>NC_137004.1:42312311-42332311 GCF_032717465.1 Coenobita brevimanus | reverse complement strand
TTTTTTTTTGAGGGGGGGTGCAATTGAAGTTAATTTGTTATTGTCGCTTCCGGGAAATATTTAAAAACCATCTCATTCAGAATAAATAATTACATTAAAATACCATTAAATTCCATCACTGTATATACGTGTCTTTCGATCTCTGGCAGCACTGACATAAATCCCGCCATTAAAATCCGCTTAGTATTTAGATTAGCGTTTTGCCCGTGTGAAATTAGGGCGGCTGACTGCTGGGACTCAGGTGGTGCAAGAACCGGATATTAGGGTAGGAGAGGGAGTGAGGGAGGTGAGGGGGGAGGTGGGGGAGAGATGGTGAGGAAGAAGAGAGAAGGGGAGAAGAGAGGGGGTGAGAGAGGAGAGATAAAATGAAGGTGGGGGTGAGATAGAAATGAAAAGGAGAGAAGATAAAGACGAGGGTAAACAGATGAAGGAAAGAGAAATGGAGAAGATAGATGAGGGAGGGATGGAAGGAGAGAGAGAGGGAGAGCGACAGAGAGAGAGAGAGGGAGAGCGACAGAGAGAGAGAGAGAGATGTAGCAGCAGTAAAGGTACTCTCTAAACACGCTGTTAGGGGAGATGAAGGGAAAGAAAAGAGACCCCTTAGTTGCCCCTCTACTTCCATTACGATCTCGGGGGGGGGGATGGGGGGTAGGAGGAAGGGGGTTTTGTGGGGGAGAAGGGGGGGTGACATGTAGGGGAGGGGGAGGGGGAGGGGAGAGTGAGAGTAAGAACGTAAAGGATAGTAACTGTAATAACTAGTAAGCCCATAGTACTCAGCCTTTTTAAAGGGTATGACTAGAATGGTAAAATAAGTAAAAATAAGTAAAATAAGTAATAATAAGTAAGGGATATGTGTAAGGATAAGACAGGGAAGGGAGGTGATCTGAGTGGATGAGAGGATTAACATCTTTAATCATTATGTCTGGGGTAGATTTGTTGGCCCTTTCTATACCGTCTTTAACTTGGCCTAAAATTGCCGTCTCTCCATCATGAATACCGAATTGTAACAGAAGATTAATACCAGAATATGATGCTAGTTACGAGGAAGTGCATGGCAAAGATGTAAGCCTTAGTGTTGTCATTTCTTGCCACTGAGCCACGTGAAATTAGTTGCTAAAGGACGTAAATCTGGGCCAAGTTAAGGTAAAACCACTATAGGTACCTCGTATTAAATGTGTGATTAGACTATGACAAGAACAGCAAAATCTGGGAAGAAAATAGAAAATAAGAGACGGAAAGGGGTGATGACTTGCGGGGGAAGAAAATAATGACGGAAAGAACTGAAAAGGAAAGGAAACAGGTTATTATAAGGCGAATGAAAGGAAATAAGGAAAGTAGATGAGGGTCGGAAAAGTGAGAGAAAGGAAGGGAATATATATGTGTGAGAAGAAACAGAAGGAAAAAAAGACAGAGAAGAGTGTAAGAGAAGTGACGTTGAGGGATCGAACAGACAATTAAAGAGGAACAAAACAGATTAAAGTTAAAGAAACGAGAAAAAGAAAACGAAGAGACGATAAAAGAGAAACGGAAGAGATTAAAGTTAGAGAAGCGAGGGAAAGGAAATGGAGAGATAAGAATAAAAGAGAGATTGACTGGGAAGAGGTAGGGTCTAAATCCAACCAACTGTGCTCGTGATAAGATGAGCTGAGACGATAAGGTTGCGGAAATAAAATAAAAAAAAATGGAGGAAATGGAAGGAAAAAGGAAAATATTTTTATGGATGCAGGAGTGGGAATAGAAGGTATGGAAGAAGAAAGGAATGGAAGAAGAGGAATGGAGGAAGTGGAGACGAGGAATGAAGGAAGAGGAGAAGAGGGATGCAGGAAAAGAAGAAGAGGAGTGGAGGAAGAGGAATGGAGGAAGAGGAGGAGTGGAGGGAGGAAAGAAATGAAAGGGGAAAACGCAGGAAGGAAAACAGGAATGAAGAGAGAAAAAGAAATAAGGAAGAGAAGTAATGAGGATGAAAAATAATGGAACATGAGAAGGGGTTAGGTTTTCTCTCTCTTATTCTCATAGTAGGTTCTATTTTCCCTACTCCGTAAATATTATATAAATAGGCAGGTGTAGATAGATAAATAGACAGATGGATAGACAGATACATAGGCCTACCTACATAAATTGAAGGCCATATCATTATCTTAACAACCTCTTTCATTTTTTAAAACAGGCTTACAACTTCCAGCACCCCCTAACTTTCCCCGACCAATCATCATCATCATCATCATCATCATCATCATCCCAACCCTAATTCCCACCTAAGAAACTGATTGAGATAGGATCTAGAAACACAGAAAAAGGATCAGCATAAGTATACGTATCACTATGCCCAATACATATGGCCACAAAATCAACACTCATCATTCAAGCCATCGACATCTGGCTTCACTGTACAGACCAAAAAGTTCCGCACATTTGTATATTTTTTCAGGTCTCTTTTTTATAAGCCTTTCACATATATCATTCTGTCGACTGCCAAAAAGCGCTACAGTGTTGGCTAAAAGTACTTCTGTTATTTCACCTCTTCTTTCACTCCTCTACTGGATTATATTTGCCAGCTGAGAGGGGCTTGGTACGTTTCTCCGTCCATAGATGATTCCTTTTGATGTGTCGTGGTGGGAAGCGACGGACGTGCTCTAAGTGTGAAGGAGAAATATGGTAACCTAACTTTTGTCCTGAACTGTACAGTCCGTGTCATTTCCATTTCCATACGTGTTTCATCTATCCATATCGATCCCTTGTCAATTCACTGCCTCCCCCCATTTCCATATCCCTCTCTCTCACTCTCCGACTATACCCAGTCCCATCCATCTTCTCTTTGGTCTCCCCCTCTTCCCCCCTACCCTCTCACTCACTCACTCGCTCTTTTGTTGATGCTGATTTCTATACCCGAGAGAGAGAAAGAGAGAGAGACAGAGAGAGAGAGAGAGAGAGAGAGAGAGAGAGAGAGAGATTAGAGCTGAGGTTCACAGATAAATTTCTAATCCGGTTCTTGTCATTATTAAGATATTTTGTGAGTGTGTGTGTGTGTGTGTGTGTGTGTGTGTGTGTGTGTGTGTGTGTGTGTGTGTGTGTGTGTGTGTGTGTGTGTGTGTGTGTGTGTGTGTGTGTGTGTGTGTTTTGCAGGAAGAACAAGGAATATGAAAAATGGAGTTTATTCTTCCTCCTTTGTCCTTCCTCCAAAAATTATTCATTGACTCCAGGTTTACTTATGAATCTGGGCCAAGTGATTTTATTTTCTCTCTCTCTCTCTCTCTCTCTCTCTCTCTCTCTCTCTCTCTCTCTCTCACACACACACACACACACACACACACACACACACACACACACACACACACACACACACACACACACATACATCACGTTATCAGAGGCGAGGCGGTGAGTGAGTTATAGGAGGCACACGGGGAGAGAGAGAGAGAGAGAGAGAGAGAGAGAGAGAGAGGGAGATTTAGGATGCAGGCAGACAGGGATTACTAGTCTCCTTTATAGCTGGGCGTGGCTACATTCGCGTCCGCAAGAGCCTGATACATTACACTCTTGCTTCCCGTGACAAAATGTGGAGAGAGAGAGAGAGAGAGAGAGAGAGAGAGAGAGAGAGAGAGAGAGACTTATAAATGTTTTTGTCAGAAATTCACAAAAATATGCATGTAGGATTTTAGTCACAGGTCACGTTCCGATTTATTATTACTATGTTGACATTGGAATGTTTTAGCAGTAGAAATTTTTAAACTGGAAGTTTATGCTATGTTTTACATATATATATATATATATATATATATATATATATATATATATATATATATATATATATATATATAATTTATTTTTATTCATATTGCAGATGCATGTCAACGTGAATAAATTTTTAATGTCCGGATGAAAAGCTTCATACATTTTTACTGTGTTTACGATTATTACTGTTTCTGATATTAGTGATTTGTTATCATTCTCGATATCACTCTTTGTAAAATTAATCAATGCTTAATAGCTTTGTTAATTATGTATTGTATTTTTTCAGGTAAGTGTTGTTCCTCTCTTGCTGTACCACAGTACGAAAACTGTAAGTATAAAAGCACACTTCGTGTAGGTATTGAAATTTACGTATCTCACAGGCATTGTTTTTGAAAGTGTACGGTCATCACAAACGGCATCTTCACTGTAGTTGTGTTTACTTTCTAAGCAGAAAACAAAGAGTTTCGAAATAATGTTCTCATATCATGTTTTAAAAACCGTATATTATTAGCTTGGAAATGATAATAGAAGAGGGAGAATGAGGCCCAACATAAACATAAGTTGTTGGCAAAATACAACAGTTTTCGCCCAGCTTGGACCCTTTTCAGTTACAAAAAGAGTCGGAACAAATGCATGTTCTGTATATATATGTGTCTCCGTCTCTTTTATCCGGTTATAACTAAAGTGGGTCCAGGTCGCGACGAAAATGTTTTATCTTTTTATTAACAGCCTCTCTTTTCGTGGTTATAATTCTTCCATCACTATTTATGGTAATCTGCCATCAGAATATGAAGTGAGAAGCCTGGTAGTATTTTCACAACATCTCTCTATGTTGCAGTAATTCTTCTATCAGAACATTTTATGGTAATCCGTTTTCGTAACATTAAGTGGGAACCCTGGTAATATTTCACAAGATCAGGACTCCTATATCGTGTGGGGGATTTAGCATACCTGTGGATTGCCTGTCTGTAGCTGTTGTCACACTACTCATGAAAGACTGAACAAATATTAACCTCGCTGGCCAGTAATGTTGAAACGCCCAACTGTTATTCAAATATTGTGTTTGCACCTCTTGCCTCTCCTAGTGGCCCCTCCCCCTCGACCTCCCTCACCTCTCCTAGTGGCCCCCTCGATCCCCTTCACCTGTCCTAGTGCCCCCCTACACCCCCCTGACCTCTCCTAGTGCCCCTCTCGACCCCCCTTACCTCTCCTGGTCCCCGACTTCACCTTCACTTCCCTCGCTGAAAAGAGACTTTTAAAAAATCAGAATGAGGTCAGTGTGTGTTTGTAAGAGTATAATCTGTTATTTCGGTATTGGGGTTAAGGGGTTGAGGGTAGTGCATTTACCTTCACCTGGTCAAGTGTGGGTTGGGGTTAGGATCAGGTTATAAGGTGAACTGGGGTGGTAGTTTGGACATACACTGATTAGGGTTATATGTGGCTGGGGCGTAATCCGATGCCTGTGGGTATTTGTGTGGATCCGTGTGTGGATGTGTTGTGTGGATGTTTATGGATGTGTGTATGGATGTTTCTGTGTGTGGATGTGTGGATATTTTTATGGATATGTGTAGATGTGCCATGTATACATTTATGGATGTTTCTGTGTGTGGATGTGTGGATATTTGTATGGATATGTGTGTGGATGTGCTGTGTGTATGTTTATGAATCTATGTGTGTGGATTTTTTAGGATGTGTATGTGTGTGATTGATAGTTTGGCCTGTAATGACCTTAGATCAAAGACAATATACTTATGACCACTTGAGCCGCATGAGTGTTTAGTATTATTTTTAAGAGGTTCTTTGTGGGACGTAGAGACAGACAGACAGACAGACTGAAAGAGACAGGAACAGACAGACAGACAGAGATAGGGACAGACAGACATAATTCCCTTCACTGTGGATGTATGAATGACTATATTGAATTACTGTTGTGTGGGACCCTGGGGAGAGAAAAGTTTACGTTCCCTCATTGTACAAGTGTTAGTAGCTTCATTCAACTCATTCATTGATTTTTATGTCTCTTCCCTGAGGCCCAGCGGTCCTCCTACGCCGAACACCACGGCAACACAACTTTACAAATCACCTTTTGGGCTCTAATGCCGTACCGTGTAACCTGAAAAATACCAGGGTCGTCAAATTAAGGACACTATGATGGTATTTTCGGGGACTTTCTTTTTACTCCAGTGAATCTCGCTTACGATCAGTTAGATTTTCTGTAAGGAAATTCTTATCCTCACACCGTTCTTTCACAGTCGGGGTTCGATCTCACGTCCGTATAGTCAGCAGGCCTTCCCTTTACCACTAGGCAATAAAGACAGGGGACTGTTTGACTTTTACGGTGCCACAGGACCTTGCTAATAAAGATCAGGAGAGAGTGGAATGGGAGGATTTGTTGGCTTTCTTTGTGTTGTGGTGAGGGTGTGAGATGAAATGCGTGTGATGAGGGTGTGGTGAGTGTAAGATGGGTGTGGTGAGGGTGTGAGGGACGTGGTGTGATGAGGGTGTGAGGTGAAATGAGTGTGATGAGGGTGTGGTGCGTGTAAAATGGATGATGAGGGTGTGAGGGACTTGGTTTGTTGAAGGTGTGATGGGGTAAGATGAGCGGTGAGAGGGTGTGATGAAGGTGTGGTGAGGACGTGAGGCGGTGAGATAAGTGTACCTGGGGTTAAAATTTATTCCTGCTATTTTTCAACGATCTTAGCTTCAGGGAGATCTGTCGAACTTAAAAGATAACAGCCTATCAGTATCGGCATCTCTCTCTCTCTCTCTCTCTCTCTCTCTCAGATGCAAATGTCTCTCTCGTAATGACTCCTAATTCTTTTCTTAATTTGTGAGTGACCTAATTTTCTTTCTAATTGGAATTCCTTCTTTTCTTTTCCCATTTTTTCCTTCCTCTCTCACTTCCTCTCACGCGCGTCTTCCTTATCGCCCTCATCAATGAATTTAATGTTTTTTTCCTGTATTTTTATGGAAAGAAAAATACTACCTTGACTTGTCATTAGGTGAATTAAATGATTATGGTGATCGAGATGATGATGATGATGATGATGACGATTAGTAGTAGTAGTAGTAGTCGTCGTAGTTTTGTTGTTGTTGTTGTTGTTAAAAAGTATCACCGTCATCATGAAAAATCAAACATTTTTTAAGTTTATTTCCATATTCACCCATTCAGTTCGTGGACGTCATTTTTATTTCGTGTTTGCTGTCTCTTGGCGATTTAATTCAGCATTTGGAGCTGAAGGGGTTAGATATACTGTTAGTGTTCATTAATCCCTTTACGGTGAAGTCTTTAACCTAACCTGGATTTAGTGGTCTGATGGTAGCAAGAGTAAACAGGAAGTGACGTCATCCTAGTGAACGTAATCAAATATCCATCAGTAATTTCATATCTCTTCTTGTACGGTAACTCATTCTGAAAAAAAAAAATCACCGTCATTTTATCTAAGCTTCATTTTAGCAATTTATTTCCCAGCCAAAAATATCACAGTTATATTTAAAGTCAAGCTTAAATTTGCTGTATATTCTCGTGTATAAAATATTGCCATCATCGCTAAAGTCAGGCTTAATTTTGCTGCTTACGTACTTGATGAAAAAAAGTGTTTCTTCCAAAATATTATGCTCACGGTTTTTATATCATGTTTCTGAAAAGTTTTAGTACTGAAATAGCTTGTAGAAAAAAACCATCATATTTTTTTCCAGCTCGCTGTTCCTTTGATCCTCCCTGTCCCCCCCCCCCTCTTCTCTTCTCCTTCTCCCCTCTCCTTCTCCCTCCCTCTTTTCCTCCCTCCCACTCTCCCTTCCTCTGGTTCCTCCTTCCTCCTCCTTCTCCTCCCCTTCTTGCGGTACCCCCTTCTTCTTCCCCCTTCCTCTCTTTTCCCTCCCCGTCTCTCCCTTCTCTCTCTCTCTTTTCTTCACCTCCCTCCTTCCCTACTCTTCCTGATAGATTGGGAAGGTAACATTGCCATACTCTGCATAAACAACTTACAAAATTATATTACCCAGACGAATCCAGAAATAAATCGCTAAGGAAGAGATGCTTGGCAGCCTCCTGGTATGTAAAGCATATCCAGTGCAAGAGTCTACGAACTTTTGCATCTAACTGTACATAATCTTTCTCCTTCTCCTTCCTCCCTCTCCCTCTCCTCTCCCTTTCTCCCTCGGCCTCCCTTTTCCCTCCACCTCCACCGCTTGATTGTGGGAAGGGAGGAAAGGGAAGAGGAAGAGGGAGAGAATGGAGGATATTTGAAATAGGGAGGATGGAGGAAATGAACAGAATTTGATTAGGAAGAGAGGGAGGAAGAGGACAGACTGGGATGGGTGGTTTGTGTGAGGGGAGAGAGAGAGAGAGAGAGAGAGAGAGGAGGGGGAAATTAAGAGTAAGCCAACACCAAAGGGAATTGTGTAAGAGAGTATGTGGAGAATTAAATGGGGATCATGCATGACAAAGGAGAGAGAGAGAGAGAGAGAGAGAAGAGAGAGAGAGAGAGAGAGAGAGAGAATGACGGTGAGAGTACTACACCCTTTCTGCTCTCTCTCTCTCTCTCTCTCTCTCTTTCTGTCTGTCTGTCTGTCTGTCTCTCTCTCTCTCTCTCTCTCTCTCTCTCTCTCTCTCTCTCTCTCTCTCTCTCTCTCTCTCTCTCTCTCAGGCAATAACTCCTCGATACACAAGCCCTTTGAAGTGCAATTTTGTGATGAAATTTGCATGCAGGCTCGATGTGGAGGAAGATTTTTATTTTTAATTCAGACAAACTCCTCACCCCATCAGATTATAGTGAGAGAGAATGCAACTCTAATTTCTGTCTCACTGTTCGTCTGTCTACTTGTTTACCTGTCAAATTATCAGCCTTGTTAACGTGTGTGTCTATCAGCTTCTGTTTATATGTTACATGAGTGCACCCACCATTCACTCACTGGATGTAGTGTTACCTTTAGTTGACTGATGGGCAAAAAATAAATATGTTATTCTGTTAGTTTCTGTTTATATGTTAGATGAGTGCACCCACCATTCACTCACTGGATGTAGTGCTACCTTTAGTTGACCATTAGTGAGTGATGAGCAAATAATGTACTGCTTTATAGGAAAATAATTGAAATAATTAGAGCGTAAAGTCCTCGAACAGAATGACTTATTTTCACAGTAGACGATACAGGTGTTTCTTCCGTTCCTTGAGGTCCAACTTTTTTCCCTAAGGGCAATAGATGGTCCCACACACCTTCACCTGTCACCGCTTAGACACTCATACCGTACCGTCCTTACTGAATACACACTAAAGCTGTTTTATTACCGAAGTTTTTTTTTTCTTCATTTTTCTTTTTCTTATGTCGATGGGTCTTGTCGTGAATCAGCTAAGACTATTTAATACACATTACGTTCCAGTATTATTCCGTATCACAGCCTGGTATTGGATCTTGCGTCCTTTCTCTTAGCAACTCTGCCACCTAACCACCACCTGCTGCGGAGGGAAAATCAACACTTTACTGAAGATTTGTACACAACTCAGGATGATTCAAGAGTATTAGCGCCTGAAAAAGAAAGACTGACTAAGAGGGTGTATGTAGGTGAAGTGGAGGGAGGGCGAGGAAGGGGGAGACCGAGAATGAGGTGGAGGGATGGAGTTGAGAGGTTTATGAGGGAGGGGGGAGTGATCTGGGGGTAGGGCAGTCAAATGGTGGGTGACAGAGCGACTTGGAGGCGTTTTGTCTGCCGCCACCCTTTGCGGGATAAAGGCGTAGGGCTATAGATGGATAGAAAAGATGATAAATATTAAGTCAGACTCCGAGGTAGCAAAATACCATACTCCAAACTTGGTCTCTAAATGAATACTTTTTGAGTTTGAGAGAAGATAAAAGCGCTAAAGAGGACAATTCAGTGCATAAATCAAAAACAGAAATGTGTTTGAATGTTTGCATGCATTACGTCAGCCACTCAGATGATTGAATTATTGCTTTTAGATTAGGATACCAGGTTAACATGTTTGTATTTGGTTATATATTTATTTTACTTGCTTCATGCACTGTTCTGTGAAAGGTGACGTAGAGTAATAGTTGGTGTAAATCAGGCTGAAAGGAAATGAAATAAAATATAATTGTGTTTGTGTGTGTGTGTGTATGGGTGTGGGTGTGGATGTGTGTGTATGATAGATAGATAGATAGATAGATAGAGAGAGAGAGAGAGAGAGAGAGAGAGAGAGAGAGAGACGGACAGACAGATAGACAGAAACAGAGACAGAGACTCCGAAAGTTTACAAAGTTAGGGTGGTTGGGCTGCCCTCCCCCCAAGCCAATAGAAAATCATTACTACTTGCGAATTCTGCTATCGAGTTCCGGAATGCTGGTTGTAAACACGGCGTGGTGACAGTGTGTGTGTGTGTGTGTGTGTGTGTGTGTGTGTGTGTGTGTGTAATGATGTGCGGGTATTATTGTGTGGGGGTGGTAAAATTGTGTGTGTGTGTGTGTGTGTGTGTGTGTGTGTGTGTGTGTGTGTGTGTGTGTGTGTGTGGTTAATCAAAGTTGTGGTAGTATTAGCATGTATGTGTATAGTTATTTGCTCTGTGTATCTGTGTGTGTGCGCTTGTGTGTGTATGCATGTATGTGTGTGTGTGTCCAAGTGTGTGTGAGCAATGCCCGTAGTGTTTGTGTGTGTACTGCCGTGTGTAGGGGCAGTGTGTGGGTTATGGTGCATGCAGAATGGTGTTGGCAGTGGCGGAGTGTGTACATACGGTTATTTATAGCGTTGTTTGCATGACTTGTTTGGTTTTGGGGATGTGCTGATGTGTGTGTGTGTGTGTGTGTGTGTGTGTGTGTGTGTGTGTGTGTGTGAGAGAGAGAGAGGGAGCGAGTGTGTTAAATACCATCGAAGTGTTTGATGTAGAGTAATGTGATGATTTATTTTGTCATGTTTTGGTCACTTCCCTGTCACTTCCTCGGTCTCTGCCTCTGAATTATAAGGGCAGCGAGGGATTTTGGTGATGGCTGTGTTTTGCTTTGTTGGGATGAAGTTCTTTTGACTATTTCCTCCAGGGCTTAGATGTCTCCCTCAAATCCCTCTTCTCAGCGATTCCTTTTCAATGCTACTCTGTCTTAACCCTCTGACGGCGATAGATTTCTTATTTGATCTATTTTTCTTTACAACCAGACTTTCTTTCTTGTCAGCTTCGCAATAATCACTCGTCATTTAAGAGTTATTTTTCTCCTGTCTGTAATTTATGTGTTTATTACACTGGCTTAGTCTGCTTAAATAACATGCAGAACATTAATTATAGCGTTGTTTGCATGACTTGTTTGGTTTTGGGGATGTGCTGATGTGTGTGTGTGTGTGTGTGAGAGAGAGAGAGAGAGAGAGAGATAGAGAGAGAGAGAGAATACTGTTGTTTTAGCATATTTTAACAACACTATATCGCCTCTCAATCGTTATTTACACGCCACCTGTACGCCATCACATGACACCATTTTTACACCATACCCGTGACCCTCACAACACCGCACGTACATAACACCATATTTACACCATGCACATGACCCTAGCACCACCACTGGGGCAGCACCATACAGTCACCACCATAAACACACTCGCAACACCAATCTCACAACCATACATCATTGCCACAAAGTTTTTCATGCCATTACTCACCACATTTCCACTACACTGTACCCACATCGCCACGCTTAACCCTTTCAATTCGAGGACTTCCTTTACATTTCGCCCTAGTTTTCATTAGATTATTTTGTTTAGCTGTAGAATTCACACCTGTGTTGACGAGGTACATAGGTGATTTGAAGGACTTTGATATCCTCACGGTGTTCTTATATAGGGAAGCTTTTGCATGAGTATTTATATAAGTCCGTAGACAGTCAGAGGAGAATACATATATTTGTCTGTCTCTTACACTGCTACTGATATAGCCAACATTATCAGCTTCTACCTACGTTCTTCTGTATAAAATATGTTGTGGGGTATTATTCCTCTTACGATTAGTTTCATGGGGCTTGCCTTGCCTTAAACCTCTTATATTCTACTGGAACTAAATCTACAGCAACTCTTGGTACTGTAACAAGTTTTCTGTTATGACTTATAAGCTTTATAAGTTCGTGGAAAGCCAATTTATATGTGTTTATACCCCACAGAAGAGGCATGCTTATTTTTCACGGAGTCTGATGCACCTTTTTTTTTTTCTGACATTTTCCTTTATGTTGGATTATGCCCTTTAAGTGATGGAAGTTATATAGAGTGTGTGTTACAAGTGAACCTCATTTACAAGAAGAAAATAGGGGTAGTATGATGAATAAAAGCAGACTTTTCATGCTAAACGTCAATTATTTTTTTAGCATACATCTACACCCTAATGAATATGAAAGAATAACCCCTAAGAACTCCAGCTTCCGAGACTAATGGCATCCCCAGCATTAAGCATTGGAGGCTTTGGGGGCTATGGACGGCAGGGGAAGGGGCCAGCACACCCACCATTGAGCACAGGGATAAAAAGTACACCATGCTTCCTCCTAGACTGGCTCTCTGGCATATGGGGGAGAGTTTTTGTCCCTCCATTCCTCTTCACGGCTCGCCACATTATGAGGTCGACATTGCTCTTCCTGTTGCCCCGCTCGTAGCAAGAAGTGGCGAGTTCCTTGTTACTTGTTCCTTACTGTCTGTGTCTGTTTCTGGGTTCTAGATATCTCTGTTCCTTGTCACATAGTCTGGTTGTTCCTTGTGCCTCTGACTGTGTGTTTCTTCGTCTGCGTCTTCGTCTGTTTTTTCCTTAGCCCACCATCTGTCTGCTTCTTATTTCTCGACGCTCCTTCCGCCATTTTAGTCCTTGCTCTTCCGTCTGTCTCTTCCTTGTTCCTCCGTCTTTCTGTTCCTTGTTCTTCCGTCCATGTGTTCCTTGCTGTTCCGTCTGTCTGTTCCTTGTTTCTCTGTCTCTGTTCCATGTTCCTTCTTCTATATGTTCCTG
Source organism: Coenobita brevimanus (assembly GCF_032717465.1). NCBI lineage: Eukaryota > Metazoa > Arthropoda > Malacostraca > Decapoda > Coenobitidae > Coenobita > Coenobita brevimanus. Next base: position 42,319,628 of record NC_137004.1, on the reverse strand, counting down.
TGTGTGTGTGTGTGTGTGTGTGTGTTTTGCCCCGTGATTTACTGCTCCATTTCCTTTATTTACTCACGGCCACCACCTTTCTCTTTATTTGTTTACTTGTGTTTATCTCTCATTTATCCTTTTTTATTTATCTGTGTAAGTAGTTTTTATTTATCTGTGTAAGTATATGTCTATCTTTTTATCTGTTTGTCTTTATCCATCGATTTATGTTTGTCATTGTCTGTATTCAGCCGTCTGTGCAATGATCAGTCACTGCGTATCTGTCTGTCTGTCTATCTGTCTACTTTTATGTATGTCTGTATGTATATGTGTGTGGGTGTGTATGAATGTATGTATGTGTGTATGTGTGTTTGTACATTATATAAATTTATATATTTAATAGAGAATATTCGTAGTGAAGTTATTGATGACTGTATCTATCCCACGAACTCGAAACGCCTCTTCAGAATTAAATAAAATGTTCGTGGAAAGCCAGAACACGAGTAAAATACCTGTAACACATCATGCTGAAAGAGTTAATACAGTAATGGCAAAGACTGTGGGCGAGGATCATCACGACTGTTTCTCTCCTGATCTGATTATTCTCCACATTCGCTAACAACGCCCCCTTAGTCTCCCATTGAGGCGTGGATGTGGGATGTGCTGGTGGGGGAAGGATGTGTGGTGTAGATGTGGATGAGGTAATTGAGGTGTGGAGGTAACTGGGAGAATGGATGCTGAGGGTGTGGGTGTGTGGGTGTGCAAGTGGCATGTGTAGGTGTGGGTGTGCGACTGTGGGTGATGAGTGTGTAAGTGTTGAATATGTATGTTTGGGTGGAGGGTCTGACATGCGGTGGTGCGAGTGACCGGGAGGCTTTGTGTGTGTGTGTGTGTGTGTGTGTGTGTGTGTGTGTGTGTGAGAGAGAGAGAGAGAGAGAGAGAGAGAGAGAGAGAGAGAAATGCGAACTGAAGCTGCTGGAAGGACAACTGCTCACTGCTATTCATATATGCAGCTGCTTAGTTCCCTGGCTTCTGATACCCCAAAGCACGTCACTAATCTCTTTGTCAGTATCATCGTCGTGCTCTCCCCTCCCTCCCTGGTGTAGTGTGGTGTGGTGTGGTGTGGTGTGGTGTGTAGCGTGGCGTAGTGTGGCGTAATGATGTGTGGTGTGTTGTGGGGCCTGGTGTGGTAGGGTGTGGTGTGGTGTGGTGGGCGCGTCAGGTGGAGAGGAAGGACGCGCCTCAGACAAAGAGATCAGGGACTTATATTTATAAAAGTTCTTAAGCTTAATTGTGTATTTGACTGCTTGTATATATGTATTTTCTCATGAAGCCACCGAACACTTCACCATCAAGTTAGTGTTATTATGAAGGCGATTAAATACGAAAAACAAAACAATCTCTGATAATAGTTAAATGCAATGGAGACTTGTTTATCCTGGAAATTGGTTAGGAGTCTTTTTACATATAAGTCAAAAGACCACACCAGGAACGCACTTTACCCCCCACGCACCCACTCAGCACGCGCTCAGCACACTCCCCTCCGCCCATGCATTCGGTACCCCAACTCCAAAAGGTCTGAACAGAATAAAATGTCAGTGCTTGTAATTTGCCCGTGGTTGTTGTGAGAGCTGCAGGCAAATAATCCATCCTTAGCTTCCATGCTCTTCTGCCAACCCTGATTGCCTGCCTACCCTTCCTGCCTCCGTACTTGCTTGTCTCCCTGCTTGCCTGCCTCCCCTTCCTGCCCCCCACATTGCCTGTCTAGCCTTCCTTCCTCCCAGCTCGCCTACATATCTTGTTTGCATCCCTACCTACCTTCCTACCTACCTTGCCTGCTGACCTGCTTTCCTGCCTGCCTCGCCCCGCCTCCACCCACCTACACCCCGGCTGACGCTTGTTCTTTAAAGCAGACAGGACGAGGTGCGGCGCGTGTTGCTCAGAGTGAAAATACTCGAGTCCAAAAAAGTGCGTGGAGTGTGTGATGATGAAATGTTTATGTTGCATCGTGGGTGTTGGTTCCCCTGCCAGCTTGTTCCCCCACTTCCCTCCCCACGTCAAGGCTGGACTGTGTAGGGGAGAGGCAACGACCCATGCCTTACTACTTGCCTATCCTTGTCTTTGACTTGTAGAATAGTCTCGTGGTTGTAATCTTCACAGTAGCAAACAGTGACAAAAGGAAATACAGATCGGTTGCCGTTTGCTTTCCTTCGTACTCTTTTGTAAACGCATTCCACACCTCACCGCCCTCTCTCTCTCTCTCTCTCTCTCTCTCTCTCTCTCTCTCTCTCACACACACACACACACACACACACACACACACACACACACACACACACACACACACACACACACACACACACACACACACACACACACACACGGAGGAACACATATGACTCCTGTACAGAGTCAGCATCTTGGCAGAGTTAAAGATAGCACGGAGTCGTTTGAATCCACCCAACCTCGAGAACCAGATATTGCGAAAGAAGTAACTTGTCGTTCCAGGAAAGATTGAAGGGATAAAGAGACACTGAGAATATCGAGAGCCAGTGAAGGATTTAGCTGTATGTTATTCAGGACAAGAGGATGGTCGTGTGGATGGTTTTGGCGAGTAGGAAGATGGAAGAGTTAAATTCTGTGTCTTCAGAAATACTTAGGTTATCTTTGTCTCATTCTGAAAAAAAAAAAAGCTACGTCAGGAGTTAGATTTGCCATACCTTATATTGGAGTTTTTGTTGTATGGGATGGAAGCCAGGAGAAGCAGATGGAAAAGTGAAAAGGTGAGATCATCAGCGTGAAAATGGGCTGGATTAAATTAACAACTAAAAAAGATCACTGAAGAATGGTGGCATGAGACTTTGCAGAAAAACAAGTGCATTGAAGGGACACGTATTATTCAATGTTTCGCCAAGCAGGCTTCTTCTCTTCACCTGGTGTTTTTCCGCATACTGTCACGGCCAGTGCTGGGTATACTGTCATCAAAACACGTTAAAAAGACAGGATCGTAAGCAACGCGATTGTAAAGGTCTTTAAAAGGATAAAAGTGGTTGTCTATATCAACAGCTGCTGAACTGCCAGGAAAGAAATTTGATATGAAGACGCAGATGGAAGGCTAGAGCTGTAGGAGAGCACATAAGATATCAGGCATTTGTGGCAGACTTGTCGGAAGACCCTGAATATGTCTAGTGCAGCAGGAATGTTTCACCGAAATCCCAAAGCAAAATTGTCTGAGGGCTGAAAGGAATGTAATATCTCCAGTTTACTGCCCCTGACGGAACCAATACTGGCAGTCAGAAGGAAGGTTATGAGGAGAATAATGCTTCGAAATCTTCCTTTTGAGGGTAGACGCAAAAACTGTGAAAATAGGAGACATTAAAGTAATTTCGTGTTTGATGTTTTGAATGATGACACTTCTTAGGGAACAGCTGAATGTAGCTGATAAATTGTAAGCTGACGAGGATAAAAGAGGTTGTCTGAGAAGTACAAGTCTTAAAAATGGACCATATGCCATATTTACCCTGATGACGGAGAGATTAGGAAATACATCTTGATCAAATATTTCTGTAACAGGCTTATCGAGGTTAGAGGGATGGTAAGATGGAGAACAACTTTAGAATCATTCAGGGTGAGGTGGAGGCAAAAATATGTGGAATTTGCAAAAATATGTGGATTTTTTTCTAATTTATCAAAAGAATGGCAGTAGTGCAGACATCCATGTGAAAAATAGGAGAGAAATACTGAAAAATAAATACCGCAGTCATCGCCTTCGGGCCACCATCCAATTCAGCGTCGGAGAGTAACCATGGAAACAAATATATGGAAACAAATATACTCCCTTCTGCGTACCCAGGGTAATAAATGTACCTTATTCCTCACTGTCATTGGAAACATTAGCTTTCAGATAGTGCAATATATCGTGAAGTCCATATCTGTCTTCCTCCTCCGAATTCCTAATGTTTTCCACTCCAAATTGCCCTGTTTTTCTCTCTAACCAAAAGTGCACTGACAGGATGACGTCCATGCATTTTGAGAGATATATTGGCTGTCTTTTCATGCCTCAATATTTTCTCATTCCTCCAGTGCCCAAACAAGAGATCTTTGTGTTGCGTGTGACACCATACCAGTGGGGTTGTATAAAGGATGGGAGGGCATCGAGTACAGAGTGTGTGTGTGTGTGTGTGTGTGTGTGTGTGTGTGTGACGTAGCGACTGTATGTGTATGTATCATGCCTGCGTATTGTTTGGTCTGTGCGTGCGTGTCTGCGTAAGTGGTGTGTGTGTGTGTATGCGTATGTGATCTATATGTATGTATGTAAGTGTGCATGTGTGTCTGCGGCGATCATTTTACTCCCGTCTCTGCCTGGGACAAACACACCATCTGCATATCGGCCGCTACCGGAGAATGATGATGATGGATGCCCCGCCGCCCCGTCTCCACCTCGCCCGTGACTCATCCACCCTCCATCTTTATTAATAAGTCTCGTAGTTAAGTTCGCGTCTTTATAATTCTCGTAGTTAAGTTCGTATCCTTATATTTATCGTAGTTAAGTTCGTCTCTTGACTTTCTCGTAGTTAAGTTCGTCTCTTATAAGTCTCATAGTTAAGTTAGTCTCCTTATAATTCTCGTAGTTAAGTTAGTCTCCTTATAATTCTCGTAGTTAAGTTAGTCTTCTTATAATTCTCGTAGTTAAGTTAGTCTGTTTCCGTCTTAATATACCCTGTCCCTCTACAAGTCTCTTACTTATTTTCGTCTTCTGTATAGTTGCCCTGTTCGTCTGGGTCCTTCTCCATAATTACCTATTGTATTAAATTTGGTCTACTTCTCGTGAATTCTCTTTTATTTCCCAATTTATAGTTTTCGTTTAGAAGTCCGTTTATTTCCCCTTTTATAATTATCGTTTTTTATATTCATCTCTTTCTCTCATTATAATTCTTTTGTTTAAACTCGCTTCAGTTCTCTCCTCGCCATGACGCATCTTTCTTCCCTCTGTAATTCTCCCATCAATAATTCTTGTATTTATGGTTCGTATTCTGGGTGGCGTAGAAGACTTCGTTATCACCCTTTCCTAAGTGATTTATGATGTATTTTACACATTAACGTTCTCGTTTAAATTATTGCTATGCTTTTCATATTGACGTTTATGATTATACCAAGCCGTTGTGTGCAAAATAATTCGCCTGTGAATTGGCGTTACGGTATCTCCATCATATTTTAGATTTCATTATTTTTTTAACATACGTTTTGGAAATGTTAAGCTGTAACGAGCATGACCCCTGACACACAGAAGTAAAGAGAAACAATATCCCCACTGCCATGAATAAAGAAAGAAATAATGAAAAGTTACCTTAATTAGAATAGCACAAGCAGAAAGGCAGGTAGTTACGTCGACATGTTTATATAGATAACTGAAAGAATAGCATTTATAGATAACTGAAAGACTAACATTTATAGATAACTGAAAGAATAGCATTTATAGATAACTGAAAGACTAACATTTATAGATAACTGAAAGACTAGCATTTATAGATAACTGAAAGACTAACATTTATAGATAACTGAAAGACTAACATTTATGGATAACTGAAAGACTAACATTTATAGATAACTGAAAGACTAACATTTATAGATAACTGAAACAATAGCATTTAGCGTGAGTGCCGAGCCTGCAGCCAGTGTAATATTTCTGGACTGATGCTCTTTTTGTGACGGTTTTGATAAATAAATGGATATGTATTTTCCTTCGGGCTGGTGCGTTGACCATGAAACACCAACGTTTTTAATTGTATGCTAGAACGAAATAGATTGCAGTTTCATTTTCTCCTTTATTTATTTATTTATTCTGACCACTAGACGAGTTTCCGGATCATCTATAGTTCGCTCACTTTAAGTTGGTGGAGATTTTCGTCCCTTTACACCTTATTTCCCGTACCTCATTTGCGGAATAAGACAATGCTTTGACTCTGCATCCTCTCCCTAAATAGTCTTCATAACTACCCCCATATTCCAGTGTTAATCTGCTGTTGCAACACAGAATATAGAATGATAAGATAGCAATTTCTTCGCCTAGTTAGAGTAATCAAAGTTCCGAGCCAAACCAAGAGCAGTCTCCAATAAAAATAAATAAATAAATAAATAAATAATACGAGCATTGTGCGATCGGTGAAGATGTTTGAGTGAATTTCAGAATCTTGATTTGCGTCCAAAACTTTACTACAGGCAGGTCATATACACCTATAACTAAATATATTATGACTCTATCCTTATAAGTAAAGTTTTATTCTTCTACATGACATCCAGACTTGAGATTGTTGCTGTTCTCTAAAAGGTATTCCAGCGAATCCAGTTTTGTGTTGGCCCGTAGCAAAACTGCCATGAAATACCTCCAGCACCAGTAGCAAAATAACAACACAAGATCTGTATAATTGCCTGTATTGAGGATCAGATTCATGTACTGAGAGAGTGTGCAGTTTATCATCTTCTCTGGTAAAAAGAATGAAGCGGACAGCAAGGGAAGCTAAAGATGTGTTACCAGATCTAGCTTGGCAAGGGGAGCAAGCAGCCAACATGCACTCCACTCCAGGGAGGCAAAAGAAGACATTCCGGCATTCATAAATAATCCTACACTCAGCGTCCTCGTCCTTTCCTGCTAGATGTTTATACTAGGCTTCGGGAGGCTTGGTGTAGTGGTGTGTTTTGGTATTCTGTCTTCACCAAAGTACACAGCACTGCACTACACTACACTATATCAAACCACACCACAGCAAACTACACAACGCTGCATTACACTACACTACATCAAACCACACCACAAACAACACACAATAAGTTTAAGGCGCTCTCACCGATTAACCACGACTTGATATGGCCAGGTTCGCGTTCTCAGGATTCTTAAAGCTTGTGTCTTAAAAATGTCATTGTGGTTGAATATAGTGATGATCGTAAGTCCTTGAGTTGTATGTCATCTCCCCTTTGTAGTCAGTCACCACAAACAAATTTTAAGATGATGAAGATAGTTTAGGAGAGGCATGCCCTCGTGTATTGGCACCGATATAACATGGCGGCTCCACTGTCTGGCTATACAAACGTCCCACTGCCTCCCCCCCTATCCCTTGAATGGAGGATAGGGCACTACAGGATGAGGGCATCTTCGTCCTGCAGTCCACTGGGTTCACGTCCAGATTAGCCTCAGACCACAGTGAGCCGATGTAAATTAGTGACGAATCATATGACTAATGACGTAAAATTCGAAATTTTTGTTTTAGTTAATGGTTTTCAAAGTGTAAACAGTATAATCATCAATGTTTATGAGTAGCCTATTTGGCCATCTGGAGCATT
>NC_137004.1:42284811-42307311 GCF_032717465.1 Coenobita brevimanus | reverse complement strand
ACACACACACACACACACACACACACACACACACACACACACACACACACACACACACACACACACACACACACACACACACGGTTCCTGTATCCCATTTTCCCGCCTTTTCTCTCGATTTTTAAAAGTCTGAATCGGTAACGTAGATGGAAAAGCATTGGAAAGTGAAAGGAACAGCATCATCACGACGGCACACAATATTTAATACTTGAGGACTGACAGCAAGCAGTAATTAGACAGCATTAAACAGGAACAGCACAGGAAATCATTCGTCAGTGCTATTTTATATGAAAACATGACGATTTTTATGTCTCATTGTTTTGCTTCTTCTCCCAAACGTCCAAAATATGTACCAGTAATGTTTTGAGAGAGAGAGAGAGAGAGAGAGAGAGAGAGAGAGAGAGAGAGAGAGAGAGAGAGAACAGCATCAAGACAAGGAAGAGAAAACTTTTTCTGTTACAGTTCTGCTACATCACATCAAAGTTCTTCAAGGTACAGACTAAAACATCATAACTTTTCGCTTTTTTTCTAACATTCATCACGAGTCTGCAGTGGAAGAACACGTAAAGAAGAACAGAAAATAGACGTGCAAAGAACAGAACTACCCACATCCAAGTTCTACTCTTGTCTCTCAGTCTCTCACATTACTATCTCTCATGTTAGTGTTTCATGTTACTATCGCTCATGTTACTGTCTCTTATGTTACTGTCTCTTATGTTACTATCTCTTAGGCTCTCATCAGCGGGTTCCATGCGTCTCTACATCATAATCTGAGGATATAGGAAGATCACTGAACACGCCATCCATCGGGCCTTAACTTCAGAAAACATCCCGGCATTTTCCGTTCGTAAATATTTCGTGGCTCGTAGATCAGATTCCACTCTCTCTCTCTCTCAAACACACACACACACACACACACACACACACACACACACACACACACACCTTGATATAGTATGGGTACCTATTTAATTCTAACCCAGTAGCCTGATATACTGAAAAGTGGCGGGATGGCACCGTAGAGTTTTGTGTGTGATGGTCCGTTTTATCGTATTTGTGTGTGTGTATGTTTGTGTGTGTGTGTGTGTGAGAGAGAGAGAGAGAGAGAGAGAGAGAGAGAGAGAGAGAGAGAGAGAGAGAGAGATCCAGTCCTCTTTTGTCTCCCTATTCCCTCTGCATAATACGAAGAGGCACATAATTCAGAGTTGGAGGCAAAACATTGACATCTGTCTTACACCGTCGACCTTGAAGGAGCCTTACATCCATTCCTCTCTGCTCCTATCTCCGCCACTTCTGCCGCCCCTCCTCCATTTGCATCTTAACGCACTTCTCCCGCCCATTTATCCACTTTCTTCGACGTCTCTGTCTTGACTCACCACCTTTTCCTCCTCAGAAATTCGTGCCATCTTCAGCTTTCGTCATGGTATTCTTTCTCGAAAATAGGAACTCGCCCAACCTTTCTCCTTTGATGTACTGTTTGATATTTTCTTAGACAGCTGCTTACCACTCAGAGGTGACGTGTGATGAAATTAAACATGAATTGATTGACAGTAATATGTTTTTTCTTTCTACTATACATTTTTTCAAACAATAATATGATGGCCTTTTCAGATGCAGTTTATTGCTCGTCACTTTATAATTTTATATTGCTGAATTACGGTGGAATATTGTCGGTTTTATACATAAACAAACAAATTAAACGGTTAAAAAAGTTCCCTTGTACACAATTCAGCTTGCTGTTTACCAGGGAGGTACCAGAATATTTGGTATGCAATCCAGAGCAACTTTAATATTCCGCCCTCTCGCTTGGGAAATATTTTCAACTCACCATGAATTACAAGCAAAGGCCAAATATACCACTAAAGATACATATACCACGGAATGGAATCTGTCTGTCTGTCTGTCTATAGCAACATGCCTTAATCCCGTAAGGAGTGGCCGCAAACAATTCGCCTCCATGTTGCCCTGTCCTCTGCCATTTTGCTACCCTCCCCCAACATACACCCCCTTTTCCCATATACCTCTCTACTTTCTACTCTCAGAAAATTCTATCTAAAATTACTTCTGTTTGGCTATACCTGCTAGTGTTCAGTAATTCCACAGAGCTACTTTCCTTGTCTTCTCACTTCGCCTTTCACACTTCCTCTTGTTACAGCACTTGTTCCTCTCGATGTCCCTTTTGCCTAGTGTTCTCTCCCCCACCTCCTCCCTCCTTCACAGCATCGTAGCAGCACGTCTCAGCACTACGGCCCCCGGTGCTGCTAAGGCCAACATCGCTCCCTCTTATCACTCTCGGTTTGCTGGTGTTTTTTTACGTGTGTTTGTTTTACTCTTTTGATCTCCCGTCATTCACTTAGATCCAGTATTTCAGTGGATTTGTGTTTTTTGAATCAACGTCATTATCATCATCAAAATCATCTCCATTCTTCTCCGCCTCCTCCTACCGTCATCATCATCATCATCTTCATCATCATGACCTTATCCCATTAACATACATACATCATCATCATCATCGTAATTTCCCAGTGTCATACTTCATCATCATCATCATCATTATCATATCATCATCATCACCAATATCATCGAAACCTTTTCCACTAACAGAGGGGTTGAGTTGGATCCAGAAGTAGGGAAAGAAAAGTACAAAGTAATTTATTTTAAAGAACACGAGAACTGTCAACATAGAGGATTATCCATTATTTCTTTCAACACATCTAAAGTTTGTTTTCACTTGACAAAGATCCCTAACCCCATTCATTGAAGTTTTGATAGCCAGGCTGGGAGGAAAATTTGAGTAGTAACCAAGGAGACTCATTTTTGCCACGTAACTAAGGTTCACTGAATTTTGTGGAACCGTGACTTAAGTGTTCGTGAGTGACCCAGTTCCCTCAGATAAAGACAAATCGGCCATGGTAATTCGTTGCGTGTTAGCTCTCTCGCTGTTCAGACACCCACGGAAGGCAAGACAGCAGCGGTCATCTGTCTTGTACCGATAACGTTCATCATTCACTTCAGACGTGTGCAAATGTCAGCGCGATACAGCACACACACACACACACACACACACACACACACACACACACACACACACACACACACACACACACACACACACACACACACACACACACACACACACACACACACACACACGGCACAGCAATGAGAGAGAGAGAGGGAGAGAGAGAGAGAGAGAGAGAGAGAGAAGGGGGAGGAGTGGTTGGAGGCGAGTGAGGTGAGGTAGGTCAGGGAAATAGGCAAGTGAGAGGGAGCGAAGGAAGAGATAAGAGAAGGAAGGAGGGAGGGAAGGAGTAAAGGAGGAAGAAAGGAAGGAAATAAATAAACGACACAAAAGGAGGCAGGAGGAAGTAAAGACGAAGGTGAATAAAGATGGATGAAATGGGGAGAGGAGAGGGAGGGAAGATGGTGAGAAAAGCTAAAGAGCACTAGTAGAAGGAATAGAGAGAGAGGGAGAGGGAGGGAGGGAGGGAGAGAGGTATATGATAAAAATATAATAAAAAGAGAATAATTGTTTAGTTAAAAGTTGTGAAATAATAATTAATAAATAAATAAAATTAGGATGATGAGGGAATGAAGAGATAAGTGGAGAAAAAGAAGAGGAGGAAGGAAAGAGGATGAAAGACTTGAGATGAAAGGAAGGAGGGATCTGTCAGGTTGGCAAAGAAGCTGAGAGAGAGAGAGACAGACAGACAGAGACAGAGAGAGGGTGGAGACAAAGAATGGGCTAGAGAGTTCGTAACAGGTGGAGAAAGAGAGAGAGAGAGAGAGGGGGAGGTTAAGGTAGGTCAAGGGGGGATGCAAGTGGGATTGGGAGAGAAGATAAGCGAAGGAACTAAAGAAGAGGGAAGGAGGGAGAGAAGGAGAGGGAAGGAGGGAGAGGAGGAGAGGGAAGGAGGGAGAGAAGGAGAGTGCAGGAGGGAGGGAAGGAGAGTGAAAGAGGGAGAGAAGGAGAGTGCAGGAGGGAAGAAAGAAGAATGAAGGAGAGGGAAGGAAAGAGGGAAGGAGAATGAAGGAGGGAGAAGAAAAGTGAGGGATGTTGTTGAAAAGGATAGAGGGAAGAGAAGGAAGGATAAAGAAAGAACGAAGAGAGAGAGAGAGCAAGATAACTAAGAGAGAGAGAGAGAGAGAGAGAGAGAGAGAGAGAGAGACGGAGACAAAGAAGTGGCTTGAGAGGGCTGAGACAGGTGGAAGGTGGGAAACATTGGGGTAGAGGAAGAGAGAGGTGGCAAGTAGGAAGAAAATGGTATAGTCGGATAGATAGTACTTAAGTAGATAGATAGATAGATAGACAGATAGATAAATAGATAGATGGATTGATAGATAGATATTCAGATAGAGTGGGGAGGATGAAGACAAAGAAAATGCCGGAAGGGGCGAGTCCTGTGGAGGGTTTGAGAGAGAGAGAGACAGAGCAAGCAAGGAAGTCAGTAGCAAGCATACCTATTCCCAACCCATCCCATCCTACCCCATACATAATCCACCCCAAAACACACACACACACACACACACACACACACACACACACACACACACACACACACACACACACACACACACACACACACACACACACACACACACACACACACACACACACACACACACACTTTGCCCAGGCCCTTCGTCTGGGGGGCTGGCTGGCTGGGTCCATTTTGGGTTCGCTTTAAAGACATGTTATCCATCTGCCCCCCATGTCCTACTGACCTCCTTTACCTAGACACTCCTTTATTGATGCCTCCTTTGTCTGTCTGGAGGTTTAGGGATGCTTTATTACCCATTCTGCTACCACGTGCTTTATTGAGTAAAAGAAAAGACATGTTATCCATCTGCCTCCCGTGTCTCTCTGATCTCCTTTACCTAGACACTCCTTTATTGATGTGTCCAATGTGTGTCTGGAGAATTAGGAATGCTTTATTGACCCTATTGCTTTGTTCTGTTGTCTAGAATTGAACTAATAATAAGGTTAAAGACATGTTAGCCATCTGCCCCCGTGACCTAAAGACCTCCTTTACCTAGACAATCCTTTATTTATGTCCTTTGTAAGTCTGGAAGTTTAGGGATGCTTTATTGACCTGTATGCTATTACGTGCCCTATTGAGTGAATGAAAAGACATGTGATCCATCTGTTTCAGTTTTTACTTGTCGTCTTTACTTTGACATACCTTTATTGATGCATCCTTTGTCTGTGTGGAAATTTAGCGAAGCTTTATTGCCCTTGTTGCTTCGTTAAACTTTCTTAACCTATTAAAGTTGTCAGCTCAAAGGCGCCTCATCTATTTAACCACCTCCCCGTGATCAGACCATCGTTATTGGTGTGTGTGTGTGTGTGTGTGTGTGTGTCCATTGCCTCTTCTGATTTTCATGAAGCATTTCATTTCATTCTTGTTATCAGTCGATCATGGAGCGCTGTTCTGTACATCCCCACTATATAACCATCATACTCGGCTGTTGAAAAAGTCTCAGTGAGCTTTTGCAGTTTAAATCTCTCGTTGTCGACCTCCACCTCTCTAGAGTAGATAAAAGCTAGCATGTACTGTTGCAATCAAAAGCTCAATGACGCTTCCCTCTTAGCTGTGGCGATGGAAAGCGTCTGCTCAAAGATTTCTGTGTTATAGCGGTATAAAACCCACAATAAAAGGATATGAGAAGCAAGGGCAATTTCTGACTTTTGGGGAGAGATGAGAAAAAGGCAGGACACGATACTAGCAGGGGATTCTCTGCTAATTTTTGCTTGTGAGAGTAAAGTTAAAGAAGAGAGTAGCGTTACAGGATCCGACCGTTGCCTTCTGGAGATTGTGACGAAGAAGTTTGGTTGTTTTCCAGTCTTGATAAAGTGAACCCAGCACGCTGCGAGTGTGACCCAAGAAACCAATACTTTGTCACCAACAGATGGTGTGTGTGTGTGTGTGTGTGTGTGTGTGTGTGTGTGTGTGTGTGTGTGTGTGTGTGCGCGCGTGCGTACGTGCGTGCGTGCGTGTACGCGCGCGCTCTCACTCTTTTCTAGTGTTTATACATCTTCACAAAGCTTTTTATTTTTCATTATTGTCGATCGATCTTGGATTTTCTACTTAATCCTAATCTGCATAAATATTTCCCCTAATAAGTGTAATGTTTAGTCTTATTACTCTCTTATTTTTACTAAAGAATGTATACTGATCCACAAAATCTTAACCTCGTGTTCCCTCTTTCCGCCTCGCCTGGCTCATGACCTCAATTACAGATTTCATATTTTATTTTATATCTTCAAAGAGCTTCGTCGAGATTGCTTGACTGATCAATGAAGACGTTGTTTGTTCGAAGGTGTGGTTTCCAAAGGCAATGAGATCGTACCAGGAGAGTCGAAGGACCCCTCACTCCGGAGCCATAGCCAATTATTCCACTATAGCTGAGGACGAGGGATCAGGAGTAGAAATGTTTGGTGGGAGAGAGACACAGGCTGGAGACTGAATTCTTTTCTTTCTTTTTCTCTCTAACGTTTCGGGCTAAAGAATGCAAGCTCTAACCTCTATCTCTTTCCCACCCAACATTTCCACTTGTAATGGATCATTTACATAAATCAGGAGTGGGTTGGACGTGTTCTACTGGTTTCGAGGGACGCATGAGCCTACCGCATACCTCGACACTTGCTGACTTGGACTTATATGGCAAGGAGACCATTTTTCCTCTGATCCATAAAAGTCTTCTTGCTTACTATGGTTACACCTAACTAGTATGACTTCACTGATGGCTGGATTGCACAACTTGTTCGCCTCCTCATGGGATAGATATAAACGTAATTACACTTATCGTGTTTAAAGCTTGAGTAACAGAAATATTTCCAAAACTCTCATCGTTACTTTATCGAACTTATTTCAGACTTGCTTTTTTCCTTGGGATTGTTACTAAAATGAAAGTAGATCTGTGCCGACTAAAATTCTGACAGACTGTTAGTAATGATGAAACTGTTCCTCTCACTCGTATTGACCTTCAAAAAAACAGCAGCCCTTAACATCTGAAACTCAACTTTCCGATTCATTCCATGGCGAGAAATTCCACAGCACAGACTCTGAATCCGTGTCAGAACTCGATCTCGGGAGGTTTAAAAATATATATATATCATACGTTTCCATGGGTAAAAACAATATAACTATAACTTTTCCCTGGGTTTGTATATTTTCCTTTTTCCCCTACGGACGCCCCCGCCTCTCCTGTCGCAGCCACGCACGTCACCCCAGCGCCCTTGACCCAGCCTCTGCCTTCCTGACGTCCTCTCCGGGCCAGCCATGGAGCCACTACCCTCCCCCTGCAGTATAGGTGCTCGGGAAAGGACAGAAATAGAGCCCTTGATCGGCGAAGGGGTGCGGATGCGAGGAGTGTGTGTGTGTGTGTGTGTGTGTGTGTGTGTGTGTGTGTGTGTGTGTGTGTGTGTGTGTGAGGGGAGGGGAGTGGGGTGGTCGAGGGGAGTGTGTGAAAGGGACAAGAGGGTACAGAAATAGCTCAGGAAGGGTGCTGGAGGTGTGAATACTATGGGGTCCTGACGAGAGGGGAGGTGATGGTTCTGTGTGTAGCGAACCTGTTGGACAAGATGGACGGTGTCAGGAGATGTGGGTGAGATGGAACGAGTGTGGAGTGTGTTGGTAGGAGGGGGAGTGAGGTGACGTGCACTGGGGGAAGCTGATTGGAAGGTGCAGGTGAGATGGAACAGGTCTGGGGTGTGTTGATAGAAGGAGTGAAAGTTTAAGGTTTGTTTACTGTGATGAGTATTGTCAGGAGGGTGAGTGTGTTTGGAATCGATTAAGGAGCGCTGATGGGGAAGATGTTAGGATGGTGAGATGAGACTTATTAGATTATAAGGTGTCGGTGGAAGGTGTAGGTGAGGTTTGTCGTTTGCAGATGTACGAGGGCAGTTGTTGTTAGGTGAAGGTAGGCAGTGTTGTTGAGGGTGTAGGAAGGGAGTGTTATCCGAAGTTGTGTTGTAGGCAAGGTGTATCGTCCCTCAACTCCCTTCTCATACACCGAGAAGAGTATACCAAGGATGAATATAGTTTCAGGCTGCAAACTACCGGGTTCACATTTCAGATGAACATGGGAGAACAAGTCCTCCTCCTCCTCCTCCTCCTCCTCCTCCTCCTCCTACTTCCACCACCACTAATAAAAGCGAAGCAAATAGCAGAATAAACATGCCAGAAGAAATTCAGACCTAAAAGAATGGTCCCTAAGACATGATTGGTGTAGTGAGGGTCTAAGGGACGAATAGACCCTGGGCTGAATCTCGTATGAATAGGGAGAAGGAATATTGGCCACTTGTATTTCCCAGCGGGTCTTGGAGCGGGGCTAATAGGGCGAAGGCTGGCTATGGAAATCCTATCTCCCTTGTACAGCTTTACAGAAATATGGAGGCTTGAAGACCTTAGAGAGAGAGAGAGAGAGAGAGAGAGTGTGTGTGTGTGTGTGTGTGTGTGGCCGTAAACCAACGTCGGCATCAGCGTAGCGGCGTTATATCCTTCGTAATAAACCGCGACGCCACACCACTCGTAAAGTCAGCTGGCCGGCTCGACAGGACAGCCACGGGACACCACCGCCGAGAGAGAGAGAGAGAGAGAGAGAGAGAGAGAGAGAGAGAGAGAGAAAGCGTCCACCTTGAGCCATACTTACAAACCATCCTAAGCTTAAGTCGTGTATAAGATGGTTTGTGTATATCTCTCTTCAGTTATGCAGCTACCTAATACATTACCGCCGTATTTATAGACATCCCTAAGCTTAAATTTGTGTATGAAGTTGCTTGTGTATACGATTTTCTTCACTTATACAGCTACCAAAAACAGTGTAGTCAAATTATAGTGAATGTTAAAGTGACTTAAAACTACTACCGGGCGAATTTACTGAGAATGGGAGACTCTTCGAACCTGAGGGGTTATATGTCGTCTTTATTACTTCCTTCGCCAAAAGAGATCCTTCCTAAGTTTAATTAATTTGTCTTAAGGTAGAAGAATAAACTAGGATAAGAAAGTTGGATTGAAAGGGTTTATACTAGGTTTGTTTATCCTGTTGGTTAATTGGGATTCCTTGTAAAATAAATTAGGATAAGAAAGTTGGATTGAAAGGGTTTATACATTTAAGGTTTGTTTATCCTGTTGGTTGGTTAGGATTCTTTGTACATACGACCTGGATTCTTTATAAATACAAGTCTGTGTTTAATTTGTTGGTTAAGGGACACAGAATTCGCGCCACCGAGCCATCCAGAGATTACATAGAGAGTGGGAATACCGCCAAATTCGCCAATTCTTTCCACTCTTAAGACGCCATTTCCCTACTCAGCAACAGTCCCCCATATCTCCCCACCCCCACGTAGCTCCCTGCCAGCCTCTCCCCCCCCTCTCACCCCTACCCCATGTCAGATGTCCCCTGCCCCCTACCCCTTTCCCTTTGCATGTCCGTTGCAGCCTCGTCCTCTCTGTCATCTTCCCCCCCTCTCTCTTAGCTCCCCTTCCCCCTCTCCGTCAGCTCCCTCACTCCCTCTCTCTGTCAGCCCCCTTTCCCTTACATGTCAGTCTTTTCCCTTCCTTTCTGTCAGCTGTCTCCTTTTCTATATCAGCTACCCCTCCCCCTACCCTGATAGCTTTCCATTTTTAGCTGTCCTTTCCTACCTATCATCCCCCCATTACTGTCAGCCTTCCCCCCCCCTATCAGCTCTCCTCCTATCCTCTCAGCTACCCCGCACCCCTGTCCGCTACTCCCCCCCTCTCTCCCCATTCCAACTCCCATCGTCAGCTGCTCGGGCTATATGGGAGGGGGTGGGGAGCAAAAACACAATTACATCTCAATCTGCGTGGGTGGGGGAGGGGATCAGGGGATGTAGGGGTTGGGGAGGGGAGGGGGATGGGTGAGGAAGAGGGTATGGTGGGGGTGGTGGGGTGGAGGGACATCGTAAAGCCCAGTTGACGAGCAGAGTAGCCCGAGGAAGGGACACCCTGGCGCCACTGTCTCTACGCTGGCTCTCTCTCTCTCTCTCTCTCTCTCTCTCTCTCTCATACACCTGTTGTTCTTGTTTTTTTTCTTTCGTTTTTTCAGTCCCATGACCCTTTCTCCCCCCGTCTCTTTCTCTGCAGTCAGTCTCATGTTAACATCATTCTTTCTCTCCAGTTTTTTCTTCCCTCCTCACTTCTACATTTCAGTACATCTCTGCTTGATTGTTTTTTAATTTTCATTTATTTTTACTTTCGTCCCTCCGTATCCCCCCCCCTCATTTTTTTTTTTGGTCTTCGTTCCAAGGATTTTTTTTTTTTCTGTCGGTTTTAGTCAACTTTTTCCATATGATTTTATTCACCTTAAGGATTGAAAAGTCTCCCCTAAACTTACAAAGATTTTCTTGAGGTAGGAAGAATTCATTGAAATATGTATATACGTCATCAAATTAAGGAGGTTAGTATCTTTTGTGTCCAGCCTTCTTTATCTTCATTATCTTTATCCCTCTTCTCTTCCACATTCCTTTATATCTTTGCAATCGATATTTTTGATTGTCTTGAAATTTTCTTTGTTTTTAACCCCTTCGCCGCCTGTTTATATTATATTCCGGTTTGTGTAGCTAACATTTTATCATTTTCGGTGCTATTAAATTACCTTTTTGTGTCATCTTCCATCTCTTTCTTTTATTTCAGATTTTCTCTTTCCGTCTGGTAGTACGTTGTTCAAGTACGTCACCTTCTGTCTCTTTGTTCCCCACTTTTTCTGTCATATTGTCCATTGTCCTGTCATCCTGTTGCCACCTCCCGTCATATTACCTTTGCCCTCCTCTCCTCTCCCAGTCCCTTTCCTGCCCTCCCCTCCCCTTCCCGTCACTACCCCTACCCCCCTCTGTCCTGTCCCCCTCCCGTGCTGTCATTTCCTCGCCCCCCCTCTATTTCCAACATCGTTTCCAAACCTTCTATAACTCCCCTCCCCTCCCTGCTACTCCCATCCCTCCCTTCCAGTCCCTCTACTCCCCTCGTCCTTCTCTCCCCTCCTCCCTGTCACTGTCCTGTCACTGCTGTCACCAAAACTCGTGATGTATGGGTGAGGGAACGACAGCTGTCCCTCTCCACTGTCCTTCTCTCTCCACACACCCATAAAATAACCCACGCGTCTGGAAAACTCACTCTAAGGTGGACAGACCCAGTTCAAACCAAGATAAACAGTGCAGGACCCGGGAGAAAGAGCTAGGGCAAAGACACAACCAGGCCAGAGATACAACAATGACAGAGATACAGTCAGGAAAGAGGGAGTCAAGACTGAAATATCATCAGAACTGAAATACAGCCAGGACGGACACAACCATGACACCCCATGATATTCCAGGGCACTGTACTTTAGCCAGGACAACGCTCCATCTCTCAGAGCAGCTCAAGACAACCCAAAACAAGCAGGAAGACCCAGGACAATAATATAAACTAGCTTCGTATACTCGTGGCCGGACACGGTTGCATGAAAAAAGGTTGAGTTTATTAGACAGAGCAAAATTATTCGTGCTAATATTCAAGAGTTCTGTGGGCTTGTTTATCGTAAAATTTCATTAACTTCCTTTATAAATAGCGCCTTGGGACAGAAGTAAAGCCAAAAAAATTAGGTCACTCCATTGCAACCAGCTTTAGTCAGGACAGCCACCATCTCTCAAAACAGCTCAAGACAAACTAAAACAAACCGCAGGGCCGGAGACAGAGATAAAAGTAGCTTAGTATCCCCCTTGTTGCCTCACAGTTGCATGAAAAAAAAAAATGCGAGTTGGAAAAAAAAGGACAAGACAGAATTATTCATGATTCTGTTCAGCTGCTGCGGAGACTTGTTCATCGCGACAATTGAATAACTTCCTTCATGAACCCCTCTCCAGGCCTGAGGAAAAGCCATGACACATACGGACACACCAGGACAACGCAGGACAAATCAGTGTACCCGGGGCAGCGCAACACTCTCAGAACACACAAACCAAAGCACACCACAGGACCCGAGACAGAGATAAAAGCAGCTTAGTATTCTCTTGACGCTCAACGTTAGCTCGAGATATGCCAGCACGAGACGCCGACAGTTTCCAAGATTATTACCCTTGACCTTGGGAGATAAGACCGAAACAGACAAACACAGCCCCATAAACCACACTAATTCGAGTATATTATGAAAGTTTACTCCAAAACTGAAAAAAATAAAAAATAAAACTCAGTGTCAGACTTCACTTTCACCAGCCACTCACCCTTTGGCAGATAAGACAGATAGACTGACACGATAGACAGATAGGCAGACAGAAAGACAGACACATTCCCAAGTATCATTGGCCCCATTCTTAAGTTTTCTTCTGTTCCAAATGCCTGAAAATTTTAGCTTCAAATGTGTAGTCGCGGACATAAATATTGATCCACTTGAGAACGATAAATTACGAGACAGGGGTAAATTATTTCGAAACTTTATGATGCAGTCTTTGGAGCCCAACTGCCTTGTAAAAAATCATTATAATTTTTCATAACTGTTCGACTGAAATGTAGAATGGTATTATTGTCCTGAGATGTACAGGGAAACAGAATAATCCATGATAATATTCGACATTTATGGAGACATGCTGCTGATAAAACTTGGTGAACACTTTCAGATTCGTATACCCACTCTCAATAAAATCTTTTGGAGTCAGTAGGAATAGAATGCTAGCTTTGTCCCTACTATGAGAGGGTTAATGGTGGCAGTATTATCTCACAGGCTCCTATGACTCACTCTCAGATGAATAAAATCGTCTGGTGTTACCTAAGAGAGTAGTAGAGTTGCTCTGATTATTAGAGAGTCGGTGGTGGCTGTTTTAATACTCGGGGTTTTATGCCTCATTCTGATATTAATATAAACGTCTGGCGTCATTGAGAATGGAGTAATAGAGTTCTTCCGACCATGAGAGAGTTTTGAGCCAACTTCCTTCATGAATACCGCAGGGAGAGATAACACCCCGCTTAGTATTCCCAAAACGCACCGCAGTAGTTCTCCCTCAGCCACAACAAACTCCCCACAAATTCTGAGATTACCCTTGACCTTGGTAGATAAGACCCAGACAGACACAGCGCCATAAACCACACTAAAGTATTATAAATGTCCACGCCAAGAAAAATGGAAAAAAAAGAAGGAAAAGTAATAGGAGACGTCACTACCAACACCCACCTCGCTTACCTCTGAGATCCTGGTGAGAGGGAGGTAGACAGACACAAGCCCTTATTCTCGTCGGTTAACGAGGCTCCCTAACACCTTTTCCTAAGCGATTTGCTTTGCCTATGACACCTTACTGTCCTATTCTGTGTTATATAAAAATTTACACCTTATTGTCCTATTCTCTGTTATATAAATCCTTCAGCCATCGCCATACTCTGCATGAATAACTTACAAAACGATGTTAGCCAGCCATATCCAAAAATAAGTCGCTAAAGAAGAGATGTTAGGGAGCCTCCTTACCCCACGAGAATACAGGCCACAGACTCTTTAACCAGACTAAAACATTGTCAGATTCCAGTCCAAGAAAGATAGAAAATCCAAAAAATAATGTCAAATCCTGTTATTCTATTGTCGTCATCCACTCACCCTTGACAGATAGAGAGAGAGACAGTATAATAACTCAGGCTAAAATACTTCCAATCTCCGCTTTAGTGGCAAAGCTGAGAGAAAGTTTAGTGTCCCTGTCCACTACCACCAACGACTCAGCCTTTACAGATAGATAGAAACAGACGGATAGACAAAAAAGACAGGCAGATACTGATACAGTCCCATGCCGCAAAAGTTTTAATAATAATGATGATAATAATAATGGAAATATAATAATAATTTTAATAATATTAATACTAGTAGTATGAGTAGTAGTAGTGGCAGTAGAAGCAGTAGTAGTAGTAATAGTAGTAGTACTAGTAGAAGCAGTAGTAGTAGTAATAGTAGTAGTAGTAGTAGTAGTGGCAGTAGAAGCAGTAGTAGTAGTAATAGTAGTAGTAGAAGCAGTAGTAGTAGTAATAGTAGTAGTAGTAGTAATAGTAGTAGTAGTAGAAGCAGTAGTAGTAGTAATAGTAGTAGTAGTAGTAATAGTAGTAGTAGTAGTAATAGTAGTAGTAGTAGAAGCAGTAGTAGTAGTAATAGTAGTAGTAGTAGTAGTTGTAGTAGTAGTAGAAGAAGAAGAAGTAGTATTAGTAGTACAAGTAATAATAATAATAATAATAATAATGAAAACAAAATAATAATAATAATAATAATAATAATAATAATAATAATGAAAACAAAATAATAATAATAATAATAATAATACAAAGCTCAACCTCAGACTCCACTGCCACCAACCAATCCACTCAGAGATAATAGATTAGTAGGAGACAGACAGACAGACAAACACACTCTCATAACCTTGACTGAGATATAAAACTCCACTACAAGAAAGAAAATTAAAGGAAAGCTCAATGTCAGACTTCACGACCACCAAACACTTCCAAGACACAGACAGACAGACAGACAGACAAAGCTCCATAAACTTGACTATATCATAAAGCTTCACTCCAAGAAGAAAAGTACGAGAAAGCTCAGTATCAGGCTCCACAGAGATAAGCCCCAGACAGACCGACAGACAGACAGAGACGGACGGACACACAGACAGACAGACAAACTTAGCCAAATATTCCAGACCAAAATATTATAAGAATCAACTCAGAGGAAGAAACTACAAGGGAGCTTAGTGCCAGGCGCAGGACAGATGAGAGAGAGAGAGAGAGAGAGAGAGAGAGAGAGAGATTAATAAGATTCACTCAAAGAAAGAAATTATACAGAAATCTTGTTGTCAGCCTCCACTCCCACCAGCCACTCCACTCGCATCAAAACTCCACTCCCACCAGCCACTCCACTCGCTTCAAAACTCCACTCCAACCAACCACTCTACTCGCTTCAAAACTCCACTCCCACCAGCCACTCCACTCGCTTCAAAACTCCACTCCCACTAACCACTCCACTTGTCCTCTGCGGGTAAGACGCACAGGCCTCGTAAATCGGTCTGAGGATATTGTCAAAGTCCACTCAGGGTACATAAACACTAACTCACTATCAAGCTTCACAATCGTCAACTCTTTCCCTTGACAGCAAAGACCGAGACAGACAGACAAACACTTCCTTATAAAACAGACTCAGATATTAACAAAAAACCCCAGTAATAAAGCAAAAGATGTTAAAAGAATATCCAATGTCAGACTCCACTTCCACCGACAGCTTCCCACCCCCTGTCAGCCCTGTCAGTGGGTGTCAGAGGGATGTCTCAATATTGCTCTTGCCTCTCCTGTCAGTGTTGCTTTCATTGCTATCCTTGATGCTTTTTTCCTGGTCAGTTCGTCGCTTTTATTTTATCTTTAATCTCTTGGGTCCTTGATTTTGATGACTGTTTTTCTACTTTAAACACCTTATTATTGTATTTAATTTTGACACTTTTGATGTGAAAGGTAAAGTGTGCATTTATCCCACAACCACTCCCACTCCCACACCCACAACCACTCCCACTACCACACCCACACACCCACAACCACACCGACACTCATCACCACAACTCCAACCACATCCATTACCACAGTCCATTAGTATTCCACAGATATCCCCAACTACAAAGCTTCCCTTCCTAGTCACCTTTTTTTTTTTTTGTTTTACATTTAACCTCTGCAGCCGATGACGCATATTCTGTTTACTTCTCATTACTCATTGTACTTTTAAAGCTTGAGAGAGAGAGATTTCTAAAGAGAGAGAATTAGACGGCTTTAATCCACGTACCCTTTTGCTATTGAAGGTCCTGTCTGAGTCTGCTGTCGTTTAGGAGCAAAATTAAATCAAACCACGTCCTCGGCCTCCATCTCTTTGGTCACAGTCCACCCACACACAGCTCTATGTCCAGGCGACGAGGAGGGAGCAAAAAATGTAGAGTCCCTGTTATGTCTGTTTATGTCGCGTCTTGTAAGGACACGGTGACAAAAACGTGAAGCTAGCCTGGGGGAGAGAGAGAGAGAGAGAGAGAGAGAGAGAGAGAGAGAGAGAGAGAGAGAGAGAGAGAATAACTAATGAATAAGTAGAGGAATACAAGGGAAAAAAGAAAAAAATGGTAATACGTGTAACATATGATGTGAGAGACAGACAGACAGACAGACAGAAAAGTAGAGGTGGGGAGAAGGGAGACAGACAGACAGGGAAAGGGAGAGGTGGGGAGAGGGGTAGCTTATGTAAAAGGGAGAGGGGAATATGCTGGGTTTTATGAGGAGACTGCCAAGGACCTAAGTGTATACTATGAATAATTCTCTTCCTTGAATACCCTTAGACTTTACCCATATTTAATTTCAGTATTGTGTCTGTTTGTATTTCCATGTCATCTATCCTCTTTATCTGCTGTCTATGATTCTCTCTACTTCTCTCTTTATCCTCTCATTTTTGCGTCTGTCTATGCTTCTCTCTGTTTCTCTTTTCCTCTCTGCCCACATTTTACGTCTCATTTCTCATGTCTATCCACTTTCTCTGCTACCTTCTTTTTCTTTTTTCTTCTCTATTTACCTTTCTTCCATCTCTTCTGCCTTCTCTGCCAACTTTCTCTGTATCTCTCTATCTCGTACATCTTCTCAGACTGTTCTCTACTTCGGTCTTCTTTATTTTTCTGTGTTTTACTCTCTCTTTTCTTTTCCTCTCCTCTTAATTTGTGCAGCCATGTCCACTATCATATTTTTCTGTCTACACCCAGTTTCTCTCTCTCTCTCTCTCTCTCTCTCTCTCTTATTCCAGCACAACTTTCGTATTTCTTTATTTACTCTCTTTTCTCTTCTCTCTTTCTACTCTTTCTGCTTCACACTCCACTTTCATATTTTTTTCTGCATGCTCGTTTTCTTCCACCTCTCTCTTTCTTCCTCCTTCTTCCCCTCTAGTAAATTTTCTCTTTCATATTTTACTTTCCTATTTTTCGATCTGCCTTTTTGGGGGGCATATTTTACGCTCATGTTTTATCCTCCTCGTCTCTTTTCCTACACCCTTCTGTTTACGACCTCCTCTTTACCTCTCACTCATCTTCCGTGCTTTTTCGTCTTTCCTCCCATCGTCTGCTTGTCTCTCTTTCATCCCTCCCCTCCCCTCTCTTCCTTCCATTCTCCCTCCTCCTTCCCTCCCTTCTACCCCCCTCCTTCCTCTCTCCCTGTTGCTTTCTTTCCTTCCCCTCTTCGTCCTCCGCCATATATCCTCCCATCATGCATTTCTCTGTCTTTTCCCTTTTCGTCCCGCGCCTCCTTCCCTTCATCATCTTTCCTCCACATATTCACTCTCCTTCTCTCCCTCCTCCTTCCTGTTTGCCATTCCTCTTTCCCTTCTCCTCCTTCTTCTTCTTCCCCTTCTTCACCCTACGTTCCTCCTCTCTCCTCCCCTCTCCTTTTCTCCTCCACCTTTCTTTTTACCACTCCCCTTTCTCTTCTCCTTCTTCTTCCTCCCCTTCTTCACCCTACGTTACTCCTCTCTCCTTCCTTCCTTTCCTCCTCTACGTCCACCCCCTCGCCATCGCCGCTACGTAAGGATGCAAGATAAGGAGGGTGGAGTGGCCGAGTGTCTGGAGATAAGATGTTCCGGGTGTCGCTATCATCCCCTTCCCTGCCTACTCCTCCCCGTTCCTCCCTTCCATATCTTCTGCTAATATTTTCTTCCCACACCCATCACTTCATATTCCTGTAACGTCGTGGAATATCTGTGTGTCTTATATACTTATGTTTTTATATTTACCATCACTATCACTCTTAGCCTCCCCTTTTCCTTCGCATATCTTTTAGCAGTATTTTCTAGACACAACACTCAGTATTCCTATGTCTTCGAATATCTTTAGTTTTT
Organism: Coenobita brevimanus; assembly: GCF_032717465.1. Classification (NCBI taxonomy): domain Eukaryota; kingdom Metazoa; phylum Arthropoda; class Malacostraca; order Decapoda; family Coenobitidae; genus Coenobita; species Coenobita brevimanus. The sequence goes on along the minus strand of NC_137004.1, from coordinate 42,289,455 downwards.
CACGTATTTTTTTTAAGATTTTGTCTTTATTTACCGTCACCACCACTCTCAGTCTCCCCCTTCTTCCCATATCTTCTATAGTAATATTTTCACCCTCACCCATTACTCCGTCTTCTTGTAGCGTTGAAAAATAGGCAGGTTTGTGTTGGTTTTATTTTTGCCTTTTTCCTCAGCATCCCAGCGACTCTTTCCCACTTTTTTTTCCAATAATCTCTTCGCCTACACACGTCACTCGGTATTTCCATGACGTCAGAGAATGTGCAAGATTATTTATTGTATTTTTATTTATAATTATTTGTTTATTACTACTGCTGATATGTGGGTTGTCGCTTAGAGGTGATTGTTTGTCTCCCACCGCCATCTCCACTCATCCATTTTTCTTTTTGTAATGTTTTTAGATACTCATCATTCGAGTTTCTCTCTCTCTCTCTCTCTCTCTCTCTCTCTCTCTCTCTCTCTCTCTCTCTTTCTGTGTGTGTGTGTGTGTGTGTGTGTGTGTGTGTGTGTGTGTTTTACGGGTCTTGCCTTCACTGCCAATCTCTTCTTCTTCCTTTAATATTCTCCCAGCCACCCATCTCTCAGTATTCCTGTAAAGCCAATAAATATGGAACAGGAATTACTTTTTTATGTCCTGGAACTTTCCTTTTATCTTATTTCGTCTATTTTTTTTTTTTTTTACCGCAGGTGTTGTCACACCCAAAATGTTTATGACACCATTGGGTAGTCAAATGGTGGGTAACAGAGTGACTTGGAGGCGTTTTGTCTGCGGCCACCCTTTGCGGGATTAGGGCGTCGGGCTATAGATAGAATAGGATAGATTATTATTGTTGTTGTTGTTGTTGTTGTTGTTGTTGTTGTTGTTGTTGTTGCTGTTGTCTCTCGTTGCTATTGTTACGAAGCTCTGTCACCACACTACCACAATCACTTTTTTCATCACATCGTCACTACTACCGTCATATCACCACTTCCACTACCACCCACACCATCACTGACAAACCACCATTTCCACGAGTAGCCTACCACAACAACACCACAACTACCACCATCAAAACGACTATATCCAGTATCATCAGAGCTTTACTACCACCACCATGCTATAACTACCACCACTACCACCAACATTAACACAGCTACCACCATCGCTACTACCATCTCCTGCAACTTATACAATCAGATGTTTACTCCCACCATCAGACTACCACAACTACTGACACTACTACTACTACTAATGATACTACTACTACTTCTGCTACTACTACTACTATTGCTGCTGCTGCTTCTACTACTACTACTACTACTACTATGATTGTCACCATGAAAACTACTCCAAGTAATATCATCAGATTTTTATTACTACTATTAAACTACCACAACTACCACCACAGCTACTACCACAACCACCACCCACACCAGCACGAATATTGGCCAGAATTTACATACATTTCCTGATTCAAGCAATTCTCGTATTTCATTATTCACCAAAGATTTGCATAGCTTTCCACTAGACTCCCTCAGTATTTCACTCTCGTATTCCCAGCGTATATTTCAAGTCATTTTCACACACACACACACACACACACACACACACACACACACACACACACACACACACACACACACACACACACACACACACACACACACACACACACACACACACACACACACACACACACACACACACACACACACACACACACACACACACACACACACACACACACACACACACACACACACACACACACACACACACACACACACACACACACACACACACACACACACACACACACACACACACACACACACACACACACACACACACACACACACACACACACACACACACACACACACACACACACACACACACACACACACACACACACACACACACACACACACACACACACACACACACACACACACACACACACACACACACACACACACACACACACACACACACACACACACACACACACACACACACACACACACACACACACACACACACACACACACACACACACACACACACACACACACACACACACACACACACACACACACACACACACACACACACACACACACACACACACACACACACACACACACACATTTGCAGTAAGTCACAATCACGGGGAAAATATCTAGACGCGTGATTGCACTTCCTCATACTTTCTCTCTTGCCACCCCTCTCATACTAACTCACAATCAGGAAGAGTATGTGGTGGATGTGGTCTCATGTCGCTCACTCTCGTTTACTCATCTCACTCATTTCTTCATCTCCTTTGCCCCACATATTGCATTTCCACATCACCTTCCATATTCTTTTAATATATGCAGTTCACCCACTTACTCACCTCCCTTGCCTTATTCACGTCAGTTCTTCATAACCTTACTCATCTTACTAATACCTACAGCTCACTCTCTTATTCATTTCCCTTTCTCTTTTCACTGCTGTATTCGTCTTCCTCATTATCTCTCATTCCTTTACATCCAACCTTCTTCGGCTAATCATTTCCCTTGTCTTCCTTCACATCTCCCTCACAGTATTCACCTCCCTTACTTTCAGCCTTTCACCAACCACCCATGTTCAGATTCCAATTCTCTTTTACTTCTGCTCACTTCATATTCAGTCCCTTAGCTATTCCTTTGTTACCCTCCTCGACCCTTACTCATGTTTCAGATCTTTACACACGTCATTCTTCAACACTTCTCACATTTTCCTTACTAACTTCCTACTGACATTCCTATCACTCATCTCCCATAGTTTGCACATTTTACACTTCACAACCTCTCTCAGTTTCATTTCTTCCTCATGTCTGTTGCCTCTCTCTCTCTCTCTCTCTCTCTCTCTCTCTCTCTCTCTCTCTCTCTCTCTCTCCCAAACTACTACTTTCATTCACTTCTTTGGCCATTTTTCTTTCTTCCCTCACTTCATAGTCACTTCTGTAATCACTTTCCTCTCCTCTTTCACTTTCTTCCTCCATCCTCATTACCTTTTGCCTCTCTCACCCAACCTCCTTCCCACCTTCAGTCACTTCTTTATCCTCACTTACTTCAAAACTTTTCTCAACTACAGAGTTTTACCTCGTTCCACAACACTTTCACTAACTAGAGCATGAAACTGAATCTCTCTCTCTCTCTCTCTCTCTCTCTCTCTCTCTCTCTCTCTCTCTCTCTCTCTCTCTCTCGTCTCATTTCATCCCATACCACTCTTTTCTTCTCTTTTTCCGTAATGTCTGTATGGTCTGTTTATCTGTGTAACTCATCAGAGGAAATACACTATAACAAGAGTAGTAGAAGCTGACAGTAAGCCACTATCAGGGAAATGATACAGTCTTACCTAAAATAATTATGTTCTTCGTGATCTGCCCCAGTAAAGAGATAGAAGAGGAACGCTATCTTGTAGGATCTCTCTCTCTCTCTCTCTCTCTCTCTCTCTCTCTCTCTCTCTCTCATCCATTCACTCACTCACTGAAAGCCGGTAATTCCCAGTCTCTCACAATTCGTCTTTCTTTTCCATTCTGTCACTCTCTCACTTATTCTTATTCCAACCAAATGCTCACTTTTTTAGCAGCTCACTCTCTCTCACTCTCTCACATGGCCACTTTCTTTAATTTAAGTTTTAATCCCGTCTTTTCTAACTCTCTTTCTCACATACTCTTTTACTTCCACATTCTCTCTCTCTCTCTCTCTCTCTCTCTCTCTCTCTCTCTCTCTTCCCATTTTGTCCTCTTTTCCTTTATCTTCTCTCCGTCTGTATCAACTTGCTTTATTTCTGCCTTATTTCCCTCTTTATTCTCTCTCCTCTTGCCCTCTTTATCTCCTTCCCTCCTTCTTTTTCTGTCACGTATCCTCTCTTCCTTACTAAATCCTCTCCTCAGTCCTCTCCTCTTACCCTTCGTTATTCCCTATTCTTTTTCAGTCTTTCATCTGCATTCCTTTTCTCCCTTTTTATTAACTTCCTCATTTATTCTCTCATCTCTTTCCATCCCCTCCATCTTCTGACTACATTCCTTCTTCCCTCCTATCTCTTTCCTTCTTCCCTCCCGCTTCTTTCTTATCATCTCTTCTCATCTCTGTCCTTCATTCTCTGACATCTCTTTCCTTTCCTTCCTCTCGCATATGTCTTTCATTTGCTCTCACCTCTCCTTTCCTTCCTTCCCCACCTTCTTTCTTCTTGCTTCTCCATTTTCCTCTCATCTCTCTTCCTCCCTCACTCCTTTCATCTTGCGTCTCTCCTTCTCTCTCCTCTCCCTCCTTCTCTAATTTCCTCTCTTCTCCTTCCTCCTCTCCTCTCTCTCCCTTCCCGCCTGTCCTCCGCGTCTGCTCTGTGTCACTATCTTTATTGGGTTTCTCTGTCGCTCCACTGAACCGCGCCTCCTTCCCCTCCAGTGCGGGGCCTCTGCAAGCTCACAACCCGTGCCGCCCCGAGTTCACTTCTCCCATATATATATTTCACTACTATCTCTTTATACATTTTATTCCTATCTCTGTAACGGCTGTTTTAGAAATATATCTCTCTCTCCGGCGAGGCGCGGTTTGAAGTCGCCGTAAACATAAGAGTACGGCCATTGTTTGTGTGCGGTTATGCAAGGGAAGGCCACGTGTAAGAGACCTTGTAATCCA
>NC_137004.1:42264811-42279811 GCF_032717465.1 Coenobita brevimanus | reverse complement strand
GAGAGAGAGAGAGAGAGAGAGAACGGGATAAGAAACAAGAAAGAGAAGATGTATGGCTAATGAGAGAGCGAGTGTTGGGAGGAGAAATAAGAAGTAAGCAAAAGATCGAGGATAAACGAATGAGAGAGAGAGAGAGAGAGAGAGAGAGAGAGAGAGAGAGAGAGAGAGAGAGAGAGAGAGAGAGGTGTTAAAGGTGTAGTAGCGCCTAAAAGAGCCAGGCTAAGAGAAACTCCTTGTGTAGCTCCTGCCAGGCGTCCATAACCCGTCCCTGAATTGAGAGAGAGAGAGAGAGAGATGAAAGGGTGGGAGGAAGGACTGAGAGGAGAGGTTAAAGCAAGAATGAAAGGCTCTGGAATGAGAGAGTGTGACTGAAATGGGGAAAGGGAGAAAGGAGATGAGAGAGTAGGGAAAGGAAGGAAAAAGAGAGGAGAAGGGAGGAAAATGTAAGAGGAGAAGAAATGGGAGAATGAGGGAAGAATGACGAAAAAAGAGAAGAGTAGGTGGTGGCGCCCACCATTCACTCATTCGATTTAGTGCTGCTTTCAACTTTTCTACTCCGTGTGACAAGCCAAATAAAATCCTGTAGCCCACGAAACCATTTACTGCGCTGGGTGGTAACCATGAAGCCTGATAGTTGGATGGGTTAAGACACCGCAACCATATGAGGTACGTGAGGGTAAATATCTGAGGATTGGTTAGGGTTCATTGCTTATAATTTTTATGCAGCTCAGGGACGAACGAGGCTGGTCACCCATGATTTATCTGGTCCGATTAATCTCGCCCCGGACCCCTACGCCTCTTATGGGGTAGAAAATGAGTGACAGAGAGACAGAGAGCGAGACAGATAGGGAGAAAAAATAGAACGGATAAAAAGATGTAACAAAAAGAGAAAATAATGGAAGAAGTGAGAGGGAGAGGAGAGAGAAAATATATAGAACAAGGGAAGAAGGAAGAAAACAGAGAGAGAGAGAGAGAGAGGTTAGAATTAACATCAAGGTGAAAAGAATGGGACTTGTTACAGTAAGTCGATGAGAATAGGAAGGAGAAGGAGGAGGAGGGGTAGGAGGAGGAGGAAAAGGAGGAAGAGGGAGAAGGAAAAGAAGATTTAATACACATTGATGACAAAAAGACAAGATTTAAAGAGAGAGAGAGAGAGGGGGGGGGGAATGGACGAAAGAAAGAAAAAAGAATGACTGATGCAAAAGTAAAATAACATACATCAAGGTGCAAAAATCTACACATCCACAGGCAAAGGACAAACGAGGGAAAAGGAGAGAGATGAGGGACGTAACAACCCCGACGGAGGCTGAAAGAGAACTAAGGGCTGACGGCGGGGGGATCACAACATAAATGCGTTCGTGGTGCGGTCGGATTCAGGCGCATTCATCCGTGAGCCAGGAGACTTTGAGTGAGAACGCTCGCCACTTGCAGAAAAATTGTGGTTGGAAGAAGAGCAGGATTTTTTTGAAAGGAATGAATACTGCAGAGAGAAAACTGAAGCCTATTAATTGAATAAAAATTTGTGGTGGGTATAAAATTAATGAGGAAAACAGAAATGGAGAGGGAGCTCACTTTTTTTTTTTTTTAATGGAGCAAAGAAAGGAAAAGTGTTCTGTATAATATTACTGGATAAGATCGTGTTGATTCGGAAAGTGTTTGAGAAAAGTTGAAAATAGAAATGGAATGAGGAGTATAAAAATAAAACGAATGCATTTAATAGATTTAATAGGGCCAAGGTGCTTGTAAATCTGCCGTAAGAGAGAGAGAGAGAGAGAGAGAGAGAGAGAGAGAGAGAGAGAGAGGATATAAGAGATGAAAAAGAAAATTGCATGTACAGGACAGAGGAAAATATGAATACAAAATAACCTGATCAGAAATAGGCCTGGCACAAGAGAGAACTAGTGAAAATTATTAAGTATGACATCTCGAAAGCTTAAAATGATGAATAAAGTGATGCATGATTTATTTTACTGAGAAGCCGATAGTTCCAATTTCACGCTTTACTGTTCCTGACTCTGGAAATACGGCTGGCATGTTGGGGGTGTAATCTGAAGCCTATTTTACTGATTTGTTTATTTATTTTAATCTTCGTAAGGCAGGACGCTACTTATTTTATTTTGACTACTTCCGCCACGACAGGCCTCTCACTGACAAAGGCTTCAAGACGTTCAGTAACTTTGTGTGCTTGAAATAAGTAAGGTAGAGAGAGTGTGTAAGTTAGGGGTAGGGCAGCGAAATGACAGAGGACAGGATGACATGGAGGCGATTTGTTTGTGGCCACACCTTACATGATTAAGGCGTCTGGCTATAGATAGGTAGATATATAGATAGATAGAGAGATAGATAGGTAGACAGATAGATAGATATAGATGGATGGATAGATAGATAGATAGGGAAGGGCAACAATAAGAAGGATTAATACACAAATCTATCAACCCCAAGAGCTCCAGACCTCACCTAGACACAACAGCAACTAAAGAGAGATGAACAGACCTAAAACGCAGAGTACAAAAGCTCACAAAGTACGAGAAGAGAGGAAACAGCGGCGGAGAAGCACTTAAGCAAATGTGTTACTGTGTGCGTTTTTGTGTGTGTGCGTGCGTGCGGCGGAGGTGGGCGTGTGGCTGGGTCTTTAGTGTGTGTGTGTGGGGGGGGGGGCCTGGTCGTTGGTCGCAATTAAGCCGACGTGTAAGTACTGGGCGGCTCTGGCTGTGTTGAATCTTTTTCGAGCTGCGTGAACCCGTGAAGTGCCGAGAGAGAGAGAGAGAGAGAGAGAGAGAGAGAGAGAGAGAGAGGAGGGGGGAGAAAGATGGTTATTAAGAATTCATGTGTGTGTGTGTGTGTGTGTGTGTGTGTGTGTGTGTGTGTGTGTTTTTCACCATGATAAGTCCCGTACGACATCCATTACTGTGATTACACCTGATATACGAAAAATTCTCCTTACTGACTCTTATCCATGACAAGAAATTAATCAAAGGAAAGTGGAAGGATGAATATTCGAGTTTTTTTCCCACTGTGATTCGTTACCGCGATTACGTTGGATATATTATACAAAAATTCTCTTCACTGCGTCTTCTCCTTATTGGCAGAAAGTATTGTTAAGAAAATGAACTGCCCAGGAAAGATGAGTGGAAAGACGATTAGCTAGTATTGCCCCCGTGATACTGTCTCCATTTTAATAATTTTTGTCTGAAACCGGAAACCACTGAAAAAAAAAAAAATCATTTCTTATGGTAATAAAACTCCAGAATGAATTAAAAAGTATGAGAAGAGTAAAACTATTGAGGGTATAGTGTGGCTGCATTTTATATCAATGAAAAACAGAATTACAAAAAAAAAGTATGCCAATAGTTACTAGCAAAGAATGCAAAATAATGATAACACTAATAATAATAATAATGATAATAATAACAATAATCCAGAATACAGTTGGTCAAAAAGTTGCTAGAGTACTACAGTTAGAAAATAAATAAATAAAACTATACACGTTTAACTTGACCCAGATTTTCATCCTTTGGCAGTTTTTTTCACGTACCTCAATGGCAGAAAAATATAATGCCACGGCTCAACATATTTCCCGTAGCACTCCTTCGTGACTAGCATCGAATTCTAGTGTTGATCAAGTGTTACAGCTCGGCATTCAAGATGGAGAGAGGTGACAATTTTAGGCCAAGTTAGAGTAAAAAAAAGTATAGTCTCCCAAAACGGATTAAAAACTTTGAGTAGCTTGAAATTTTGGAATCGCGTGAAGAGGTATATGAGATTTCCAAAATAGAAGCTCAAGGAATAGACCCGGCCCACGTTTTCTATTTTAGGGCCAAAAGTTGTAAGTGGAGTGAGCTTTATAGGGGGAGGCGAGAGAGAGAGAGAGAGAGAGAGAGAGAGAGAGAGAGAGAGAATGTAATTAAGGGGGGAATGGGACAATTACTCTGACTCTTCCTACTGCTATTAGTGTTCCTCCATCTCCTTCCCTCACCCGAGCTCTCTCTCTCTCTCTCTCTCTCTCTCTCTCTCTCTCTCTCTCTCATAAACCATTCAAACAATACTTTTTCCAAAAAAAATTTTTCTTAATGTTAACCCTTTCTCTGCGATGTCCTCTTTTCACACATCATTCTTGCCACATCCAGGCGATTTTATTCCTTTCCTGGAGGGGTTAGATAAATCCTCCATTAACCCTTTCAAAATGTCTCCAGTGAACGAAATGTTCAAGGAAACACAAGTGTACTATAATTTTTCGTCCTCTAACCAAAATGATTCATTATAATCATAAAATTTTTCTTGAAGATCCTTTCTGGAGTTGGCAGTATATTTACAAAAAGTTTGTCTTGCGTGAGTTTGTATTTATGTATATTTTATCTCCCTGTATTGTATCTTTATATTAGTAGTATATTTTTAGTTCCAGACGGTTTCATTCAGCATAGGAAATCCCCATGGTAGTGAAGGGATTAATGAAGGCTGTATCCAACCCCTCCAGTTTAATAAATCTCATCAGAGTTAAATAAAATCGTCTGGTGGTAGAAATAATAAATAAATAAATAAATAATATAGATAAATTAAACTAGGGCTAAAAGGGTTTGGAATCTATCTAATGGCATCTTTCACTAGTTAGAATTTTTTCTGAGAGACGTGTCAAATTTTTATGCCATTGTATAAAGTTAAATGGAGAACTTAGGTTGAACCGTTTAACTCGTGAATAATAGAGAATCGAATGCCTCCGACGCGTCCATTGTTCACCACAAGATCTCGCTAACCTAAATCTAGCAGTCTAGCCATAGCAAAAAATTTAAGTGAATAACGTCGTTGTTTTGAATGAGTGAATGGGGATTACCGCTAACTTCTTCAGTACAATTGTTTTCCACTAAATTTTAAAAAAGTACATAAGTAAAGAAGTAATAAAGCAGAGGCAAAGTAAAATAGCAGTCTAGCCATGACAAAAATTTAAGTGAATAGCGTCGTGGTTTTGAACAAGTGAATGGGGATTACCGCTACCTTCTTCACTACTATAGGCCTCCATTAAATAAAAAAATAAAGATAAAAGAGTAAACAAGTCAAGGGAAAGTAAAATTGTATGACTATATCGAGAAGAAAGTGAAAAAGACTTCGTAGTAATTAAGACGCTTGTGTTTGTTACTTCTAATCGCTTTAGTTGGAGAGGCGTTTCCGGAGTTGATTAAAGGCTCCTCGATTGGCAGTCCATCACGCTACTGCTTGACTGTCGTAAGTTGCTAGAGAGAGAGAGAGAGAGAGAGAGAGAGAGAGAGATACAGTGTGGAAAGAATATTACTACCAACACAAGAGCAGACAAGGAAGAAAGAAGAGAATGACGATGAAAAGACTGGCTGGTTGTGGGCAGAGACGAGCAACTGTGGGCGAGTGTGGGTGGTGGAGGCTGAGTTAGTGTGGGCAGGAGGGTATGAGTGGGTGTGGGTGGTATCTGTGGGTGGAGGAGGGTTGGTGTGAAGTCCAAAGAGCCATTAATTGGACCTCGTGTTCGTGCTATTAAGTTTTTCGGCGTTAACGTTATGTGGCTGAGTTTCTTGAGTGAGATCTGGGTGGTTGTGAGTGGGTGTGGATTGGGTTGTGGATAGATGTGGACGAGATGTGTGTGTGTGTGAGAGAGAGAGAGAGAGAGAGGGAGGGAGAGAGGGAGTTTAGATATGTACGGGGATGTGTGTAGAAGGGAGGGATGCCTGTGAGCAGTAAGCGGGTATAGGTAGGTATCAGTGAGTTTGGGTAGGGGCTTTTGTGGATGGGGGTGGGCTGGTGTTGGTGGATTGTTTTGTGATATGTGGGCGGGTTTCGTGAGTGAGATGGAAGTGTAAGTGGGTGTTAGGCGAGTGAGTGGGTGTGGGCAAGAATTGGATACCAGCTGGGAGTGGTGGTGGTGGGGGAAGGGGTAAAGATATAAAGAGGATATGGCCTTGGTGTGGAGTGTGGGTGGGTGTGGGTGAGGTATAATGAAGCTGTGGGCTTAGATGTGGGTGCAAGTGGGGTGTGGGCTTGGAGCTTGGACTGGATTTGGGCATAAATGTGGGGGGAGGCTGAGTATGGAATGGGTGTGGGCATTTGTGAGGGGGCAAGAAGGGTCTGGGCGTGGCACGAACAAAGCGTGAGCGAGTAAAGGCATGAAAACGGGTGTAGATGTAAGTGCAGGAAGGATGTGAGTGTGGGTGGGGTGGGATGGGTGTGTTTGGGTATGGGTGTGGGCGTGGGTGAGGGTGTAGTTGGGGCAGGGTGGGTATGTTTGGGTGTTGGCATTGGTATGGGTGTGGGTTCCGATTTGGGTGTGTGTAGATGTGGATGTGGGCACGAACGAAGTATTATGGTGGTGTGGGTGTGGGCATGAGTGTGAGTGAGGTTGGGGGTGGGGTGCGTATGGATGTGGGCATGGGTGTGGGTTTGGGTATGAGCGAGGTGGATGTGTTTAGTTGTGGGTGTGGGCATGGGCGTGGGTGTGTGTGTGGGTGGGGGCAGGGCGTGTGTTTGGCGTTCCCATCTGCCGTAATGACCGTGAGAGGCAGCGAGGGAGGCCAGGCTGGGGGCGCTGAGGGGGTCGATAGCGACAGAAGGAGGAAGGAAGAACCCAGAAGGAGAGAGAGGGAGGAGAAGGGAAGGAGAAGGAGGAGAGAAGAGACGAGAAAGAGTGGAGGAAAAGGAAGTTGAAGAAAAAGAAAAAGGTGGGAGAAAGAGAAGGGAAAGGAAGAGAGAGGAAGAGAAGAGCCAGGAAAGGAATACAAGATGGAAGTGGGAGGAGAGAGAAAGAAGGGAAAGAAGTAGAGGGAGGAGGGAAAGAAGTGGAGGGAAGAACGAGGAAGCACACGAAGGAGGCGGAGGGATGAGAAGGAAGAGGATGGCGGGAAGAGAAGCAAGAAGGGAAATTAATGAACAGGATGGGGAGGAAAGAAGGAAGTATAAGGAAGTGAGGCTAAAGGGAAATTGAGGAAAGAAGAAGAGTGAGAAAAGGAAGAGCAGAAAATAGAGGGAAAGGAAACGGGAAAGAGGAAGTGTAAAATAAGTAGAGAAAGGAAACAAAGACCAGAGAAAGCAGAAGCAGAGAGGAAAATGGAAAGGGGGGTAAGACAAAGGAGAGAGAGAGAGAGAGAGAGAGAGAGAGAGAGAGAGGAGGAGGAGGAGGAGGAGGAGGAGGAGGAGGAGGGAAGGTGCCAAAAGAAAGGAGGAGAGAAAGAAGGAAGAAAACTGAGAACACGAAAATAATTGTAATCTGGCAAAGAAAAAATAGACAAAGAATCACGTATAGGAAAGAAGAGAAAGGAGGAATGCAGACGACAGAAGGAAGGAGGGAGAAAGGCAAGGATGTGGGAAGGAGGAGGAGGAATAGGAGAGAAAATGGAGAAGGAAGGAGGAGAGGCAAGGATGTCGAAAGGAGGAGGAGTGAAGGAGAGACAGCGGTGAAGGAGAGAAGAAAAGCAGGGATGTGGAAAGAAAGAAGGGAGGGAGGAGAGAGCATTGTGGAAGGAACGGAACAAAGGCAGGGTGTGGAAAGAAGGGGAAGGAGAGAGAATGATGAGGGATAGAACAAAGGATGCAAGGAAGACGGAAGTACGAAAGGAGGAAGAGAAGGAAGGAGACAGACAAAACGGGAAAATAAGAGAACAAAAAAAATCACTAGAAGGAAAAGGTGAGTAGCAAGAGAAGCGAGGACGACGAAAGTAGCGCGTTCGAAAAAAAAAAAAAACAGGAAAAAAGTATAAAAATCATGAACAAAATAAATTAGGTGCAGGAAAAGACGGTTGAAGGAAAATATAACCTCTTAGCCATGATTTCTTTCTCCCCTGAAGCTGAATAAAATCGTCTGAAGATAGCGAGAATCAAATGATAAAAATCGTTGTCGGAGTTAAAGGGTTACTGGCAACTGCTGTTAATGGGGGGATTTTTTTTAATTTCTTCACTACGATGGGCCTGTCCTAAGCTGAATAAAATCGTCTGTCTGTAGCGGGAATAAATGGAAAAAATCGTAGCCAAACTGAAGGGGTTTAGAACAAAGGGAGATAGGAGAAATGGAACGAAAGGAAGAGGAAAATATAAGATAAGTGGGGAGGAAGCTTAGACTGGAGGAAGATTGAGGAAAGTACGAGAGAGAGAGAGAGAGAGAGAGAGAGAGAGAGAGAGAAGGGAGAAAAATGAGAAGACAGGAGAGACATCAGACTTGTGTGAAAGGAACAAAGGAGGAATCGATAGGGGAAAAAAGAAGTTGAAAGGAAGGAAGGAAGGAAGAAGTGAAGAAAGGAGGAGGGGGAAGAAGCAATAATGGATGAGAGGAAAGGAAGAGGAGAAGAAGAGAGAGAAAATAGAATATGAAAGAAAGGAGGAAGGAAATGAGAGGAGAGGAAGAGGGAGAAAGGGGAGAAATTTACGAATGGAAGGAAGAAAGGAGTGAGGAAAAGGAAAGAGAAAGGGAAGAAAGAGTGAACAGGAAGCAAGGAGAGAGCAGTATATGAAGAGGAATAGGAAATGTATGGGAAAGGTAAAGGAACGAAGAAAAGAAGAGTAGAGGGAAAGAAGAGTAAAGTGCAAGCAAGGAGGAAAGAAATACCGGAAATAAAAGGAAGTGTAGGTGAGAAAAGAGACGAAATAAATAATGATGGATTGACTAAGAGGGTGTAAATGTGAACTGAAGATGGAATATGAATGAATAAAAAGGAGGGATGGAAAAGAACGAAAGGAAAGGAAAGAAGGAAGATAGAATGAAAGAAAATCGAAAGCAAAGAGTGAAAAGAAAGAAATGAGAGATACAGCATGAAAGGAGAAGGTGGAAAAATACAAAATGGAAAAAAGAGGAAAAGTAAAGGAAAGGAAGAGAGTATGGAGAAAAATTTGTAAGGCTTGAGAAAACATGGAAGAAGAGGAAGAAAGGGGGAAAATATGAAAAATAAATGGAGAAAGGAACAACATGCAAACGAAGAGGTAGGAATGAATAAGATGAGAGGAAAATAGACGAAACGGGACACGAAAACGATGGGAAAGATGTGAAAAAAGACAGAATATTAGACAGCAAAATAAAAGAAAGACAGAAGATAAAACGAAGTGGTAAAATGAATGAAGGATTAAAGAGAAGAGAAAGCCCGATAAAAGACGTGTAAAGGATTAAAGAGATTGATGTGAACAGAGATAAACGAGGGAAGGAGAGAGAGAGGAGGGAAGAAATGAAAAAAAGGTGAATGTAAAGGATCAGTATATCTATCTAAGTGTTGGAGAGGGGCGCCTTCAGTTCCCTCTCTATCCCCTATCCTCTGAAGGGGGGGATGGTGGTCTTGCAGGAGGAGGGGGCAACTTTAGCCTGCTTTCTACTGAGTCCATTCAGATAACAACAGCACCAACAATAACTACTACTACTACTACTACTACTACAGAAGAGCCACTTATATTACACTCCATTCTACCATACACCTTAGTTATATGCTCACTCTCTATAAACTCATCCATTATACCCCTAACATACGCATCTCTCACCTCTCTCTCTCTCTCTCTCTCTCTCCCTTTCAGATGGTGAGCCTGGCGCAGACTCTCATCTTCTCCTGGGTGCTTCTGGAGACATACCAAAGCTACGGCTCCACCTCGGACTCCAGCAACTCCAGCTCAGACTCATCCTCTTCCTCGTACTCCTTCGCCTCCCCGACCTGTCCCATCGGCTTCCTTCCCATCGGCCAAAAGTCGCCCATACCCTGCCAAAACGGAGGGTGTAGTAACGACACGGGGGGCAGTGAGAGGGGACAGAGGGAAGGGGACGACGGAAAGGTGGGCGAGAGCGACGTGAACGCAACGCAAACGACGACGACTACGACACAGACGACAACCATCCAGCCAAGTAACGTCAGCTCGTCCACGTCCACGTCCCCGATGACGATGGAGCTGAGGTTAGAGGACGAGGAGGTGGTGGTGTCGTCCCTCCCGTCTCCGACGCAGACGCAAATGGCCACGGGGGCGCTTGGGGAGGACACTTCGGGCACGTCGGCGGTGTGGCTGTCGTCGCCGTCGCCCTCGGGAATCACCTCCATCGCTACGACGACGACGGAGGCGACCAACGCGACCTCGAGTAGAAACGGGTCTGGGATCACGTGCGCTGCGCCAGGTGAGTTGCAGTTTGTGTGGGGGAGTGGGTATTTCTGCTTTTCTTTTCTTTTTTAATGTGTGTGTGTGTGTGTGTGTGTGTGTGTGTGTGTGTGTGTGTGTGTGTGTGTGTGTGTGTGTGATTATCTTCTATTTCCTGTTCCTGTTATGTTTTTGTTTATACGTTCCTTATTGCAGTCGTGTTTTGCTTTCCCCTTTCTAATTCTTTTATGCTTTTATGTTTTAATAACCTACTTCCTTCTCCTCTTTCAGGTATCTTCCACTTCCTTATCCCCTGAATTATCGTTCCATTGTTCCCTCTTTATCTTCTTTCTTAGCTCCATTTAGTAATTATCTTGTATTTACTGTATCCTCTTTCAGTTATCTTCCTACTTCCGTATAATCTTTTCGTGAACTTTATTTGCCATCTTTTTGTTATCTTTTACTTCCATGTCCTCTTTTACTTATATTCCTTTCCATTTCTCTGTTATGAAGCTCTTCTCTCACTACAAATGCATTCAACACCGCTGTTTTGGCAGTACAGAATTTTACGTATAAATTCACAGTCTTTTATAACCGTTTATTAGTTCTGATCTCAAAATAGTGGATATATATTTCGCTTCATACAAGGAATAATGATACTAATATTCGTGTATCAATTTATGTTTTTGTGCTTCTTCTTTGACTCAATAATTTTCCTGGACTAAATAAAATCGTCTGAAATCAACCAAAACTATGATATGAGGGATTTCTTTGAGCTGAGCAAAATCGTCTGGGTGTAGGAAAATAAGCTTAAAATCTCCTATGACTCAGGGAAAGGGTTGATGAGTCCAAATAAGAGTCGTAGTACATTCACCGAAATAGGTCTTTGCTTTTTTGGATAATATTTTACGTGAAATGTCAAGGGCGATTCAGGCAGATGGTTATCGATTCATTGGCTATCTCATCATCGGGGCCTATCTCCGTACCCATTCATTATATACTGACCATTTCCACCAATCTGAGCTCTCTCTCTCTCTCTCTCTCTCTCTCTCTCTCTCCACTAGAAGGTTAATATGGTGGTTGTGGGTTTTACTTACGCTGTACTTACGATGTACTTACGCTCCACTTACCAGCTGCTTGTGTTCTTTCTTACGCCTTACTTACGCTCTACTTACCATCTGTTTCCGCTCTTCTTACGATGTACTTACGTCCTACTTAGTCTAATTACGTTCTGCTTAGACTATTTTTACAACCTACTTACATTGTACTTACGGTTTAGTTACGCAGAAATTGTTAAGCTTACGTTATGTTTAATCTGCTTACGCAATTCTTACACTTACGATATACTTACGGTCTGCTAACTGTCCTTACGCTGTACTTGATATTGTACTTACGCTTTACTTACGCTGTACTTGCTCAGTACTTACAATCTACTTACGCTCTACTTACGCTGGTAATGGTCGGCCTTGGCTTCCCATAACTAAGGGTGTTACCATCACGTGCGACACTTTCACGACCGCCACTACCGCTGATACGACTCTCTCTCTCTCTCTCTCTCTCTCTCTCTCTCTCTCAAATAACAGTCAATTTCTCACGGACCGTATCTCTCTTTCATTCTCTTTCTATTTTCCCTCACATTAACTTTAAGCGCTCTCTCTCTCTCTCCCCCCTCTCTCTCTCTCACCAAATTCCTTCCTCGTGTCCTATCTCACTCGCTCACGCCTTGCTCTCACTCTTACTCTTTCTTCTCATCCAGTTACTTAAATATTTCTCATTCTGACTTATTCCTCCCATTCTTTATTAATTACTCTCTCTATCTTTATCTTTTTTATCTCATAATTGTTATTTAATCGACTTTTTTCTCATTTTCTTTGTCTTTTCTTTTTCTCCTCTTCTGTGTCACATCTGTTTTTCTTCATCGTCTTTTTTCTTTACTGTTTTGCACCTTTTTTTCTGTCAACATATACTGTATAGTTTTTCTCTTGTTTTCACACTCTCTCTCGCTCTCTCTCTCTCTCTCTCTCTCTCTCTCTCTCTCTCTCTCTCTCTCTCTCATCGTCTTTTTCCTCACTGTTTTGTACTTTTTTATTCTTAACACATATTGTATACATTTTTTTCTTGTTTTCGTACTCTCTCTCTCTCTCTCTCTCTCTCTCTCCAGTGTCTTGCCTCCTCCTCGCGCCCCCCAACCAACGCCCCTTCCCCCCGACTAACCTTCTTATCTCCCCCCTCTCTCTCCCCCCCACCAGGTCAGGGAGTGCTGTGGGCCCTCGTCTTCTTCTCTGCCATCTACTCCTTCGTCGGGGGGCTCCTCATCGTCGCCATCTTGTCGGTGGGTCCTCAGCCTCTATCTGTTTTTCCATCAGCATCATCATCATTAACAGCAGCATCAGTTAATCATCATAATCGCTTTCATCATTATCTTCATTATGATCAGCAGCAGTAGAATCATCATTATCATCATCATCATTATCATCTTCATCATCATCATCGAGCTTCCCACTGAATTTTACTATAGATTACATGCTCTCTCTCTCTCTCTCTCTCTCTCTCTCTCTCTCTCTCTCTCTCTCTCTCTCTTTCCAAGCATAAATATTCGCAGATTTAAACAAAAACAGCTCTGTTTTAGTATCTTACAGCTTCTTAACGTGAAACAGTTAGAAAACAGAAGTGAACGTGTATAATCATCATCAATCGTCCTTCTGCGAGCTAAGAACATCAATTTTAAAAGGCTAATTATGCCATCAATCACGCCCAGTCTGATATGAACTGTATTGTCTTAGGGAATAATAGTAATATTTACTTAAAAGGCCCCTATTTTCAGCATATTGGATTTCGGACAGAGTGAGACAGTTAGGGAGGGGGAGCAGGTGGGGAGGACTTTGATTAATGACAGGGATGCCTTCATGTGGTGGCACCGATATAACCAGGTCGCTTAGCTGCCTGGTTATACAAACGTCCCTCAGCCACTTCCCTATCTCCCGAAAGAAGGATGGTGAAATGCAGAAGATCAGCTTAAGCCTGCAGTCCACTAGGTTCACGTTTCTGATGAACTCGGGGCTACAACAACAACAACAACAAGTACAACAACAACTACTATTACTACTACTACTACTACTACTACTACGCATTAGGTTCTTGATCACTGTTGCCTTCATCCCATTTATATCAACATGTGTATATTCTAAGCAGGAAAATTTTAAAGCACCGATCATCTTTTTCATCCTCTTTCAGGCCTCAGAATAAGTTACTTCAGGTGCTCATAATGTTTTGTTTTTATCCCACGTAAATTAAGAATCCACGTTACCTGTCTTTCGGAACATTTGTGGAGCATTTGTAACTGCACTAAATATGTCCAGTATCAACAGTTGAATCAGACGCAAATATTTTTCATTTTCAAACTCCCCCAATCTGCTTTTATTCCTCCATTTGCATTTTCAGATTAAGTTTCTTCTCTTGTTGATTGATAGCTTCTGTAGACGGTCATCGTTCTCTGCTTTTAAACTGTCAGTAGAAAAGCTGTTCCTGACTCACTCCTTTTATAAACTCGTTCCCTTTTATTTTGCAGTGATTTTGTGAGCTATAAATCTAATCTTCATCACTCGTATGCTGATCTTCCACCCTTCCGTGATTCGTCCTGCAGAAGTGTCAACAGAATTCACTCCGCGAGACTCAGGAACGCATGAATTTGAAGAATAATAACTAGACCGCGTTCTAAGAATGTGCAAGCTAATTTTAGTTACAAATCTAAGAACGTGCCATATGGATTACGAATAAATAACCATAATAACGGTGTGCACTGATGATTGTAAAGTCTTGCGATCGATTCCCAACTGAGGCAGAGAACAGTTTAAAGACCGATTATATTTATTTATGTTTTTTTTTTTTTCACGAGATGAGCGAAGGAAGGAAAAACAAATTAAGTAAAAGTTGTGTTAAAATAGTTTCCATTGCTCATCCACAAGACCCCTCGACATACAGTGATCATACCGCCGTCACTGCCATCAGTAGTCGTGGATGAGAAAGCCTTCCCATGTTTGACAGTGGACGCCCCGGTACTAATATCCAAGCGGTGACATGCGTGAGTAGGATTGCATTTTCTATTTTTTTCCCCCGATTTTTATGCCACCAAAAAAGTATATGTTTTCCAAATAAGATTGCAGTACCTCGTGGAACCTGGGTCAAGGGCGGGGTAAGTAAAATAGTAGTAATTTAAGTAAGGAAAAATGCCCTTGTTTCCTCTGTCCACCCATATTCTCCCTAGCACCTCTTCCTTAGCGATTTATTTTTGGATATAGCTGTTTCATATCCTTTCGTACGCTGTTTATATTGTGGCCATATTAGGGAGATCTGTATAACACTGAAGAGGACTGTAATGTGTAATAAGCAAAATAAATCGCTAAGGAAGAGGTGTTGGGGAGCCTCAAAGCAATCCTATCATACACCAACAGCTGCTCACGTCCTTCACCTGTGTCCAAACCCTCGCTTATTATTATTATTATTATTACTATTATTATTATTATTATTATTATTATTATCTTGTGAAGAGACAGGCAGACAGACAATACTAGGGGATGAATAATAATAGCAACATTTCTAGCAGGTGTGTGTGTGTGTGTGTGTGTGTGTGTTTCATTATATATTTTACACTTACTACATGATGACTGATTATTACATTCTTA
Source organism: Coenobita brevimanus (assembly GCF_032717465.1). NCBI lineage: Eukaryota > Metazoa > Arthropoda > Malacostraca > Decapoda > Coenobitidae > Coenobita > Coenobita brevimanus. Next base: position 42,265,079 of record NC_137004.1, on the reverse strand, counting down.
GCTGTAAATCATCAGCTACATCGTTATCTTCATTTTTCACCACAACTACCAACATTTCTCTGCCGTCAGCTACCACCACCGCAACTACCACCATTACCACAATCACCATCATCGCAGCTACCACCACCACCGCAACTACCACCATTACCACAATCACCATCATCACAGCTACCACCATCGCAGCTACCACCACCACCACAACTACCACCATCACCACAACTACCACTATCACCACAGCTACCACCATTACCACATCTACCACCATCAC
>NC_137004.1:42254811-42259811 GCF_032717465.1 Coenobita brevimanus | reverse complement strand
TTTTTCTTGTCTTCTTTCTTTCTCCTTTATTGGCTTTATTCTTTTCGCTTCATCTTCCTTATTCTTTCTCCTCATTAGTGGCCTAACCTTGTCATTTCTTCCACGAGAGAGAGAGAGAGAGAGAGAGAGAGAGAGAGAGAGAGAGAGAGAGAGAGAGGCTAAGTTGGAGAGAGAAAAATATATATAAATAGAGAAAGGAAAATATACTCGAAAGAAAAACGAAGAAATTGGAAATGACGAGATGAGAGAGAGAGAGAGAGAAGGGGGGGGGGGAAGCATGAAGAGGAAAATAACAAGGGATACACAAAAGGTATGAAGCCAAGGAGACACAACGAGACATAAAAGGTGAGAGTGAGAGAGGTTGTAAGAAGACGGAAATAGACAGACAGATAGATAGATAGACAGATAGATAGACAGGTAGATAAATGGATGAATAGATAGATACAGACCGAGAAGTGGAGCAGGGAAACAAGAATATCAATAATGAAAAAAAAATTAAAAGAAACCTAGGAGGCTCTAGACTGGACATGAACAGCAAGAGGGAAAAGGTGTAAGAAAGATGGAGAGCGAGAGAGAGAGAGAGAGAGAGAGAGAGAGAGAGAGAGAGGGGGGAGAGAGAAGCAGGGAAAAGAGACTAACGAAGTATGACACAAAAGGAATTGAAATACAACGAGGAGACAAACCGGGCATGAAAGGTGCATGAAAGGTGAGAAAGAAAGGCTGAGAGGGAGAGAGAGAGAGAGAGAGAGAGAGAGAGAGAGAGAGAGAGAGAGAGAGTTGGAATGCAAGGGAAGGAGAATAACAAGGGATTCCACAAAAAGTATGAAGCCAAGGAGACAATTACTGCGAGAAAGAACGGATGAAAAAATAGAAGAGAGAGAGAGAGAGAGAGAGATGAGGGGGAGGAGGAGTAATGACGAAGAAGGAGAAAAACTGAGACAGTGGAACGACGATAACAAGCGATGCCACAAAAAGATTAGATCCAAGCAGACACAAAATGAGACATAAGAGGCGAAGTGTGTGTGTGTGTGTGTGTGTGTGTGTGTGTGTGTGTGTGTGTGTGTGTGATGGTACTGACGCGCATTTGTTCCTCATCGAATTATTTTGCACGTTACACCTAAATAGCCTCTTGCATGACTACCCCTACATTCCGAGATTAAGGCTTTTAGTTACAGATAGATAGATAGATAGAGAGGTAGACAAATAGATACATAGATAGATAGATGGATGGATGGATAGAGACAGACAGATAGACAGATGAACAGGCACAGGTAGACAGAAAGAAAAAGAGACAGATAGACAGAGATGTTATTGTTCCAAACATTGTCGACATTCTGATAAATAAATACCATACAAGAATAAATATAGGCATAACCAGCAATATATTTGGTTAAGAAATGCGCTACGTATTCCTATGTAGTTCAGTATGTAAACGTTGAGGGAATGTAATGACCAGAGTGTGGGTTGTAATGCGTGGTATGGCAGAGAATGAGGACGATGTTGAGGCTGTGGGAGGTGGTGACGTCAGAGAGAGAGAGAGAGAGAGAGAGAGAGAGAGAGAGAGAGATGAGGGAAAGTCATGGGAGACAGTGAAGAGGCAGCGACGTAGAAACAGTAAGACAGACATTTAAATAAGGACAGTAAGATAGAGACAGCAAATTGGATCATAAAGAGAGAGAAAGAGAGAAAGTAAGGAGGGCACTGAAAGAGAGACAGACAGAGAGGTAAGGAGAACAGTGAAAAGGTCAGTGACACGTGCCTCGCCTATTGATTACGTTTATCGAGTGCATACCAGCTGGGGGAGGCGGAGGAATGTCATATTGTAGCTGCTGAGTCCTACGCCTGAGAGTGCTGCGTGGCCCCTGCATTACCTTATGGAAGTGTGTATGGATGATTATGAAAGTGTATTAGTCCATTGAGACCAAGGATGTCTTTTGTAGTTGATTTTTGCTTTATAGTTCGTTTATTTGTCGTCATCATCATCATCATCATGCAGACCTTATTTCCTCTCCCTCCTCCTCACTCATCATCATCATCATCATCATGAAGACCTTATTTCCTCCCCCTCCTGTTCACTCCTCTTCATCATCATCATCATCATCAGCAGCAGCAGCAGCATTATCATCATCATCCAGACATTTTCCCGCCTCCCCATGATCATGATGATGATTATGATGATGATGATCATCATCATCATCATCATCATCCAGAACTCTTTTCCTCATCTTCCTTCTCCTCCTCCTCTTCATCATCATCTTTTTTGTCGTCATCATCATCCAGACCTCTTTTCTCGCTCTAGGAGTTAATGACCGCCATATTTGATCTCTCCACTAGGAAACTTCTGTCTTAAGGTGAAAGTCGACAGGAGACAGCAAGAATAAAAGTAAAACTGATTATTTAAATGAAAGAAATGTAGTTAACCATGAACGTGTATGTAAATGACCATGAACGTGTATGTAGATGACCATGATCGTGTATGTAGACCGTAAACGTGTAGCCTATGTAGACCATGAACATGTATACAGATGATCATGAACGTATATGTAGACCATAAATGTGTATGTAAATGACCATGAACGTGTATATTGACCATGAACGTGTATGTAGACCATGGACGTGTATGTAGACCATGAACGTGTATGTAAATGACCATGACGTGTATGTAGATGCAAGCTCGTTAAGTTCTGACATTTTTAAGATTATGTAAATGAATTGATTATCGCTTCTCTACATGTACCGACCCTTCAGTTGTTATTTATTTCCCATCTGACTCTGAACATGGCTAAGATGCGTTCCCTTTCGTGTCTTTTTTTTTTTTTTTTTTTTCGTAATCAAACCAGAACAGAGCGAACCCTGTGATTTTGTACAGTTGGCATCAGATGTCATGTTGCCCCTCTCGCCTTTCGCTCCCTGCATTTTGAATATCGCTTTGAAAATTAGTGTGGTGAATCGGCAGAAATTGATGTTGACTGTTTTTGGCCTCGGATCAGTGTCTAAGTGTTAAAGGTCCACCTCACTGATATTCAAAGCCTGTTGAGAGAGAGAGAGAGAGAGAGAGAGAGAGAGAGAGAGAGAGAGAGAGAGAGAGAGAGAGAGAGAGAGAGAGAAGCACGAGAGGAGACAGGACTTTTGATGGCGAGTGTACAGAGAGAGAAATAAGTATCATCCCCGTTCCGTCTGAAAAAAATTAACAACTGGTGAAATACAATAAAAACCCAGTCTCCGCTAGTGCTTGTTTCAGATGGTTTGACTTTTCCTTTATTTATTCATCAAGCTTTGGGAAGATTTGTCTGTCTGTACGTCATCCCAGGAACACCAATATACATAATCTCTTTTGTGATATTCCATGATCACCATATTCGGGACAGGTATAGTGCTGGATGTAAAAGTGTTATGCCTTAGTTCTTCTAGCTGTCCAAGTGAATTCATTATCCCCAAGTACAATTAACGTTGATTCATCATAGGGGTATAATTCATTCAGGAGTAAGGATATTTAAATGACGTTCTGTTTGGCCCAATGAATAAGAGCGAAAATAAGTTAATGAATAAGAGCAAAAATAAGTTAATGAATAAGAGCGAAAATAAGTTAATTAAGCTCACATTGTCAAACTGTCACCTGGCATAAAGGAAAATATTTCTGTCTTGACGTATTTTATTCTCTTGCTGCCTCCACTGTTTACACAATTTATTTCGTTGTTATGGGCACTTTTTAGGTTGAGTACTGTTCAATAATCCTTTTACACGTTTGTATTTTTGGCCTAATGAAGCGCTATTAGAACCATTCCCATCAGTCTGAGTATTACTGGTTTATTTAGCAAAATCTTGTTTGATTTTGACGCTGTTGTAAGACAGTGTAAAAAAAAAAAAAAAAGTATTGATCGCAGTGAACGCGAATACGGCATCGTGTGTGTGTGTGTGTGTGTGTGTGTGTGTGTGTGTGTGTGTGTGTGTGTGTGTGTGTGTATGTGTAATTTAAATAAATGTGGATTCTCTATTTACCATTCACCAGAAACCCAAACACCTGAGGAACGATGTCACAGAAGGTCAAGCAGGAATGAGCAAAAAAAAAAGAAAGTTGAATTAGCAAAAGCAATAAAATAACTATCGCTGACACAGCAGAGCAGAGATACAAGGCAGGGCAACATAAACAGATTCACAGGAGAGCAGATGGGAAAGGGGGAGGGAAGAGGGGAATTAAAACAGACATCCATGTGCAAAAAATCCCAATCAGTGAAGGAGTTACACCAAATCGCTTGTCTTTTTCCAGAACGTGTCATGGCAGTTGTCGATCTGGTTCTTCTACACCGTGTCGTATGACCTCTTTATGCTGATAGTGGCGGTGATCGATGGGGTGTACACCAGCTTCTCTGACATCTCCAGCTACGTCGTCTGCCTCGTCACCACCTACTGCGTCATCGTTGTCGACTCCTACTATGAGAAGGTGGGTGCAGGGCTCCCAGGATGGTTGTTGAATGTGCAGTGTGGTTCAGAGATTGTGTTCTTCACCTCTTAGCTGGCGAATTTTTGTGTTGCGGGGACGGCTGGGCGTTACCAGAGTCTAATATACCTTATTTATATACTTTCCTCAATCCCTGTCATGATATATGGCCGTTTTTACCCCCATTGCTTGCATGGTTTGGTAATTTCATGAAGCAGATAAAATTCTGTGCTTCTACCAGCAGACCGTGACATTTCTTCGGCACGCAAGGCAGAGTTGTTGATTCGTGTATGCATTGTGGATGTCTGGAAAGGCCGATGAATAAATGCATTTCTGTATGAAGCCATCCATGTATGAATGTCACGTATGAATAAATGTATTGCTTACGAAATCAAAATGGTGTGGAGATACAGAAGCTGTCAGAACGGTGACCTAAAAATTTTGCATGCATGAAACTGAGACTGATGGGATGAGAGTGGAATCTTTATAAATAGGCTACTTGCTTATCTGTGCATAGACCCACAGATAGATACATGTTGATAGATAGAGAGATAGGTAGATA
>NC_137004.1:42162311-42252311 GCF_032717465.1 Coenobita brevimanus | reverse complement strand
GTAGATGTGGACAGAGAACTCCAGAAATGTAATCAATTCTTCCTTCTCAGAAATAGTACCACCACGTCCACAGCAACAGTGTATATGTGTGGATAAACAGCTCTGGAAGAGGCAGTACCACCACTTGTACCAAAACAGCGTGCGAAGAAACAGCCCCGGAAAAGACAGCACCATCACGTTAACCATAACAGTGTGTTTATGTGAACAGACAACTCGTGAATTCTAACCTATCCCTCGTTAAAAATAACAGTTCCACCACGTCCACCAAAAACACTGTGTAAATGTGGACAAAAAAGCTCCATAAATCTTACCCATCCCTTCCTGAACGAGACAGTACCACCACAAGCACCAAAACTGTGTGTAGATGTGGACAGACAGCTCCAGAAATCTAACCTATCCTAGCCTATCCCTTATTGATAAAAAGGACAGTACCACCACACCAACCCAAGGTGTAGATGTGGACGAGCCGTATCTCTAACTAGTCCCTCGTTAATTAAAGACAGTACTGTATGTGGTGCCAAGGTACACGGGATATTATTTAAAAAAAAAAAGACACTTCGGTATATGAGATGAAATGCTGTGTAAAATGTTGTAGCCAGTGATGTTCAGTGTCTCAGAATTAGTATATAGTTAATGTTAAGGCTAGCGTATGAACTGTCTGCAGAATTTTGTACATCGTTCGCGACCAGGCGTGGCCTAGCGAGCGTCGTGAACTAGATTTATACGTGAGGTAGATGTAAGCAGATGTCAACGGTCCGACCCCTTGCCCGCCGGGCTGCCTGTGTCGTGTCTGCACCCGCAAGTGCTAAGTGTCAACTAGTCGTAGCTTTGGTAACTGAGTCATATTCTAGGTGGAGTGGGAGGCTTCGTAGCACCTCTTCCTTAGCGATTTATGCTGCACATTACACCCCAGTATCCTGCACGTTATTAGTGTAAATTTATGTCGAACATTAAAACCGTATAAATAACATACCAAAGACTGTAAATTTGCAATATGCAGATATAAATAACATGCAGTATAATGTAGAGGTGTAACAGGCAGAGTAAATTGCTAAGGAAGATGTGTTACGGAATTTCCAAAGCCACTTACACTACGACTCTTGATCCCTTCAATACGGTGACGTCTTTTTTAACATTCTTGCTACTCCCAGAAATTTCTTCCCGGTAGGATAGTGACCTGGTAATGGATGAAAGATGTACAGTATCTAGCCTCTCCATTTCGATAACTAACTAACTAAATAAATAAATAAAGATAAATACTCACCTAAACTGAATAAAATCGGAGTTGGCAAGACTACAATGCGAAAGACGAGACCGTATTTAGGGTGTCAACTCCTTCACTCCGATGACGTATTATTTCACCCTTCTTACGATTTTAATATTCAGTTTAATAAGGAATCCCTCTCATATTGAAAGGGTAATAAGGAGAGCTGCATTAAAAAGGTCTCTCCTCTCTTTCTCTCTCTCTCTCTCTCTCTAAGGCCGTATGAAATCCTATGAAGATAATAATGAAAAAAATACGTCATTGGATTGAAGGTGTTAGCGTCTTCAATCCTTGTGACGCAATTTTTAGTTTATTTTTGCTTTTAACTGACGATTTTATTCAGCTCTGGGGAGATTTTTCAGACTGGAGGGGTTATACGTTCTTAATTAAATCCTCTTCTAACTGGAGGGGTTATACATTGTTCAATATATCCTCTTCTAACTGGAGGGGTTATACATTCTTCATTATATCCTTTTGGAGGGGTTATACATTCTTCATTAACTCCTCAAGAAAGCTAGGCGTCTCCTGAGATGAATAATAGCATCTGGAAGTAGCAAAAATGAAAATAAAACTACGTGATGAGATTGAAGGTGTTGCCAAGGAAGGCTGGTGGTGGGTGAGTCTGAGGCTGCAGTGCCCTCCAGCCTCCGTCCTCCCCGCCATCACCCTCACCCCACCCCCCATGACACGCAACAGAGCTTTCAGAATTTTTGTTTAGCGAGATTGTGTGGCAGCCAGAGAGACCGCGAGGCCTCACCCCGACCAGCCTTGAAGGGGCGTATTTTAGGTGGCCATGGAGATGCCTTAACGCCTCTGCCTTAGCGATTTGATCTGAGCGTTACACTTCAATATCATTCTGTAAGGTAATAATTTATATCGATATTAAGAAGGTAATTCCTCTGGTATATTACTAATGCAAACTATGTCGATAATAAAAAGGTATAATAAGCATACAGGAGAATGTATAGGTGTAATATACAGATAAATTGTTAAGGGAGAGGTGTTACGGAGCCCCTCTGTCACCCGGAATAAGTCCCGCCTTTACCCAGCGCCCCTGAAGCCACACTACACTTGGGTCTTCCAGAATTAATTGATAAGGTTCTTGGATACAGACGTCGCCAAGAAAGCATGACAGAGCAGAGATCACTAATGAATAAATAAGTAAATAAATAAAATTACAAAAATCGGGTTGAGATTGTAATTTTGGTGCATTAAGATTCCCTAATTTGGGGGAATATTACTAAAAAATTATTAAAGTAAATGATGTTATAATGATCAGCTAAAGTTGAGGTCGTTATTTTGATCGGAACATTACGGAGAAAAATCCCGCCTGTCTTTAAAGATGAGCCACAGTATAACAGACTGAAGCAGCCTGAACTTGGGAAAGCAATTTGGAAGCGAAGGAGGAGTGGAATGGCCTCAAGTCGGCTTGATAATGCCAGAGTTGGGGGACTTGGACACTGGCGAAATTTGCATGTCTTCCAGCACCATGACCCCCTACGGTGAAGTGATAATTGTTGAATGAAGGCTCCTGTCATAGTTTGGTATTTTTTTTCTAATGTTTTTCATGATCACAGTTAACTTCAGCGGTTGTACTGAAAAATGAGTAGGAAACTAGATACCTGTACGCTGATAATTACTAAAATCAGTCAGCTTCATGTACAGTTGCGAACATAAACATCGATTCACATCCTTATGATAAATAGCGAAACAGTTATTATTTTCGAAATCAGGCAGCTTTTCGTAACTTTGCGTGAACAGTTGCATAACTGTCTAACAAAAAAAAGATGTGGTGTGATAATAGTATCCATAATTTGCTGAGTAAAAATTGGAGCTATACCATTGTTCGCAACTGTACCATGCGAACCGTTGACGTCATGTGGACTGGTAAGGGTGTTGACGTCAAGGGGACCGTCAAGGGCGTTGACGTCAAAGGACCGCTAAGGGTGTTGACGTCAAGGGGACCGGTAAGGACGTTGACGTCAAGGGTGTTCAGGGCTTTGATGCCAAGGGAACCGTTAAGGGCGTTGACGTCAAAGGAGCGTTAAGAGTGTTGACGTCAAGGGGACCGGTAAGGACTTTGACGTCAAGGGTGTTAAGGGCTTTGATGCCAAGGGAACCGTTAAGGGTGTTGACGTCAAGGGGACCGTTAAGGGCGTTGGGGCGAGGTGACGTCAGGGCTCGAGGGGGGTGAAGTCACTTCCTCACTCGAACTGCGTCAGTGTTGCTCATACAAATTACATGTGTTAAGCGATGTTTGTGCCTCAGGTATGTTCTTTCAGTACTGTCTGTCATCAAACGATAGTCACACGTTGTCCCTTGTAGTCTGACCTTTAGTTACGTGACGTAGTGTGTCCTTGGCTAGATTGGTACGTATTTATATGGATCGTGTTCTGAGTGACCTTGAAGATGTCGTAACGCCTCTTCTGTAGCGATTTATTCTGTTCATCACACAACAGTATCGTCGTGTATATTATTGATGCAAACTGTCGGCATTAAAGCAATGTAAATAGCATACAGGAGAATGTTAACGTGTCTTATGCAAAATAAATCGCCAAGGAAGAGGTGCAACGATCTCCTGTGCCACAGTACGATCCAGTGTGTGTCTGGGTAGAGTCTAGGGCCGTATTCTAGTCAGTGTAGGAGGTTTCATAGCGCCTCTTTCTTACTAGTTTATTTATCTAAGACATTTATATAGGTTCTTGTATGGTATTTATGCAAACTGTATCGGTATAGAACAGATATAAATAACATACAGACGAATAATAAGGTGTAATATGTAAAATAAATTGCTACGTAAGAAACGCTACGAAGCCTCTTGGGTATAGGAACCTTCGTAAGCACCTCTTTCTCAGCTGTTTGTTCTTCATATTACATTACTTTTTCCTATTCTGAATTACTGAGGCAAATTAGGTCGATACCAGAACTATTTAAATATCACGAAACATTTCGAAATGTAATAGGCAAAATAATTCACAAAGGAATAGGTGCTACGAAACTTCCTGTGTCACCCAGAACACGGCCCTGTTATGGTGCGTTGTGCCTCGTCAGATGTCAGACTTCTTGTAACTCATCCTCCGTCTGGCAGTTATTTTCCAAGCTAAGAATACTCATGCATCCTGGGAATAGAGAGGTTGGCTTTCTTTTGTACATCATATCCACTCCTGCTGGAAAAACCACCGTGGGGCGTATTTATGAGAGATTCTAATGATTTTTTTTTTCTTAGGATAAACAAGAGAAACAGTTGACTCGTATTTCCAGATCATTTTCATTTTTTTTCTTTTCACTTTAATATTGACTCTGTTTGAGAAGTATTCATGCTGTTATTTTTTTACTCTTTTGGCCAAAAATTACCATCTCTCCAAATTGAATGCTGAGTTATAACAATAGACTACTACTGGAATATGATGGCATGGAAAGGATGTAGGGCTGTACCATTGTCCTGTTCAGCCATTGAACTACGTAAAATAAGCTGCAAAAGGATAAAAATCTGGGCCAAGCTGAATATATATATATATATATATATATATATATATATATATATATATATATATATACATAGAGAGAGAGAGAGAGAGAGAGAGAGAGAGAGAGAGAGAGAGAAACGCGATCTTATGTACAGCTTCTTTGTAGAATTTATAAGTACAGCCCCATGTGTCTGTTAAGTCGAAGAGTTTTTGAGTACAGTAGTTTTTTTTTTATGCCGACTTTGATTCTGCTACTTGACCTTTACTTGTCGTGAGACTCGACCGTGTAAATCGAGCGTCACCTTCAGCTTTCGTTTCGGCGTTAGGGACAATTTTTTCTGCTAGTGGGCGAACTGGAGTCGTAGCCTAAATTTAAGAAGGATCCAAACCAGTTTAAAGGTTGAACAGATTCCATAACAGTCTGCTATTTTCCCAATTCGTTTTTTTGCTTCTCATACCGTTTCATTTTAATATTAACAGTTAATTTTCATCACAGTTCGTTGTTCTTCGTTCTTTTGTCACCCTAATGTTCCTCTGATTTGACCGTAGTGTGTTTGAGAGTTTTTGAGTTAAGATAAACGTATATACAAACAATTCTGCACGCAGCTAGAGCTTAGGAGAGTTAATAAATACAGATCCTTGTCAATTATTAGTGGGCTGAGCACCCACGCCGGGGTAAAGGAGAGGTCAGCGTGCCAACAGCCAATCTAGACGCCTCACGCAACGCAATAGCAATCTGATCCCCATCTTACCATCGGCGGTCACTGTCACCCAAAATATCACAGCTAAGGTTCTTATAACCAGAAGGGCAATCTATGCAAAATTAATGCTGAAATAATCGTGAGTAATTTTTTTTTTTTTTTAACATATCAGTAACCAGGATTCTTTTCATGAACACTGAAAGATAGGAAATTTGATCAGCAAAAGCATTCAGTATTATGACCTGTGTTGGAGAAATTATCCGTTTGACTAAAAAAAAAAAAATAATAATAATAATAATAATTTTCAGTTAACGGAGAAACCGCATCTTTAAAAAGTAAAAATTAAACCAGTCTTTGGGGAACATAGAAATTTTCAGTGTTGTTCTCGAACATTTATGGCCTGAATTTCAGACATTTCAGTAACCTTGGATCCTCATAAATCCGATAAGCCTTGGCCCTCAAACACGAAGGAAATATTGATTATAAGCTCCTATCATCAACAGATCCGTCTCCGAGACCATTTTTTGCCAGCTGAATAATATCGTCCGTCGTAAGCTGTAATAAGATAGGAAGTGATTTGTTGTCGAGTAGAGCGTTATCCATGAAATTTATTCTCCTACGGTTTTTTTTTCTTTTCCTACGTTTCTTTTGAACTTAGGAAAATCGTCTGACGCTAGCTGTATTAAAATGAAAGTCTGGTAATTCGTCTCCACAGGATAAATCCGTGCTGTTTAAAACTTCATCAGAAAATCACACGACTGACTGAGCGGGTGAGGATCCATGAGGGCCGTGCATAAAATGGCGGTGACATTCTGACCTTTCCCGCTCCACAAGTAATTAAACTCCAGCCCGCCAGAGGTCTCCACCGCCTGCGGGGCGTGACGGAGATTAATCCCTTCACTCCCAGGACGTATTTCTCATTTTCAGTCCTCGTTTCTCCAGATGATTTAGTAAAACTTGAAAGACTTACATATTAAAGGAGTTAATGAAGCCCATACCCAGTGGCTCTAAATCGGAGCCTCTCGTATACAGAATCTAATCGTCTGGTAATGTCTAAGATCAAATATACACAAAAATAGAAATACGTCATCAGATTAAAGGGCTTAGGAGTCGTGCCGTATACATAAAGGATCTTAGCCTTTTTTTTTTCATTAATTAAGTCCCGAGTGCACTGAATTAAAATCAGGAATAATTTTCTTGTATATTTCACTTTGATTTATTCACCCCAAATTGATTGATGTTCCGTTGCTATATACGTGATGATGGAGGCATAAGCGATATTTTTATAAACAACTAAGGCTCAAAAAAGTTTGTGAATACACTTAGGATAATTGTCAGGGGCGACGTCTCAACAGTGATTTCGCCCCGAGTGTTTATGAATTTTTTTTGCAATTTTCGTTACCACATTTTGCTGATTTTTTTTTTTTAATGTTAACACGGCAGATTATTCTAGCTTTTTAAAACTATATTTCAAACTTAGGTTTCGGCTACAGCGTTTTATGATTTTTTTAAAGATTATTATTCATAGTAAAATATCTGTCATGTAATTCAGGCATGGCAAAATGTACTAACTTTAAATTATATTTCAACTTTGATTTCGGTCCAAGCGTTTTATGAATTTATTTTTATTTACATGTGTTTTATTATTCATAGTCTGGGTAATATTGTTCATAATGTAATTGATTATAACATGCAGGGTGCATTAAGCTTAGGTTGTATAGCATCTTACATTTCGTTCAAGGAGTTTTGTGAAGTATTTTTGCTATTATTTTTTAGCTGACTTGATCTTTACTCTGTAATGGAAGGTTACATGACAACATTTATATCTCAGCTTAACCTGCTTTCGGCCAGCGTCCCAAGTATCTAAAGTTGATACAGGGGGAACCCCGGGGCGCGGGCCTTTGAGCTGCGCGACAGTGACTCGATATGCGGAGGGCGGTGTGCTTCGTACCCTTCCAGCAATATCCCTCACACAGGAACCCTGGGCGCTAATGGGTTAAAATTCTCCCTTTTCTTTTTTCTTTTTTCTTTTTTTTTAATAAATTTATCTCGGGGTTATTCTTTGCTACAGTATTCCTGGGTAAAAATATTGACAGTGTAATTCATGGTACCGCGAAAAAATGTATTAAGTTTTCTCAGTGTTCTCATAAATGAATAACTTGCGTCTTTTCGAAGAATCATTCCCAAATGAGGTAATCAGTCCTTAATTATAATATTATTTGGTAGTTTTGGAAATAGGATGAAAGTTATATCATTATGAGGCTTTCCAGTAAATAAATAAATAAATAACAGACCTCATACTGAAGGATATGAAGCAGTAATTTAGTTGAACGCCAAGGCCATATAAATGAAACTTTCCGCAGGGATTTGACCTCTAGCATCAAAGAAATAATTCGCACCCTGGCTGATGCCACGAAATTCTAGTTCCACTGATATCCTGAACTAACATTCACAAACTATCTTTCAGCTCTTTTATTATTATTATTATTATTATTATTATTATTATTATTGAGCTGGTGCAGGTTTATATCCAAGGGTGGTTGGGGTAATGCTCACGTAATGCCACTCAGGGATGAGTGAGACTGGTCACTCTCATCATAAATATCAGGACCAACTTGCCAACCCCCGGGCATGTAAGTTCCTCATGGAGCAACATAGGATTTGATGATGGATGGATTTATTACAATGAAATACGAGGAGTGTAGACTCTTCCAATGTCGCATGTTATTTCCTTAAAAACAAGTCGTATTTATGAAAAAAAAAAAATCAGGAGCTGCTGTCTTTTTGCAGGAAGGAGGAGAGTGTAAAATCTTCCCATAACTTATACCCCTGAAAAATCACCGAGTTGATCCTGAATGTGAATCTGGTTAGGATCCTTTATAAATACTGCCCATTGGTTAGGATCCTTTATGAATGCTGCCCATTGGTTAGGATCCTTTATAAATACTGCCCACTTGTTAGGATCCTTTATGAATACTGCCCACTGGTTAGGATCCTTTATGAATACTGCCCATTGGTTAGGATCCTTTATGAATACTGCCCACTGGTTAGGATCCTTTATGAATACTGCCCACTGGTTAGGATCCTTTATGAATACTGCCCACTGGTTAGGATCCTCTATGAATACTGCCCACTGGTTAGGATCCTTTATGAATACTGCCCATTGGTTAGGATCCTTTATTAATACAGCCCTCGGACCCTCGTCGCTGCAGCTCCATTTCCACGTGGTACACCCGAATTATCATTCTGTTATTATGCATTTTTCATTGCAGTATAAAACTACTTCCTGAACCTACATGTTGTGGTGACGGAGAGGCGTATTTCAAGTGGCTACGGAGATTTCGTAACACTTCTCCCGTAGCGATTTATTTTGCACAGTACACCTCAGTGGCCTCTTGTACGTTCTATCTATCTATTGCCAGACGCTTTTATCCCGTAAGGGGTGGCCACAAACAAATCACCTCCATGTCACCCTCTCCCCTGCCATTTCACTGCCCTCCCCCCCTCACACTCTCCTTTCTCAAGTACGTCTCCACTCCATCCCTCCATCTCATCCTCGGCCTCCCTATCCCTCCCCCCCCCTCTTGTACGTTATTGGTGCAGATTATGTCGATATCAGCACTATATTAACATACTGTACAAGAAATGTTTTGGTATAATGTGCAAATAAATCGCTAAAATACAGGTGCTTCGAAGTCTCTCATGCCAGCTAGAGTACGGACCTAAATCCTGATATTGCTTATGCCAAGACTACCTTTCAGTTCCGTCATGGCACGGTCAGTTGTAAGTGTTGTAACAGCTCAAAATTACAGCCTCTGGTGTTCTCAAGATTTCACTGATAAGTACGTTTCTCTCTAACAAAACATATGAACATGTGTTCTTCGACCTTATCTAAGTACTGGAAAGTATAGTCTTAAGAACTCTTCTGAACAACTCAGAAATCAAATAATAGATAAGCAGTTTCCATCTATTCTATGGTAATGTGATTATATTCCTAGCCACAGCTCATAATTTTAATGCATATATATATATATATATATATATATATATATATATATATATATATATATATATATATATATATATTAATCCAAGCAAAGATAAAACTTGCATGTGAGATGAATGCCTTATAGCTCAAGCTTGAATGATGCAAAAAAATATGCGTCAAAGCAATTCATATCTTTTCCTGAACCATGCTTACAGAGATCTCAGCTCTGTATCAAACAGATGCTACCGACACTTTCTAGAGTATTGACATTCTTTGACTACCGATACCAGCGCTTGTCCTGACTTCAAAAACAATTCACTGTTGACAGAGAGAAGTTTTAATCAAGGAAATACCCACATAAAGGAATGTTGCGTACGTTAGAAAGTTCACTGATTTTATACAAAGTTAGAAAAAAAAAAAAATGCGACATGACGCGCTGCATAATGTTGGTATTACGGTCATCAGTTTGCTGACACTTTACTGCAGGCTGCGACGATAGGCGTTACATAAATATTTTTGCGTTACAGCACACAGCAAAGGAGTATGAGAAGGATGAATACTTTCTAATATACAAAGAGGAATAAGTAATAGGGAAGACAGGATACAAGTTGGCAGGGAATTGTTAGTGAACTTTTGCTTGTGATCGTACATCCAAGGTATCTGGCTTATCTTAACCTTTCTTTTGAATGAAGATAAATGTAGAAAGACTTTCTTTAACTCCATCCTTAGGATGTCATTTGTATAATATTCATACTACCTTTAGCTTGTGTTGTTCAGTATGGAAGGGACGACTTGTAGTGAAGGGGTTAATGGAGACTTTCTAACCCTTTCACTATGAGATATTCCCAAGACAAATACACTCGTCTGGAGATAGCAAAAGTGAACTGAATAGGCCGTCATTTTAGAGAAATTGTTACTATACCTGCCGTCAGGCAACTTGTCTCATAAAGTCCCTCCCCCTTCCTGATGATTGCGACCGTCCACTCTCTGGGTAGTGGGTGAGAGAGCGGGCCTTAAGAGACAAGTTGCCTGTTGACGGGATTATCGCCGATGATCAGAGTACATGCAAGTTCTCATGAGAGTATGAGCCAGAGAGCGTATTCAAAAGGTTCTTGGCCATTTTGTACAATAAAGCAGCCTCTGTGGAAGTGAGTCTGTTGTCAGGAAAAATATTTTGTCGTATATTACACATAATATATATTTCGGTTTGATTATGAAGTGTTCGGTAACAAATAGAGTGAAGATAAAGTTATAAACAGTTGACTACTATGTTCACTCAAAATTTGTTGAGAAACGTTTGGTTTCTATGAGTGGAGATAAAACTATAAACAAATGATTTAATGCACAATTTTGGCTGAAGAAAATTTATGAATACACCCCCAGGTTCTAAGCCTTCGATTTCTTCTTTCAGTGCTGCCTGTAAAGTTGATTTGTTGCTTTCTCCCAGTTTAAACTTGTATCGGAAGAGTTGTGCTATTTTGGAACACATCCTTGTCTATAGTCTCGAAGTGGTTCTGTTTGTTCAGTTCTCCTAAACTTGCAGTACTAGCTTCATGAAAGAAGTTGTAGTAATATGCAGTCGTGGGCTTGCAAACCACTCCCATCCCATCCAGACCCACATTTGCACGCCAGTGTAAGTGCAGGATTAACCCCTTCACTACGATACCTTTCTTCTTTTAGTTTTACGATATCCTGATCATTTTAGTCTTTTTACGATACTCTTTTCGAGTCCCAGGGGATGGATACAAGGTTCATTAATCCCATCAATACTAGCTCAAAACTTTTAAAAATTATCTTGTGGTGCCGGTACGCAGATTGAAAATATTAAGAGCATTGTAGTGCGGAGGTTAACCACTTAAGTGCAATAGCGTCATTTACTTATTTATTTACTTATTTTGCCACCGCCAGACGATTAATTACCGCTTCAGGGAGACCATTTTTCCGTGAGAAGATTCTTGAGAATTGTATGTAACCCTTCCAGCTCACAGTCACATTTAAATAAAATCGTGTGAAAGTAGCCAGAGGTAAACGAAAGTGAGTGCATTATAGGGGTAATTAAAACAAAAAAATTAGCTAACATGGAAAATCGATCTTCATAGAGTGAATGTAAAGGAGCTACCTGCATATTGGGTACGTGCAGTAAGTTCAGAATATGGGATTGTAAAAATTATGACAATCCTTTCTCGGACGACTCACGCACATAACATTTTACTCAGGCTGCCGACAGACGATTAATTCAGTCAAGGTTAATCGATAGGAGGTAACGGGTTAAGCAGCATCGACTACCCTTCTCAGTGCAGGAATGTGGCTTTGCTGAATAAAATCGTAAAATTAAAATGCATCACATTTTCCAGTTTAACTAGGCCAAAAATTTCCATCTCTCCAAATTGGATGATGAATATTACCAAGAGATCGGCATCTAATATGCCAGTCACGAAGAAGTGCTATGGAAAGTAAGTAAAGCCGTCACAGAGCTACAGGAAACAGGCTGCCAAAGGAAGACAGTGCCCATCAAGCTAAGGTGGATGAACTCTTTAAGCGCGTCTATAATATGCGAAAAGGTTAAATAGCATCACAAATCACGAGTCATTATAGTGGCAGTACAGTGAAGGGGTGTGAGGGTAGCAGCAGGATTATCTGTTTGTTTAGAGTTGCAGTCCCCATGTGCAGGATACGTGGGCTTTCTCATTTGGCATAGGAAACTTCATAGCACCTCTTCCCTAGCGATTTATTTTGCATATTACATTTTAATAACTGCCATGTTTGATATTGGTGGAAACTACATCGATTAAAAAATAACTTAAAAGGAAATACTGGAGTGTAATATGGAAAATATAATGCTACGGAGCCTCTTATGCCACCAAGAATGCGGCTTACAATGTTCTTGGGAAACCCACCAAAGTAGCACCACCCAATGGTCTCTCTCACCACCATCACCACCACCACAACTCACCCTTGCTCACCTCTCATCACCCTTGTTTCACATCCCTTCAGATACCTTCTCTTCTCGCTGTCTCTCATCAGCTTAGTCTCTCATAGTAAAGTTATCTTAATAAAACAGCTGTTTTATTTTCCTTGATGATAACCAGTGTTTTTCCATAGCATCCACACATAACCTATTGTATTTTGTTATGGCCAATGTTGGGTGTACCACAGAATGCCCCAGCTCTGTAATAAGACTGTAGGCAACGTTACTGATGACAGCATAAAACGCATCGTTAAAGGCAAGAGCATCCTGATTTTTTTTTTTTCCAGGCATTTGCAAATACTGTACAGGCAAGATTTAAGATTGGCTCTGGCTTCTTGCTGAAAATGTCAGTACAATATGGTACTGGATAGCTAGAGGTAGTTTGCATGGAGCCTGGGAATTACTACCACAGATATACTGTAGTATGTGACTAATAACAAGTCAGTTATCACTCGGGCGGAGAATTGATCGCACGCACACAATGAAAATCCAGCCTGATACCTCATAGATTACTCATCAATTCTTTCTTTTTCTCCTCCGTTTCCAGCAACAGTCGAGAAGTCCTTCGCTATTTCTTATTGCTTAAGCTTCCAACCAGTACAGCCAATGCATGGAGATCCTTAAGAGTAGGAATGGCATCACTTCTTTAAGTCATAGGGTTGACATATGGACCAACAACATATGGGTTATTTACTGAAAAGCAGGCATATAATAAACTAGCAAAATGAACTGTTTAAATAAAGGCTAATGATGATGACAATTAACACTTTTTTTTTTGGAAACTCCCATACTGGTAGTCCTGTGTTTTCTGTGTTCGGTAGGCTTAAACAAGGATTAGAACCAATTACTTGCTGTAATTCTCAACAATTAATATGTAAGAAGCAGAAGGTAACACAAGAAAAACGGTTGCACTATTATTTTCATGTTAGCTCCCCATTCTATCAATACATTCACACAAATGTTAAAAAAATGATGGTGTTATCAGCATCTGGAATCAATTTCATTAGCTGTCAGCATATGATGGAGGTTTGGACGGTGAAATGCTTGAAAGGGTACAGCAGGGAAGAAAGGTTGCTGGTTCCTTGAAGGCAGTGATAAGAAGCAGGGAAGTGAGCATGGAAGTGAAAAAGTTACTACATGACAGTATTGTGCTACCAACTCTAACGTATGGAAGTGAAGCTTGGACGTTGCTGGAAGGACACAAGAGTGAGAGCTGTGGAAATGAGTAATTTAAGAGGAGCCTGTGGAGTCACATGGAGTGATAGGCTGACAAATGAGGATATAAAGGAGCGTTGTGGTGTGGATGTGGATGTGATAGGAAGCGTTAGGAGGAATACAGTGAGGTGGTTTGGCCCTGTGGAGAGGATGGAGGGTGAAAGACTGACGAAGAGAGTGTATGTGATTGAGGTGGAGGGGGGAAGAGGGAGGGGGAGGCCGAGGATGAGATGGAGGGATGGGGTGTGGAGAGGTATATGAGAGGGGGGTGTGAGTTGGGAGCGGGGCAGTGAAATGGCGGGGGACCGGGCGACGTGGAGGCAATTTGTTTGTGGCCACCCTGAACGAGATTGAGGAGTCTGGCAATAGATAGATAGATAGATAGATAGATAATGTTCGTATCATAACTTAGAAGGATAATAATGATTGCAACATATTCTACAAGACTTATCAGGTTATGCGAAGTACGCATTCAAACCCCATTTGATGTAGTAGGATTATTATTTTGTTCCTCCTTTACCTCTTTTTTTTTTTTTTTTTTAAGGTACGAAACAAGTTTGTTAAATATCCTTTATCAAAGTCCATACGTGCGATGTCTTGATTTACGTATCGTTCTTCTTGTGTTTGCGCTGACGGAGAATATTAGCTGAGTTCTGATTGGTTGTGACGTCACTGGTTTCCTAGATGTAAATATTTTGCACACGCGCTGCGCATCCATTCCAGTCAGTCATCAGTGTACTTGTACTGTTCGAAGTGGGTGGACGTGCCTTTTTCTCTCTCCTCGGTTTGGTTGTCACAGGTATTACCCACTTTTTACTGTTCTTCATTCCTACTGTCATGATCTATCCAGGATATTGTTAGAAAACCAAGAACTGCTGAGATTATATAGGCACGGTACCCTCACTGTCAGCATTATCGTCACCGTGGTTACCATTAGTAAGTCAACGATTACTCTCAGATCATTCATCAGTGCCACTACATTCATATACCGGTAGGTTAAGTTGCTGTCGTCACAATCAGTAGTATCATTAGATTTATCATTACCACCACTTCCATCATTAGCATTGTAATGTGACGAAGCACCACTGAACCATCTCATGAATCGCTGAAAATCTCTGTCTCCCTCCTTCCTTCCACACCCCATGCTGCTACCCCACGTCACTCATTCCTTATATCCTCTCACCCCCAAATCTCTATTCGATTTCGTAAAGACCTTCCGTGTTGAAGGAGTTAATGACTGCAGTATCTAAGCTCTTAAGTTCAAAAACTTTCGCCTGAATAAAATTATCTTGAGACAGCAAAAATAAAAATAACACATTAGGCATCCAACTAGCGAAGGAGTAGTACCTGTACCATTAACCCCTTCAGCCCCAGGACATAGTTAATATTTTGTGCTTGATATCTTCAGAGGATTTTACTTAGTTTAGGATAGGCTCTTCGAAATGGAGGCGTTATATTCATCCTTCATTTAACCGCTTCACGACCAGGCTGCTGGTACAAAACACCAAATTATGACATGGGATGTGATCAGGAAATAAGCTGTGTGGCTTTAGGAACATGACACACAAAAAATACATAAGGAACACAAGGTTTGATTCTGATAAATAGTTTTCTCACTTGATTTTGGCTGTGATCCACAGCCATTTTTCACCTACAAAGATAGGAATAAGAAGAGATCAGATTCAGTAAGACCTCACTATAACGGACTAATTAGGGCCCAAACCATTCCGAAAAATGCAAAATTCCGATGAAAGCTACATCCGGACTTCTCCTCTGCTAACCTGGACTGTTTCGGATGTATCAGACATTAGTCCGGATCGCATGAACGGTCTTTAAACTGTTTTGACTACCATTGCGGGACTCTACTGTGTTATAACTTCGCTATACTAATCAAATGGTATAATATATATAATAATACTGTACTGTACACTGATAAACATGTCTTTTATTTACCTTTTTGTGGTGAACATAGCTGAAGTGGTCAGGCAATTCGGACTGCTTCTGGCTTTATCGGACTTTTTCTGGTATATAGGAATTTAATCCGGTAGCTCCTGAGTCTGATAAAAGCGAATTCCAGTCTATTGAAGTCCATTATATCAAGGTTTTACTGTATAATGAAAGGCATACGTTCTTTGTGGAAATGCGTATTTCTTCAGCATGCCTCCTGTACTGAGCACTCTTCATTTTGTCAGGGCAAGAAAAGAAGTACCAGTAGCTATTTATAAACATTTATCTTAAACAGTTTTATATATTAATATTAAACAATTTATACCAGTAATACACAATGGCCACCCCTAACGGGATTATGGCATCAGGCAATAGATAGAATACACATTCACACAAGGTTCACATCAACCACCTTCTTCATCCTCTTCATTAAAGGAAAGCAGCTTTATTTGTTGTGCAGCTTTCTTTTTATCCTTCTTGGATTGCTTGTCAGACTTCTCACCATCCTTTAACTTCTTTGTTTCCACTTTTCCTCCATCATCCTCACTACTACGCTTCACTGGTTTACGGAAAAGAATCTTGCCATCTGGTGGAGGATCTGTAATATTATTCAGACATTACACTCAGGCAAATAAAGCTTTACAGAACATGGGTACATCACCATCGTCATCATCACCTCCATCATTATATCCTCTCTCTCCCTCCCCACTGCATGGGATAACCCTTCAGGGGTGATTGCTTGTCTGTTGGTGGGTCGCCAGACAGTCTGGGGTTACATGACTACTACTACTACCTCACACAAGCTGTCACAGTAATGCTTTTATTCTCACTAATGCTAGGGTAATCCCACCAAACCTTGAATGAATACCAGTATATAATGATCTGAGGGGTGCTACAGCAAGATCTCTCTGTTGCTACATCCCAGTAAATTGGTGTTCCACAATTCCATCCTTGGTTTCTCCAGAAGCATATCTTATACCAAGTGTGTATGCATTTAATTTTCTATTTTAAAGTGAACCTTATACAGTTTAATTTCATACAATTTGAATTGGACAGTCAGCCAGTGCCACTTCTGACCATATTCTACACTAGTTTTTTCATGTCATTCCTTCCTTAATATTTGAACTGCAAAATCAACAGCAGCAGCATAGACCACACAAAAATGTGCAGATATAGTGAAGTATTCATATTCTTGATAACAGGTTGTGTTATCTGGATAACAGGACTTCCACAGCAACTAGCTGTAAAAGACCATGTTTACCCATTTGCTGTTCAGTTGGCATATCATCCTAACCCTAAGTATCACTTAAAAATGGGGAGGTAAGGATCTAGAATTTTGACAAGTAATGTATAAAATTAGAATTACTGTACTTTATTAACAGTGATAGAGAAATGGACTACACATCCAGTCACTCATTCCAGCATATATCTTGGTTCCACCTTACTGTTAAAACCATGGTTACCGATATAGGCTAACCTGATACCAACCTTCATCCCTTTCTTTACAGCCTTGTACTTCTTCCTGCTCTCCCTTTAGAAGATCACCCAGTTTACCCTCTTCTCGCAGTTTATCTACTTCCTCTTGACTCAGGTCCCCTGAGCGTAGACTCACTACCTAGAGAGCCAGAGGTAATAAGCATGGCTGTATCATCTCAGTATATCATTACCAGCTACTTTAATAAAGGTACACCTATAGGTCATATAAGAATACACCATTATAGGTCATATAAGAATACACCTATTGTTATACAGTAATTAAGTACCATACCTGACAAGTACAGTACTCCACCAAACTACTGCTTTCAGTGTAAATAAAGTACAGTTAGCATATACTATGCACCAAAGGAGTCATTTACGTGGTACCATCAGGCCTTGGTATACGTCAGTTTGGTATGCGAGAAATCGACAGTGGTGAACAAAATATTATACCCAGTTTTGCAATAATGATGGCAAAATTCACTGATATGATAAGTGTGGTGGCCACATATGGCAATCCTGTGTGTACTCGGTGCCTCCCAAACAAGCCAACAATCAGACATTTGAGCCAAGATGGCTGTGCAGTGCATATAATTGCTGTGATCATCTCCCTTTCATTCTGTTTCAGGCATGCAAGGCCAATAAAACAGCACTGCTATTGCCAAATAATAGGGCAAATGTGCAGTGGAAAAAAAATAAAATACTGCAGTGTGGTGTTTGATAGGTGTTTGATATTACGTGAAGTGATAACTTTTTGTGTGTGAAATAATGAACTTTGTGACCTGGAAACTGTGTCTGGCAAGGAAACCAACCCCAGTGGAAAGTGTGGTGTTACTGAGGGCACTGGGGGCAAGCCAAAAGGGTAGGGTTTTTAGAGATTTTACGTTAAGTGGCCCTTGATTCCCAACGTATCCCCACTGAACCCATATTAAATCAGCCTCAGTATAAGATAAACCATTATGTGATGAGTTTTCACTTGACATAACCCCATCGCATACCAAGGCATGACTTTACAGCACTGTAGCCTAATTCCATTCTGACACTACACTGCATTGATGATAACCAACCTCCCATCCAAAATCTACCTTTTTCCCAAAATAATCCACTTTACCCTTCCTAGTAATTTCCCCCAGTAAACAAACTACTGGTTACAATCAACTAAAATGCTCACCTGTTGATGCTAGGAGTTGGGAGGATCTAAAGTTATATTTAATGCCACCACACTGACACAACCACTCCTCATACCTATTCATAACACACTATATTGGTGAATGCATAAACCAGTTAAAATGGTACAAGCAAATAAGTTACAAACACACATGACACACAGAAGGGTCAGTTGAGGGACACTGCTGATGTCATTAAAAAGTTAATTACTTACTTGCACCAGAAATTAATTTACCGTACTACCTTTTGCACATCAGAAACTGTGTATTGCCTGTTTTATGTAACTGCATTCATAGTACTGTATGTTTTTATTAAAGATTACATTAAGCTACTGTACTAAAATTTAGGTTACAGAGATAAAGGTCATAATAAAATATCTTTCCTGTATACAGTACTAGTAGCAATACAGTACTGTACACTGCACTGTACAACATAAGCTGCCCAGCACAGTTATCCACAGCTGCTGTAGATAGGTAAGAATGGGAAGCATATTACAGTATACTATACTGTACAAAATAATCCATAACACAATAGCCCACAGAGCAAAAAAATACTGTATTGTTTAGTAAATGCAGATAAAACAAAAGTGATGTGGTAGGTGGGGGCACTCACCATCCACTCACACAATGTAGTGCTGCTTTGGGTGTCTGCCCTCTCCTCTCTTCCTTCCTCTTCTGTCTTTCTTTCCTTCAATCTTTCCTCCCCTTTCTGCCTATGGGTGACTTGACACTCCCTCTTCTGTCTTTCTTTCCTTCATTCTTTCCTCTTCCTTCTGCCTATGGGCAACTATACTGAGTGACAAGCCACATGGTTTCCTGTATACCAGGAAACCATTTACTATGCTGGGTGGTAACCATATAACCAAATTATGGCACCTGGTGGTTTAGTGAGTAATTAAGGCACTCCAATTGGATTGAGCTGGTAAATGTTTAAAGCCAAGGTGTGGCTGGGGTTATTGCTCATGTAATGCCACTCAGGGATGAGTGAGGCTAGTCATTATCATCTTAAATGTCAGGACCAACTTGCCTAGGCCTGGGGTCCTGTGCTCCTCATGGGACAACATAGGATTGGATGATGGATGGATGGATGAATGGTATCTAGAGCTGGGGGTGATACTGTCAGAGAAGAGGGAGAGTGGCTTTGTGCGGTTTGTCACAAGGGTGTGGGAAGTAACTCTATCTTGTGCAGTGTTTGTGATAAGTGGGTGCGTAAGAGATGTAGTGGTATTAGAGGTAGACTGCGAGATAATGCTGATTTCATGTGTGCGGTGTGTCAGGGAGAGTGTGTGGAAGAATTTTGGGAGACATGTTATGTGCAGCAGATGGGGTAGGAGCTAGCTCTGTGGCTAGAGTGAGGAGTGGTTGGAAGAAGTTCGGGAAGCTGTTGCCTTTCCTGACACTGAGAGAACTCTTCTTCCGTGCTAAGGGATCTTTGTATGCGGGATGTGTTAGGAATATAATGCTTTATGGTAGTGAGTCCTGGGCAGTAAAGGAAGAGGATATTTGCAGGCTCAAACGTACAGAATGGCAGTGATTAGGTGGATGCGCAGTGCGTCCTTGAGTGCAAGGCCTGAGGGGGCTAGATTTATGACGGAAGACTTGAGAGGTAGGATGGGGCTGGAGTGTATTGGTATTGTGATGAGGAGAGGTAGATTTAGATGGTCTGGGCATGTGGAGAGGATGGGGGATGATAAAGGGTGCAGAAAGTGATAAATGTTAATGCTGGGGGTAGGGCAGCAAGAGGTAGACTGAAAAAGACCTGGGACAAGGTCTTTAAGTGTGACCTCAGAGTTAAGGGACAAAATAGGGAAGCTGCCAGAGACTGAGCAGCATGGAGAGCCGCCATTAGGTGACAAAGGCCAACGCATGCAAGCATGCTGGAGCCTTCAAAAACAAAAATGAATAAAAATGACAGTCATACAATTAATGGAAATTAAATAACATCAGAAAATAATGCTGAATGGTAAACATAAATGAGTGCATTAACAAACCTGTGGTAACTCATCTTCTTTGTCTGCCAAATCTTCATCTGTGGCATCAGGCATCACAGCAAACTGGAAAAAACATCAGTTTTAAATATAATGACTAAAAATAGAGTTAAACAATCTCCATGCTTTGAACTGTTATTCACATGATAATCTACTATAGCTATATACGCTAGTGTATTATACTATGCCATGACTTTCTCTTACATCGGTGCGATGCAATATTGAATCAACAGTCATTTACCGAATTGGCACTTTTAGCTTGAAAATATTATGATTTTTATCACCATATATATTCATACACACCTAATTACCATAAGTCCACTAAATTTTTTTTAAAACTTTAACTCTTAATACAAATCAGGATTCAGAGATAAAACTTGCTAAAGTTAGAAGGTGTTTCCCCTGTAGATAGCCAGTATGCCTTGACAGACTTTTATTTTGCGTAAATACTGATTTAATGTGGAAATAACTTTATTTGCATCAGTATTTATGCAAAACAGAAGTCTGTCAAGGTGAGTTGGTGAGCTAAAAATGAAACACTTCTGCTAATTTTATGGAGTTTTTGCTCTGAATCCTGATTTTTTTTTATTTATTAATAGTTAAATACAAAAAATGTTTGCCCAGTTTTTTAATAATTAGGTGAGTATGAAGCTATATGGTGATAAAAATTACAATACTTTCCAATTAAAAGTGCCCATTTGGTGATGATTCAGTAATCCGTCGCATTCTTTGTACACAACTGGTACTCACTCACGTACAGTACTGTACCAGTCTTTATCTATCCATAGCCAGATGCCTTGATCCTGTAAGGGGTGGCCACAAACAAATTGCCTCCATGTTGCCCTGTCCCTCACCATTTTGCTGCCCTCTCCCCAGCTCACACCTCCCTCTCTCATATACCTCTCCACTCCATCCCTACATCTCATCATCAGTCTCCCCTTCCCTCTCCATACCAGTATTTATCATACAATAAAATGCATATTGCATGAATAATAAAGTAGTGCTGCTCTTGGGTGTCAACCCTTTCCTCTCCTCCATCCTTCTTTCTGTACATCCTCTTCTGTCTTTCTTTCCTTCATTCTTTCCTATGGGTGACTTTACACTCCCTCCTCTCTCTTTCTATCCTTCACAATTTCCTCTTCCTTCTGTCTGTGGGTGACTCTACACCGAGTGACAAGCCAAATGGTTTCCTGTACACTAGGAAACCATTTACTACACTGGGTGGTAACCATATAACTAAAGTTTGGCAGCCAGTGGTTTAGTGGGTAATTATGGCGCTCCAATCGGATTGAGCCGGTTTATATCCAAGGGGTGGTTGGGTTTATTGTTCACGTAATGCCACTTGGGGATGAGTGAGGCTGGTCACTCTCATCTTCAATGTCAGGACCAACATGCCTAGCCCTGGGCTCATACTCTCCTCATGGGGCAACGTAGGATTGGATGATGGATGGATAGATAAAGCAGAATATGAGCTTCAACTGGAGGTAGTAGATGCTTCATTAACTTCTGGGTACAGATAATTTATCCTGTACAGTATATGGATACGATATTACTACCAGAGAGGAAGTTCTGATATGAGTGGTTGGTTTTAAGGTACAACAGTATAACCAGCTGAATACAGTACAGTACATGGCTGTCATATTCACTGATATACTGCTCTGTACCATTGTACAGCACTGCATAATTAGGCCTAATTTCCATATTGCTCATTGATTATACACACACTGCTGTTAGATCGTAATAACAGGGCAGTTAAGTGAAAAAACAAGAAATACAATAGTCTCAAATGAACTTAATAAGGATGAATCCCCTGAGCAAGGGCCAATGGACTGTTACAGTACATCTCTCGCCAGAAACACACTACCCTGGTGCAGGTTCAATCTGCCAACCCTATGGTTATGAAGTGTAATGTGCAAGCGCTACCCTTAAGCTACTCAGGCCCTGCTGAACATAACAGGAAAGCTACTTTTGCAGATGACCAAAATAAAACTTTTACTAAATATTTTTGTCAACGTTGCATCTTTGAAGGTTCCTAGTAGGTACCCCAGGGTGTTGCTGACCTTTATCATGACACTACCAGTGTCCTTGGACTACACTAACCTTGTCTTGAAGCCCATGGTCTTCCTTGTATCCTACTCGCTCCTTGAATCTTTTGAGAAATGCTGGTTCCTCTGGCCTAGAGAATGAAACGTTTGCGCGTTTGCCAGTCCAACCTGCCATGTCAAATGAAGTGATTATCAGAGTTTATAACATAACATGGATATGAAGTTTTGTCCGGGGTGATGATTTTGGGCCAATTTTCCGCTCACTGTCTGAAGTTTTCTCGTGTTCAAAGGCTTGTCATTTCAGTTTGTTTACATCTCAGGCAGTAGGGCTGAGCGTTTCTCAACGGAGATATTTTCCCATTATACGTTTGAGAGGAAAGATCAGTCACTAATTTTTTAGTAATGATCAGCCTCTGCTCAACATCAATACCTATATTTTTTATTTTACAGTAATGTATAGCCAGTGCTATCATTATACACAATGTATTGTTAATATTGTACAGTGTAATATTTATCATGGGTTTGCTGTCTGGGCCACATTTACACTGAACAAGAAAACGAGCAAATTATGATGATACTTGTCAAAACTGTTGCCATTGCAAATGGTCATTATAAGTAATGCAAATAGTATGGCAATTATAGTGTTATATTATGAAATATGAAGTCCTACATGACGGAATCGGACGTAGGTAACCAAGGGACCGGGTCCCGGTGTAAACAAACTGGAGAAGCTCAATAAAGAAGAAGAAAGAAACGAAATTTTTGCTTTCGTGAGTTGAAAAATCCGTTTCTTCTTGCAGTGCCCAATGTAGGTTAATTTATAATCAGGATTTGCTTCAGATTTGATAGTTCCTGTTTGGATGTATTAAGGTTACTGTTCATAGTCTAGTGAATTAGGGGAAAATTCCAATCAGTAGCTTTCTTTCTCTCAGCATAAAGAACTAGGTATAGCCTAACCTTCCTCATCTGGTAGGGCCACCAACCAGAAGCACATAAAGTGCTAGGGACCAATTGGCCCAGTTTGCTAAACTGTCACACCAGTCCAGTCAAGGTGGGTATAGGCCTATTGAACTCAATATCTGAACATGGAATTCACCGGGTCGGTCAGGATCTCTTGATGGTCGTGATCGTCAGCTTTTTACCCTTCCGGAAGGGAGCTGAGAGCTCATATAGTCCGATCTAAGGGCAAGGCTGTGACCTTCACACACGCACACACCTGTCCCCTTGCTCCAGGGGGACAGTAACCACCCACTTCGTCAGTGAAATTTTGCAACCTGAGCGAGGCGCGAACTCCCGTCCACCAGTTGGCAAGCGAGAGCGTTACCACTGCACCAGCGAGCGGTTGAGTGCATCAGGCATGAAGTTGATGAGATAATACTAATCAATACACTACATAGAATGACTAAGACTTGGTTGGGAAATAGTATTATGAATTAAAAAAAAGTAATCCTTCAAGAAGACTGGACCACCATATTTTGCATTTTAAATTTTTCTTTTCTAACTTCACTGTTCATGGGATTGTTTCAGCATTTTCAGTGTTTTCAGATTTCATTGTTATTTCTTTTAAAAGTGATGATGCATTTTAAAAAGCCGTGTTTGTTTACAGATGTACCGTACATTATCTTGTGCTTTTATTTCTTTTAAAAGTGGTGAAGCATTTTACAGATGTACCGTACATCATCTTGTGCTGTGTGAAGACAGACAGACGCTATCTTAGAATGCTGTTTTTTTTTTTATCAGTGCCATTTATCGAAACCTAATCTAAATTTTCTTACACTTATCCCAACCTGTTTTATGCAGACCTAACCAGACATTCTAACCTAATGTAACCTGTCCCTTGCGTAATCATATTTTCCTTGTTTATTGATCGATCCTCTTCGTACTTGAAAACATTCTTCTCTATACCTTTTCAGACTCACTGAATTAGTTAAGAGGTAGGGAAAAAAATAAATTGTGCTAAAGGTGTTCCTATGTCTCCTTAAGGGTTACCCCCCAAAAAAAACATTATGCAGGATCTGAATAAGCTCAATTTTAAACTGAGTTTGGGAGGGTGCATCAGCTAGCCTACATCAGCAGGAAGGAAATTCCATTGGGGAATGACATGACAGGAGAAGGGTGCAACAAAAAAATGAATTGGCAGTTATATACTGAATTGGCACTTTTAATGCAAATACTGTAGATTTAGTTGCATTGTAAATCAATATTTATGTAAAATGGAAGTATGTCAAGGCGTGTTGGTGATCTAAAGCGGTGATATCAGCTAACTTAGCACGTTTTCGCTGTGAATCCTGATTTTTTATGAATAGTTACATTGAGCACAATTTTTTTTACCAGATTTTTGATAGGTGTCTATGAACCCATGTGATGCAAAAATTATAATATTTTGCTATTAAAAGTGCTGATGACTGCTAATTTGGTATTTCATTGCACCGACAGGAGAAGAGTAGTTTATGTGCCTCACTTCCTGTACTTGAGACAAAGATCTTATATTTTTGGCCTCTTGTTCCAACAGGAGGAGACAAAATAAGTAAGTCATGGGGTTTAATAGGTGGAACACTGAATTAAGTCACTCCTAAACAGTCTCCCTTTCATAAAGAAGAGATTTAAATTGGATAGTCTTTCAGGATAGGATAGATGAGAAAAGATTTCATCTTGTATATTCCACTGACATTGGACAGATTCAAGTAAGGTACAATCCCCCAGGAAGCCAGTGTTCCAAACAGAAGAGGTAGAGATGCGGGCATCATCCATCCCTCTTGAGTTATCAGAAGAGGCTGGATGACACTGTTGCTGATGCCTGTCCATGATGCAACACAGCACCCCTTACTGTTAAGCACATTATGGATGACTGCATTGCACACAGTCACTTGTTCCAACAACGCAACATAAACTCCTTGGGAGCTCTGTGGGAAAGCCCGGTCTCTTTCTTGGCCATCATTAGGGACTCGGGACTGTTCAGCCAGACTGCCTGGGAAACAGCTACTATTACTACTACTATAGAAGAGGCAGAATTGAGTACCAATTTAATATCAGAGATAAACAGAGATGTCATGAAGAGTGGGGAGCAGTAAATGGTTTATTTTAGTAGGTTGGTTGCAACACCACCTGCTCTGGCAAATTTCCCTGCTATGAGGGTGAAATCTCAGTTTGTAATCAAGATCACTGAGGTTTTTATGGGAGACAGCATTATGAATATCATTCTCACCCATATGGTGCAATTTATCATTATAGGTATCATGTCTGCATAAATTGCAAATGAATGCACTTGTTTGGAACAAACTTAAGACCTCCATGAGGTTGCTGTGGAGACTGGAATGTTAGCTAATAATATTTGTAGTTCATAAGATGTGGATAGGGAGGATTTGGTGGGTGATGGATATAAAGTTTTAAGTCATCAGCAAGCACCATATAATTAACTTAATCAAACATTGACAGTAACATTAGGTCATCCTAACCTTGGTATCTTATCATCTGTTTCTGTGGGATTTGGGTATAATAAAAAAATTAATGGTAAAACTTAATCCATGTCACAGGTTTTCAACACCTGTGATGTAAAGTTATCAAATATTGTCCTTTTCCTTGTCTTTGTTTTCAGTAATTTTTTGATTACCGGTACAAATTGTATTGTCTAGGTGAAGATCTAGGGTTACTCCATCCAGTATACAGTATTCTGTACAGTAGCCAGTTGGGGATCAGAGTGAACAAAACAAGTTAGGTTTTGATTGTACAGACTTTAACAAGAAAACAATTCTGTTTCAGTGTTGATCAGGATACATGTAATATCCATCAGTGACAAGCAAAGTGAATGGAGAGTAAAGCTGCATTATAATGAGCGATCGCAAAGATGACAAGAGTGACAGTGAGGGTCGGGAGGGTGCATTGGCAGCAGCAGGGTTTGCAGTGGTGTTGGTGCTTGTGGGATTACCAGTATGGTGGTACACTACTACAGTGTATCGGGCTCACCTCCCGTACTCCACAATCGAGAATTTGTCTCATCAACTTCGCTACCACACAGTAGGCCTTAAGATAATAAGTTCAGCACCACCTCCCTTCACTGAAGAATTGAAGAAGAAATTGAAATCAATGCGTAAGTTTTATCTATGGTATAGCATTTGCAGTATTTTCAGTGCTTAAAGTTCGCTTTTAGTGAAGCTTTTCTTGCTGTTTCATATCATGCTGTTTAATATGGCTGGATACAATGTGGTATTTATTTATGGATTTTTTGTACTGAAGAACAATGAAGTATTTGAAGTACAGTATCTTACTGTAGGTACAAGTTTTGTAAGTTTGCCCATCTGACCGATGCATTCCTTGGCTCATCACGCGCAATACTGTACATTATGTCTGTGCTGTATGTACTGGTACGATACAGCTGTCACTTACCTTGCCATTTATTTACAGAAACAGTCAAGTTTTTGATAACAGAGAGGATTCCCAGTAAGGAAGAGGATGACTTAATAAAATCAGCTGACTCCCTCATCAATCTGGATTCTAAATTGACCAAGAGGCTGTATGTTGCCAATGGTAATCTGGCTGTTGTGGTTGTAGATGACACCAGCCTCTTCCAAGAGAGCAGAGTGGTGGTTGGGAGAGACCGTGCTGTCTTTGTGAAGCCTGATGTTGGTAAGAGCACTGTGAGGTGGATAACTTACTGTAAGTACCAGAGCCGGACACTTCCATAATCACTTCTGCAAACTGCAAATTCCGTACCGTAGTTGTGGAAGTGTGATTATGTTTGCGGAATTGCGTTTGTGACAAATTTTAAGCAAATTTGCGATTTTGCTTTTGCAGAATGTACTTCCGCAAATGCACACCTGCCCGCAAACAAGCCTGACCTCTGAGTACTTTGAGCAGTTTGTTTTTATGAAGGGCAACATGGACCTACTCAAGATGGAGTTGTCTCAGTTGTTGGAGGAGTCTGACTGTGACTGGAGTGAGGACTGAGAAGGTTAGAACCGAGGAATAGTGGTGGCGTAGTGTGTCAGCTTGTCAAGTGTGAGCTATGAAGTGTAATAATTTAATGCATTTATCTACAACAGTAGCTGATTTACCCTTGTTTTGTAGTAAAAACGGTCTAGTATACTAATTTCATATTTAAATTATTATATATATTTTAGTTTTACTATAAATATTATTTTATATATCCCAGTCAGTAATACAGACATTTCCAAACTTCATAAAGGCACCTATTGTTAGTCAGAACAGAGTAAATAAAGATATACTGGATGAGTAACTAGAGATGATTTTTAACCCATTGATTACTAAAAATATCATCTTAAATTTAATAAAATCATCAAATGGTATCCAGAATAAAATAAAACTGATGCCGTGGTACTGGAAGATATATATGGTTTGCGTTTGCATTTGCGGAACCTCAAATTTCAAGAAGTTTGTAGATTTGCAGTTGCGGAAGGTAATGGTTTGAGTTTGCAGAAGTGAATTTTTGTTTGCAGTGCCCAGCTCTGGTAATTACTGCTGTAGGTGCCTATAGGATTCTATAAGGTATATATTGTTCTGATTAGCCCTTTTCATTTTGAGTTTCCAATTTTATATTTACGCCATGAAATCTGGTCTGGTTGCTGCTAGACATTTTTCTTGTTTTCAGCCAGGAAACCTAGATGCAGTAATTTTTCTATCAAAGGGTGTTGGAAGGGTATCAGTTATGCAAGTTGCAGTTTGATGAGATATACAGGTTGAAAGAGCAGCAGAATAAAAAAGGGGTTGGATTGGATGCAAGAAAAGGGTTCTGGTGAAAGCAGCGACTACCATATATACAGGCAAACCCCAATTTGCAATACCCCACAATAATGATGAAGTTAGAAATACCACCCTACCCTGCCCATTGTAGGCGTACCCCCGATTTTGCGATGGGTTTTGATATTTTTTTTTCTACTGATTTTGATGATATTTTAGACTTAAATTTTGGGTTTTGGTTGATTTATAAGTTGCTATTAGATAAATGTGTTTTAGTCATAAGTGGAGTGAACACTGTCATTTGGGGTAAGGATTCTTACCCATCAGACAAGGTACAAAACAGTGTGGACAACTTGGTGCTCAACGAAGAATATTTTGTGTTTGACTGTTGAACTGTCATCTAATCTTTCATGGAGTACATAACAATAATTTTAAATAAATATTAATAATTATGAAAACCGTAGAGAGTAAATATTTTATGCATTGATGAAAACTGTGACATTGATAAATCATGTGTTTACATTCGGAGGGAGGGAGAGGGAGGGGTAGACCGAGGATGAGGTGGAGGGATGGAGTTGAGAGGTATATGAGGGAGGGGGGGGTGAGTTGGGGGGAGGGTAGTCAAATGGTGGGTGACAGAGTGACTTGGAGGCGTTTTGTCTGCGGCCACCCTTTGCGGGATTAGGGCGTCGGGCTATAGATAGATAGATAGATAGACATTCGGGCTGTTCGAGGAAAAACGCTTTGATAATACAAAGGAATTTCTAAATAAATGTTGGAAAATAAGAAAATAAAGGAGCTCAGGAAGCAGAACAGTAACAGAAATGACATAAAGAGGGGCCATTGAAAAGGCTGTCTCAATTGCATCATGAGTCGCATATCCCTGTCAAGAGAATTCCCTGTCATAACATCAACGATTCTCTGTCACAACAATTCGCACCTTGGACGATTCTGCGCCATTCATACATTATTATTATGCATAACAGATGTTTATTTTATTGTCCTGGGACCGTCTGATGGTGGGATTGTATACAGTGCTGCTGCTTCATCTCTACCGAGTTTGAATACAAGTCAGAGATTGCATTCTCCATTGACCTTGACTGGGTACAAGCATGACGGGCACTTGTTTTAGGTTTAGGTTAGCTTCTTTTACAGCTGTTAGGCCATTTAGATTGGCTTTAAACTTTTTTTTTTCGACTCATTTGTGTGGGTTTAGGACTTGGTTGGGGGGGAAACCCAAAGCTCAAAAATGCATCCCTATACTTTACACGTTAAACCTACCCTGATATACGATACCCTGCCTAGCGATGGATTTTTACTTAACCAATTGCATTGTTTAACCGGGGAATGCCTGTATTTCGAGAGTAAGTGTGTGCAGATGGCATTTAAAAAAAAAAAAAAAAAAAAAAAAAAAAAAAAAAAAAAAATAAAATAAATGATGTCAAAAGAAAGGTGAAGACATCCATTGCTCACAGATGTGGTCATTGAATGGTTTATTCAGACAGATATGAAGTGGTTGTAGGACTGAAGTTAATCCACCAGGAATAACAGCAGTGTCACTGTTGTTCCTTGCCATGTAGGTTTTTGTTCCCTCCGTTAAATGACTTTTGAACATGTCCCATACCATCAGGCTGTGCTGTTTTAGCCAGCCACCATGTTGCCTACACCACACATGCTCAATCAACAATTTCATACCATATTTGTCCATCCACCCTTTCTTATTGCTGTGAACAAAAAGTCCAGCTGGGACCTTTATTTTTGGCATCATTTTTCACTTGAAAATAATCATTGGACTCAGCTTGGTTCCGTCTGCCATACACAAAGGTGCTATGGTACTGTTAAGCATATCATCGTGTATCGTGTAGTTTTTGCTAACACTTTTTGCACCTTTCTTCTTAACAGTTTAATTTCCAGCCATATCAGAATTTGGTATCATATAAAAAACAAGTTGTGTCTGATGATGAAGTTAGTAATATCAATGGTTTTTGGAAGTATATGTACTAAAGAGTGCCTCATATAGATGTTAACACTTATTGGAACAAAACTGACAATACATGAGATGCTAACAGATACCTGTTCATAGCTCTAAAGAGTCAGACAGTGTCTGCTCTTCTGCCTTCATTATCTCAGCACATTCGTGGACCAGTTCAATCAGGGGGGATTTTTTCATTCTTTTTAATATTTTCCATGCAAGTATTAACATCATATTGAAGCACCTTGTATATTCAGTGAAACAAGGGTCAAGGTGGGTGTTTGGCGATGTTCCCCATCACACCTATGGATCCCATAACCACGGGATGTAGAAGTTAGGATTTTATACACAGTGTTTAGGATGACCCCCAATTTGGGGCATTTTTTTTATGAGGTTCAAGAGTTGTCTTAAACACCGGTAAATACGGTAATCATATACCATAACATCCACTGACATATCTGGGCAAGAGTCCAGCTTAGTACTGTACTGATGTATGATCATGTGAAAGTATGCATTTTTAATAAGTTTGTACTCTTACAAGGTGGGGAAATGCTGGCAAATGTGCTAAAAGGGATGGTGATGGACCCCTTGGCCAGTAAGAGAGCGCATAATTCTCGTCCTCTCCACCAAATCCCTGGACAGCATAAACAAGAAGCCATGAGGCAGGTATGTGCACTTAATCAGTTATGTGCACTTAATCTGTTGGAACAGGGCTACTCCCAACAACTTGAATTCCCAGTTGTGGTTACATGAAATTTTTTTGAGCCTTCATTATGAGGTATGTCAGATCCATCCTCAAGTCTGACTACAATTAACGATCAACTGATCTAAATGAGGTTTGGGTCTCTGTCAGGTTAGAACAGATGCTTTCCATCATCCAATATTCTTTTGCCCCGACGGGAGCGCAGGGTCTCTGTAGTTAAAACTTTTTATCATCATTCATTCATTCATCATCCAATCCTATGTTGCCCTAAGAGGAGCGTAGAAGCCCAGGGCTAGGCAAGTTGGTCGTGACATTTAAGATGAGAGTGACCAGCCTCACTCATCCCTGAGTGGCATTACAAGAGCAGTAAACCCCAACCATCCCTTGGTTATAAACCTACACAGGCTCAATCTGATTGGAGCCCTTTGATTACCCACTAAACCATCAAGCACCATAATTTGGTTATATAGTTACCACCCAGTAGTGTACAGTAAATGGTTTCCTGGTTTACAGAAAACCATTTGGCTCATCACTCAGTGTAGAGTCACTCATAGGCAGAAGGAAGAGGAAAGAATGAAAGGAAGAAAGACAAGAGGAAGGAAGGAAGAGATGACGAGGAAGGGCAGACACCCACAGCAGCACTACATCGAGTGAGTGGATGGTGAGCATGCCCACCTACCACAATATAGTGTATATATATATATGAGTGACAAGCCAAATGGTTTCCTGTACACCAGGAAATCATTTACTATGCTGGGTGGTAACCATATAACCAAGTTATGGCACCTGGTGGTTTAGTGGGTAATTTAGGTGCTCCACTTGGATTGAGCCTGTGTAGGTTTATATCCAAGGTAGGGGTTTATTGCTCACATAATGGCACTCAGGGATGAGTGAGACTGGTAACTCTCATCTTAAATGTCACGACCAACTTGCCTAGCCCCGGGCTCCCACACTCCTGGTGGGGCAGCTTAGGATTGGATGATGATATATATATATATATATATATATATATATATATATATATATATATACATATATATATATATATATATATATATATATATATATATATATATACATATATATATATATATATATATATATATATATATATACATTATATATATATATATATATATATATATATATATATATATATATACATACATATATATATATATATATATATATATATATATATATATATCCATCCATCATCTAATTATACGTTGCCCCATGAGGGGCGTAGGAGCCCAGGGCTAGGAAAGTTGGTCCTGGCATTTAAGATGAGAGTGACCAGCCTCACTCATCCCTGAGTGGCATTATGTGAGCATATATATTTATATGGGACTGCTGAGGGATGTATGTGGAATACAGAGAGTGGAAAGGATACGAAATAATGTGATTCGTGAAAGATGTGGAGTGAGGAAGTCTTTGGACACCAGAATCAAAGAGAGTGTACTGAAATGGTATGGTCACGTGAAGAGAATGGATTACAATAGAATGGTGAAAAAGGTATATCTGAGCAAATCTGAAGGAGGGAGGAGGCAAGGTAGGCCAAGGAGAAGGTGGAGGGATATGGTGGATACGGAAGAGAGGTATGGAAATCAGTGAGGCTAGGGGACTGACAAGAGATTGAGCTGGCTGGATGAATGTTGTGAGAAGTGCATGATCAGGGTTTTGGCACCCCATTTTAACATGACATCATCAGGATTGACTCTGTTGGACACATCTGTGTGAAGGTACAGAATGTAGTGAAAATTTTTGGCGTATCAGATAGTCAGGATTCTGGGGGCTTAAATGATGAGTGAATGGAAGCGTGGCTCATTGGATTGGGCAAACTTGGGCTGTCTGGATGTTGCTACTCCTCACCCTGCCCTAGGATGGGAAAGGAGGTCCAGATGATGATGATGATGATGAAACCCATTTAATCTGATTTTTTTTTTTTTTTTTTTTTCTCACTCCAGTATCATTCATGCTGACTCCAGATGATCTTGTTAATTTTGAAGAAATAATTTTGACTTAAGGAGTTAGAAAAAGTCTCCATTAACCCCTTCACAATCTGACTTCTCTTCCCGACTTCAATAAAATCTTTTTTGAAGGTAGTTAGAATATATATATATATATACTGTTTTTTTTTTTTTTGTGGTAGATAAGTTCATTTTATTTGCACAAAGCATAATGAAAATTACTTCTCTGAGAGTAGCATGTGGAGTTTTGTGGAGAGACAGTCAGATAAATAAGGAAGTCCATGAGCATTGTGGTGTTGATGTGGATAATTTGGCTTTGTGAAATGATTGGAGAGTGAGAAATTGACTAGGAGAGTGTGTGTGAGTGAGGCAAAGGGAGAGAGGGGGAGAGGGAGACCAAGATTGAGGTTGAGGGAAGAGTGGAAAGGTATATGAATGACAGTGGTCCGAGGTGGAGTGAGGGTAGTTTGATAATAGATGATAAGGCAACATGGAGGCAGTTTATTCAAGGCTATCCCCTCTGGCAGAAAGGTGTCTGTAAGTGCATGGATAGATAGTGCAGACATTTACTTTGACCTTTCTACTGTACTACCTACTAATTGTCTCTGTTTCTTTCTTTGTGGTGCAGGTGCCTACAGAACCTGGCTATGATGTGACACTAACATTGATGGTACCAGAGCCTCATCGCTACAAGATTGACTGGGATGCAAAAGCTGCTGTGGAAGGTATAGCTTCACACTACGGCCAGTGTTCTGGCACACGGCACACATGTATATAGTGCATAGGTAGTACTGTAGATGGTTGGCTGCCATTAACCATATGAGGTAGTGAACCTCATCACTCAGGCAGGAAACTCAGCCTCAAGTAAACAGTCAAAATCCACACAGGGACTTATTCATTGTTACAGATCTTATTACACATCTGAAATGTCCTTTTCTTCCTGCAATTTCCAGCAACTACCTACTAATTGGCACTTTATTTAGCTCCCAGACCATAGAAAGAAAAAGTAAAAATGATTCCTTCAGAGGTAACATGGCATCATTTAACTTTAATTTTATTTGATTTGTGAATATGTGAACATGGAGAAACTAAGGAAAGTGTATAGGATTTATCATATGGAAAGAGTATACAAGTGGTGGTGGTGATAATGTACAGTAATAGTAGCAGCTGCGATTCTTGACTTCCAGAGTATCTTGGTCCAGTGGTACAGCAACTAAAGAGTGTGGCAGCAGTGAATGTAAGGTCTCAGATGCTGTACATGACTGGGTTAAATGTAGCACCCCAGTGGTCTCCCCGCCACAACCACTATGCCCTGCCTCATCATCAGCTGCCCCTCACTATCAATGCCATTGAAGCCAAGCTGGGTAACATCCCTTCCTTCACCTTTTTATAATACTGAAAGTGTATTGAAAATACTGTATGTTAATTTTTTCCCTGAGTTACCATAATAATTTCTGTGGGTGAATTGTTTCTCACCTGTTTTCTCTGTCTTAAATGTGGATTAAAATATTAATGAAGCTAATGCTTTGAATAAATGGTTAGAGCTTGTACTGTATTGTCATATGTCTTTTTTTTTTTTTTTGTCAGGATCATTTGTGAATACTCGACCATCACTTCACTTTGTCATATACATCCCACGAGAGAAGCAGATGCCTCTTGTTATACATACAGCTGATGGTACACCACTTTCTTCAAACAGGTAGCTATGTACATGTAATGATTATTTTAGTAGTTTTATTGGAATATACTGGTAACAGCATGAATAGCCTGGATTTCCATACCCTTGCATACCCCACGTTCAGATGGGAAAAAGAGGCAAAATAAATATATTGTATATACAGTCAGGTCTTATTATATCATTGTTCCCCGTGCAATGAATTGCTGTAACAATGAACAGAAATTGAACCCATTTTCGGAATAACGATGGCGAAATGGTCGCAGATTTGCTAGAACGATGCCTCCCAGTCATCTCATTGAGACAAGATGGTTGTCCAGTGTTTACATTTGCTGTGATCACATGCCTTTTGTTCCATATTGTGCATTGAAAACCATTGAAACACCATTGCTTTTGCCAGATAGCAGTGCAGATGCATAAGAAGTTGAGCAGTGTGCAGTTTTAAGTGAAGATTTTTTTTTTTGTGAAACTGCACCTTGTATATATATACCGTAGGTTATTTATTTATTTATTTATTTATTTAATTAATAGGTTACATTGTCATAGACATCCTCTCTATCCCCACTGAACCCACGTTTTATTGACCTCGTTATATAACAATTCGTCATGCAGTGGGTTTCTCTTGACTTAACCCCATCATATAGCGAGTCATGGCTGTACAGTATACAATTTATAGAGAGAGAAAAAAATTGAGAAATTATAGTTGAGGGTTTTCAAAGACAAAAAAGATAGAAAAAAATCTGTGTACAAATACTTGATTTTCAGCAGTTACTGAGTATATTAATTTCAAGTTTAGCATGGCAGTGTGAAGTACCCTCTCCATCTTACCTTTTTTCACCTTTTTTAATGGATCAGCTTCTTGGTGCCACGGTGGGGTGGTGTCATGATCCACAATGTGCCAGCTTCTGAGAACACAACCACCACAGTAGCATCCAATACCACCGCCACCACAGGAGCCACGGGTCCACGTCATGTCATTGTGGATTCCCATTGGGTTATGAGCACCATTATCACTCATCTTCACAGCCTCCTGCCAATCCCTGTGCTGGTGAGTGAACAGCACAGTAGAGAGAAACGGAATGAAAAAGGACAGTGTTTAAGGGATGATGTTAAAGTAGTTTCAGTGGGAAAGATCATGGATTAAAGGATGATGCAAAAATAGTGTGACTGATAAGGAACAGGAATTAAAGGATGATATGAAAGTAGTGTGAATGGCAAAGAACATGGATCATATGAAGATATAAAATTAGTTTAGTTGGGAAAGTTCAAGGATTAAAGTACAGTATTGTGTAAAGGGTAGTGTGATTGATAATGAACAATGGTCAGTTAAATACAATGGGGAAACAGATATAACAAGACACGTTTATTTATGGGTAATGCATTACAATATCAGTGGTTCATAGGCTATGCAATTTCTGATAAATGTTATTTTCAGGAAGGTGTCAAGAATTAGTGAGGTGGTTTGAAACGTAACCCTCACTGATTTAGGGGGGTTACTGACATATTTTTTGTTTTATTCTTGCCTTCTTCAGATGCTTTTATTCCGTTCAGGAGGGACTTTTTGAACTGGAGGGGTAAGGTAATAGCATTCATTAAGGCCTCCACTGTTAGACATCATTCCAAAGTTGAGAAACTCATCTGGAAGTATCAGTAGCAAGAATTAACAGTAACCATACATCATAGTGCATGGGATTAATGGAGATTTTCTTTGTTTAAAGGCAGTACTTAGGAACCTATTGCTGTATTTTGTCCTATAGCTACAGGTCACCAGTGTAGGTCACAACTCTTAACTTTGCTTTTGTGACACAAAACCCCTGAATTATTCAACTACTTTACACCTTGACTGTCAGTTCTCCTAAACTGTGCCTAGAAAAAAAAACATCTCAAACTTTTTTTTAAATTCTGTTTTCAGTGGAAGTTACTTCATTCTGTGTAATGCTACCAGTAGGTGACTATACTGGCTAACAAGCTAAATGATTGCCAGTAACCCAAGGAACTATTTAATATTTCGGGTAGTAATCAAATAGCCAACAAATGCTTGGTGGTCGAGTGGATTAAGGTAGAACAAACCTGATGTGGCCCGTAAGACTTTGTCTAAAGGGTGGTGAAGGGCTGTTGCTCACACAGTGCCATTCTGGAGTGAGTGACTGGTTACCATTGCCCTAACCCCTCAGTGGCTGTGGGTTCAGAAATTTGCGGGCTCCCTTAGCCCACCCCGGGACCATTTTTTCAAAGTTCTAAAATCAATTTCTTTTTCTCGCAGATGTGAAGGGAATCATCTGGCACACCTGTTTTTTTTTTGTTTTTTTAAAATAGCTTCCTAAACCCATCCTATGATTTGCCATGATTTGCAGAAGATATAAAATTCACTGCACATGTGCCATTAACATGTAAACATATGGGCGAAAACATCCAAGAAAAACTGACCGCCTGAGTGCTTAGGATGGTAGAATACATACATACACACATCATCTAATCCCATGTTTCCTTATAAGGAGTGTAGGGGTCAGGGGCTAGATAAGCTGGTTCTGATGCGTATGATGAGAGGGACTAACCTCACACATCCCTGAGTGGCATTACATGAGCAATAAATCCCAACCACCCTTTGGAAATAAACCTAGATAGGCTTGATCTGGTTGGAGTGCCTTAATTACCCACTAAACCACTAGGCGCCATAGTATGGTTATGTGGTTACCACCCAGCGTACTAAATGGTTTCCTGGTATACAGGAAACCATTTGGCTTGTCATTCAGTGTGGCATTACCTGTAGACAGAAGGAAGAGGAAAGAAAGAAGAGGAAGGAAGAGAGGTAAAGGCAGTCACCAGAGAGCAGCACTACAACGAGTGAGTGGATGGTGAGGCCCTCACCTACCAGTAATGGTAGGTGGGGGCACTTGCCATCCACTCACCCTATGTAATGCTGCTCTCAGGTGACTGCCCTTTCCTCTCTTCCTTCCTTCCTCTTCTGTCTTTCTTTCTTTCTTTCCTCTTCCTTCTGTCTACAGCTGACTCCACACTGAGTGACAAGCCAAATGGTTTCCTGTACACCAGGAAACCGTTTACTACGCTGTTTGTTAACCACATACAGGTCGTTCCTGCTATAACAATGAGATGCGTGTGGGAAAACCCATTGTTGAGCTGGGGTATCATGAAAAGGGGATGTTATAACGTTGAAATTATAGAGATGCGCTGGGGAGCCTTGGGATTAACTCCTGCACCCCAACCAAGTCCAAAACCCACCCAAATAAGTCCAAAAACAAGTTCCTAGCTCACCTAAACCTCAAATAGCTTTAAAACAAGCTAAACTAAGCCTAAAAGCAGTTTATAGCTCACCTACCCCCAAAAATAAATTCTGAAAATCATCAAAAATAGGTTGGGAAA
This sequence comes from Coenobita brevimanus, assembly GCF_032717465.1. Lineage (NCBI taxonomy): Eukaryota > Metazoa > Arthropoda > Malacostraca > Decapoda > Coenobitidae > Coenobita > Coenobita brevimanus. The sequence goes on along the minus strand of NC_137004.1, from coordinate 42,214,691 downwards.
AAATCAAACTTAGTAAACCGTATCCCAAAATGACAGTGTTCACCGCACCTGTGACTAAAACATATTAATCTAAGTCCAGAAACAGTTTATAAATCAACCTAAACAAAATTTAAGTATATAATATCAGCAAAATTTGTTCAGATAAACAAAACCCATCGGATAACTGGAGACTGGCTATTGATGGGTGGGGAAGGGTGTTAGTTTTTGCACATTGCTAAGGCGGGATATCATATAACGATGGATCATATAGTGGGGAATCCCTGTAACCAAACTATGGTGCCTGGTGGTGTAGTGGGTAATTAAGGTGCTCCACCTGGATTGTGCCTGTGCAGGTTTATATCCAAGGGATGATTGGGGTTTATTGCTCACGTAATGCCACTCTGGGATGTGTGAGGCTGACCACTCTCATCTTAAATGTCAGGACCAACTTGCCTAGCCCCAGGCTCCTATGCTTCTCTTGGGGCAGCACAGGATTAGATGATGTATGATCGTAGGTGTTCTGCCATCCCAAGCCCTCAGGTGGTCACTTTTTCTCAGATGTAATCGCCCATATGCTTACGTGCAAACAGGGTCGGATAAACATACCAGTGACCTTCGTTCCCCTCCCATAATTGTTCGCAGTTTTCTTTAGCTCATGCTAATTCAGTGTCAGCGGCACACTTATGATAAAGCAGTGCTCAATGCCAGTGGTCATTTAGGGGTTAAAATATGTTGTAACCTAGCTCTGGACCCCAGTGCTCCTGATGAGGCAGAAATAATATTGGATGATAAATAGATAGAAGCCGGTTATTCCCTGTTTAGTTTACCGTTACTAGTTCTAGATGAATTTATTTAAGTAAAAAAAGGTCTCAGTGTGTGTGTGTGTGTGTGTGTGTGTTTTAAAGGCTATGTGCAACCTCTCCATTTTCAAAAATTCATATACTGTTATAAACTTGAATATGTATGACCATCAAGAGATGGCATGAATCAAATGAAAAAGACATCCCAGGTCTCAGTGGGTTAAACTTTAGAGAGAGCTCGTTGTATATGATATTAAGTCTGTTCTGCAAGTAATATTTTTTTGTACCATCCACTCACTCGATGTAGCGCTGCTCTTGGGTGCCTTCCCTTTCTTCTCTTCCCTCTTTCCTGCCTTCCTCTTCTGCCTTTCTTTCCATCATTCTTTTCTCTTCTTTCTCCCTATGGGTAAGTGTGCTCTGAATGAGAAGCTAAATGGTTCCTGTGCATCAGGAAACCATTTACTATGTTGGATGGTAACCATATAACCAAATTATGGCAGCTGGTGGTTTAGTAGGTAGTTAAGGTGCTCCAGTTGGATTGAGCCTGTGCAGGTTTATATCCAGGAGGTGGTTGGGGTTTATTGCTTACATAATGCCACTCATGGGTGAATGAGGCTGGTCATTCTCATGTTAAATGTCAGGACTAAATTGCCTAGCCCAGGGCTTCTATGCTTCTCATGGGGAAACACAAGATTGGATGATAATGATGATGAATAGTATATATATATATATATATATATATATATATATATATATATAGATAGATAGATACATGGCATCTGGCAATGAATGAATGAATGAATAATATATATATATATATATATATATATATATATATATATCATGCAATTTATTAAAACAATTTTATTAGACAGAAACGGTTGAGGTGAGTGTACTGAGCCCAACAGCCCCATATCAGCTGACTGAGTGGCAGGTGGATGGCCTGGCTCGGGCTCGGGTCTCAGCATACCTTGCCAACATTCGCACTACTCTACAAGTAAGCAAGATATACATTCAGTGTTCTTATTCAAGTTGTACAGTAGAATCCTGCCATGCAGTGGTTTTAAAAATCCTATGGACTCATTTAGACATACATTACATTCAGTGATATAGGTATTCTGATTCCACTGTGTAAAATGTAATATATATTGATAAAAATACGGTACTGTTGAAAGTTATATTCTGACTTTACTCTTGAGCTCTGATTATGTACCAGATTTCATTAAGTACTGAAATATTACAGTAGACCCTTTTCAGGTTCCCAAGTTCTTAAATAGGATCTTTTTATAGGTCAGGGGTATGTCAAAAAAGAATATATATGTATATGTATATATATATATATATATATATATATATATATATGGAGCTGGTACTGTATACTGAGGGGACTAGCAGATCACCTTTATAGGTATCAGTGTAGTTCCAGTAGTTAATTTTTCTGTATTTTAAAGTGGACTGATGACAAAAATGTAGTTAAAAAGGTGATATAAGAAGAACTTGATCCACTTTTCCATCTCATAACTCCATTTATATAGTTCCAATAGGCAATTTTTTTGTATTTTACAGTGGACTGATGGCAAAAAAGTAGTTAAAAAGGTGATATATGAAGAACTTGATCTACTTTTCTGTCTTATAACTCCAATTAGTCTGATATGCCTTGTATTGCAGTCGTTGTGTGAGCTGGTTGGAGAAATCAGTAATATGGTGATAAGTGACGAGGTGGGTGGGTGGGTGTGGGGTGCTGTGGAGGAATGGCGTCACTGTGGCCAGGCAGCCAGGGAGGGACGACTTCAAGAGGCCATGTTGTTCTGCACACAATCCTTTACACAGGCTGATGCAGCTTTCTTCCACCCATCTATGCTTGCGTTACTATACTTCCCAGACAACCAGAAGTAAGTTCTATAAATCCGCATGTATGCAAGAGTTGTAGTTAAAAAAAAAAAAAAAACACTTGCATCAGGGAACTGATGTTACATGTAAATATAGCCATCTTGTGCCAGTGTTTGGAGTTAGATTATTGGTGAATCCTATGTGATGTGGTGATTTTGAAATATCAGCCTCATAGGAAATCTAAATCTAAATCATCAGGACCTCCTTTCCCACCCTGGGACAGGGTGAGGATTAGCAATGTCCAGACCGCCCAATTTTGCCCACTTCTATGGGCCATGCTTCCATTTACTTATCATTAAAGCCCCCAGCATCCTGGCTATATCTGATATGCCAGTCTAAGATTAAAGGAAAACTATTTGCTGAGAAATATACCAAACCCTTCGAAAATAAGTAAGCTTAAGATGCATAATGATTAATGAACAATCCCTGACTGCCTTGGAGAGAGCTCCAACATACTTGACCTCTTCCTTACAACTAATCCTTCTGCTTACACTGTTAATCTTTTCTCTCCGTTGGGCTCCTCCGATCACAACCTCATCACCTTATCCTGTCCTATTGCTCTGGTATGGTCTGTGGACCCTCCAAACAAACGTCGTCTGTGGCACTTTGGGGCTGCGGATTGGGAGGCCGTCAGGCAGTACTTCTTTGATTTTCCCTGGAATGATTAATGCTTCCATGGCTGGGAGCCATCTGAGTGTGTCTTGCGCATTACGGAGGTTATTCTCTCGGGCATGGAAGCATACATTCCTTCTCATATCCTTTGACTGATGCAAGAATGCCTTGGTTTAGTCACACTTGTTCTAATGCTGTCCACAACAAGGAGAGGGCCTATAAAAGGTACCGGAGCCAACCCACCCCTGAATCACATCTTTTACACGTTTTTGTCCAGAATCGTTCTAAGTCTGTTCTTCAGTCTGCGAAAAATAATTTAATCCGTACCAAATGCTCTCAACTCTCCAACTCGAATTCTTCCCGCTCCTTCTGGCACCTTGCCAAAAACCTTTCTAACAACTTTACCTCACCATCCTTCCCTCCTCTTTTCTACCCTGATGGCTCTGTAGCTCTTTCTTCTACTAATAAAGCAGCTCTCTTCGGTCAGACTTTCTCCTCCAGTTCCATCTTAGACGATTCCGGTGCTGTTCCTCCATCACTTCCCCCCTCTGACTTCCTCATGGCTGACATTAAAATTTCTTCAGCTGATGTATTTTCTGCCATCACAGGCCTCAATACTAATTAGGGATATGGGCCTGTTGTTCTCTAGACCTGTGCTTCTGTGCATACACCCTGCCTAGGCAAACTTTTGTCCCTGTCTGTCAACTTGTACCTCTCGTTCTTGCTGGAAGTTTACTCTCCGCCAGTCCCAAAGAAGGGTGACCATTCCCAACTCTTTGACTATCGTCCAAGTGCTTTAACATCCTGTATCTCAGAAGTTTTTGAGTCAATTCTTAATAGAAAAATTTTAAAGCATCTTTCCTATCACAACCTTCATTCTGATCATCAGCATGGGTTCCGTCAGGGACGCTTCACTGGCGATCTTCTCACCTGCCTTTCAGACTCCTGATCATCCTCCTTTCGGGACTTTGGCGAAAGCTTTGCCATTGCACTTGACATCTCAAAGGCTTTCGATCGAATCTGGCATATATCTTTCATTTCCAAACTGCCCTCTTACGGTTTCTATCCTTCTAGCTGTGCCTTCATCTATGGTTTCCTTTCTGGTAGTTCTGTAGCCACTGTTGTAGACGGCCATCGTTCTTCTCCTAGTTCTTCTCCTCAGGGCTCTGTCCTATCACCAACTCTCTTCCTTTTATTCATCAATGACCTTCTAAGTTGTACATATAACCCTATCCACCCATATGCTGATGACTCCACCCTTCACCTTTCCATTTGGTTTCTGCAGTGTCCATCTCAGCAGTTACTTCAACAAACAAGGGATGAGGCTATGGCACACCTAATGTCTGACTTGGCTCGTATCTCTGACCAGGGTAAAAATAATCTGGTTGTTTTTAATGCATCAAAGACTCAGTTTTTACTCCTATCAACCTGACAGAATCTTCCACAAGTATACCCACTAATGTTTAATAATATTCAGCTTAATCCTGCATCATCCTTGAACATGTTTGGGATTTCATTTACTCGGGACTTATCTTGGAAAGATCATATTGCATCTCTTGTAAAATCTGCTTCCATGAGTTTAGGTGTGCTAATCCGACTCCGTTCCTTTACCCCTGCACAATTGTTGACTCTATACAGGGGTTTTATCTGCCCCTGTGTGGAGTACAACTCTCATGTGTGGGGAGGCTCCCCACATACAGCTCTTCTCAATAGGGTGGAGTCAAAGGCTTTTCGTCTCATTAACTCTCCTTCTCTTACTGACTCCCTTCAACCTCTGTCTCTTCGTCGCACTGTTGCATTTTTATCTCTTTTCTGTCGCTACTTCAATGGTCACTGCTCCTCTGAACTGTCTGCATGCATTCCTCCACCTCTGCAACGGGCGCATAGCACCCGTCTAGCAGCAAACTCTCATCCCTTTTCTGTTCAGCTCTCTAATCCAAGAGTTAATCGTTACTCCCAGTCCTTCATTTATGCAACAGGTCAACTCTGGAACTGTCTCCCTCTGTCTGTATTTCCTGCTTCCTATGATCTCCAGTCTTTCAAACGCAGTGTGTCCAGGCATCTCAAAATGACCAGATCTTGAATTTGGCTCTCTTGTATTTTGTTTTTGTCTTGGAAGGAACGATAATTGTGGGCTTGTGGCCTTTGGTTCCTTCTTTGTCACATAAGAAAAAAAAAAATCATTTATCCAAGATTCATTTATGGGTAGTTATATGTACTGATAGGCTTTTATTTTTGTATGTAATCCAAATTTTACTTAATGAGATGAGTCCTTAAGTTTCTTTGTGGATCTTCATGAAAAATAATTTGTTATTTTCATCATCAACAGCATCGTCATCTTCCCATCCTCTTTGTTCCCATTTAAGGATGCAGTGAGGTAGGTTCCAGACTGTATAGCAATGGAAGAGAAAGCTTGATAAAGGGAGAACTATCAGTTCAGTGCCAAATGACGTCGGCCAGACACTGTCACTCATCATTGAAGCTCCAAGAATCGTGGCTTTACCTTTCAGGCTTTACCATATGCTCATTTTTTTTTCTCACTGTCAGTGTTACTGGTATTCATATTACCTACTAGATTGTCAATTTGTTGACTGTCAAGTTAAAAAAAGGGTTCCAAACACTTGTCATGTGCTCTCCCATATAACTTGATCCTGTCAATTCCCTAGCCTCATCATCGTCCATATTTCTCTTTCTGTCGCACTCATGTACCATATCCGTCCACCTTCATCTTGCCTTGTTGTACCTCCTCCTGCATTTACTCACATAACTCTCTTGTTTCGTTTGGAACAAGTTTCCAAACTGAAACTTATAAATTCCCACCCCATGAATCAGACAGAATTGGCAAATCTGGTTTTACTGTTAAACAACAGTAAATATCCCAAGAAAGTGAATTTTGATGAAGTAAATGATCTGTATGCAGAAAATAAGGCTCATAAGCAGAATTCTGAACCTTCTCTGTTTGCTTCAGAAGAATTGACTGAGCATTGATACTGGTTTTCCTTCATTCTTCCCTCTTTGTTCTGCCTGTGGGTGACTCTACACTGAGTGACAAGCCAAATGGTTTCCTGTACACCAGGAATCCATTTATTACTCTGGATGGTAACCATATAACCAAATTTTGGCACCTGGTGGTTTAGTGGGTAATTATTGTTCTCCGGTTGGATTAAGCCGGTGAAGGTTTATATCCAAGGGATGGTTGGGGTTTATTGCTTATGTAATGCCACTCAAGGATGAGTGGGGCTGGTCACTCTCATCTTAAATGTCAGGACCAGCTGCCTAGCCCCGGGCTCCTATGCTCCTCATGGGGCAACGTAGGATTGGATGATGGATGGATGGATGGAATAAACTGAAATTAATTATTAGTCACTGAATTTTTTATGTATTGCATTATTCTTATTTCTGATCTGCTTATTATAAGGTGGTTTAGTGGGTAATTATGGCGCTCCAATCGGATTGAGCCGGTGAAGGTTTATGTCCAAGGGGTGGTTGGGGCTTATTGCTCACATAATGCCACTCTCATCTTAAATGTCAGGACCAACTTGCCTATCCCTGGGCTCCTACACTCCTCATGGGGCATCATGGGATTAGATGGTAATGGATGATGATTATTACAATAATCTACTGTTAAAAAATTTGCTTGCAAACATTCATCTGTGTGTTTAAATTTTTATATTATCTATGGGGGTGGCAAAGAAAGGATCTGCCTGGGCTTCCAAATACTTTGAGTATCCCCTTGTTCATCATAAATATCATCTTATTCATTCCCACTGCTTTCCCTCTTGAATTTCCATCTTCATTTCCTACCCTTGTGTCTTATAAGTGACTTGGAAGTGATCTGACAGCTTTTGTCATTGGTTTTCCATCTGGTATCAAGGCTTCTGTAGTACCAGTAATCTTTTTCTTTGAGTCACCATTCTGTACTTTTACACATGTGCCTCATTTGTCCAGAACATCAGTGTACTATATTTGATACCCACCAGTTCAAGTGCTATGCTCTTAATTTGCATACCAGTATTATATGTTGAGGTTGTCAGTTTACACTCATCTTTACTGTGCCCTTGTTTACATTCATCATCATCCTCGTCATTCTGCCTCATTTTTCTTTGTACAGGTAAAGTGAGTTATTGTCCAGAAAATAAGGAAACATGATAGTGATAGGAGACATGATAGTTTGAGAAATAGTGAATGATACGTCCAGTGAAGTGGGCCACACTCTCATAAAACAGTCTGCATTAACTCTAACAGATTATCACTCATAGACATTCCCCAGACTCTGAATGGTTCTACAAAGCTCCACATCACTATTGACAGACCAGGCAGCATGGTGAAGCTAGCAACTTGTAAAGGAATTAAGATTGTTGTACAGCTGGGAATATCTTCTTTCATTTTTTCCTACAGATACGCCATCTATGTGCCACTCTTCCTCCCAGTCAGCATTCCAGTTCTTCTGTCTCTGAAAATGGTGTTTGGCCTGTTCAGGAAAGGATGTAAAGTCAAGGAGAAGGAAGATTGATACAGTATTAGTAACATCATTCCTGTGCACAGAGTGAATGTGAAATTGCTTTCTCTGTATGCTGCAGTTTTCTTTTTTACTAATTCACATCGTAAGTAGTCTTTTTTAATTTTGTTTTTGTTAATAAGCCTTCAGTAGATTTGTAAAAATTGCATATTAAACTTCCATTGTCAGCTGAAGATTATCTGCCAGGTCATTTAGGTTTACGGTAGCAAATGTAAGAAGTTGGGATACTTAAAAATGCATCCTTTATAATGAGGACTGCCTGTATAGCATTTTCTCTCTTGGCACTATGGTGTGATTTAAAATATTGAATAATATTCTGTAGTGGGATCTTGGACTATTACAGTTTTTATTTCTAGCTATGGCCAGACACTTTAATCACAGAAGGGGTGGCCACAAACAAATTGTCACCATGTCATTTTGTCTTCTCTCATGAGGCTAACACTGCCGTCATTCTTATACCACACCACTCCATCCCTCCACCTAATCTGCAGTCTCCATCTTCCCCCTCTTTCACTTAACCTCACATACATTCCCAAGTCAATCTCCTCTTCTCTGTTCTCACCTCGTTGCCAAACTATCTCCAGATATTTTCTACACTTTAGCATATCCACATCAACACCACAGTGCCCTAAAACTTACTCACTTGTCACTCATTCTCTGTACATATCTCCACATAACTCACTTCTGCTGCTCCTACTCTTGATTGTTTCTTTCTAGCAGAGTCCAGGTTTCACATCCATATGTTAGACCTGGGATCACATTGTTGTACTGTGACTTGTCACATTTCAAAAATTGCTAAGTCCAAGACTCCACTGTATATGCAGTACTGTTAAGAGAAACTTTTCATAAAATAGAACAAAATCATTACTGTAGAAAAATGTATTGTATTGCTCTCCCATGTAATAAGAAATATTTAAATAAATGACTTACTTTATTGAGTTTAAGTAAATTAAGCCCAAAATGATGTACAACTAAGGCTGATTATTTGAAGGGGCCAAGGAGTATATGCATCCAGTTTGTGCCTTATTAATCAAAGAGTAGCTACCCCATTTTATTTGGCTGTACTGTAAATTGTCTGAGAAAAACGTGGATAGTAAAACTTGGAAAAAGGGCACAGAGTGGAGTGGTGTCCCAAATATTTGTGCTTCAACATTATGAAGGCTGAAATTTAAATAAATTAGGCTCTGTTTTATATATATATATATATATATATATATATGCAGTACTGTATATGGTATTGTTTATGAAGTCTCCAACATGATTGCATGTGTCGGCCTTGGTCACTTAATGGTGGCTCTCCATGCTGATCGATCTCTGGCAGCCTTCCTTTTCAGTCCTCTGTCCTTCAGGTCACACTCCATGACTTCATCCCAAGCCTTTTTCAGTCTGCTTCCCGCATCCCTACCCCCGACATTCACATTTCTCACCTGCACCCAAATTGTCATTCTCAGTTCTCTCAACATGTCCAAACCATTTCAATCTCCCCTTCCTCATCATGACAGCAATACCTTCCATTTCCGTCCTTCCTCTCAACACTTCATTCATAATCCTAGACCCCCAGACTTCACATTCAAGGTTGCACTATGCATCCATCTAATCATTGTCATTTCTGTATGTTTGACCCTATAACTATCCACTTCCTCTATCGCCCAGGTCTCACTGCTATACCGAATTACACTCCTATTGCATGCCTCATACAAAGATCCCTTTGAATGGAGGGAGAACCTTCTCAGTGTTGGGAGAGGCAACAGCTCCCTGAACTTCCTCCAACCACTACTTATCCTAACATCAGAGCTAACTTCACCCCCACCTCCAACAGATAAGCATGTCCCCCAATAACAAAACTTCTCCATGCACTTGAGAGACTCCAGCAAGATCAGTCTTTTCATGCCTGACATTTACTACATGCTCTCCCTTACTCACTGCGCACACAGAATCAACATTATTTTGCTGCTTAACTTTAATACCTCTTCAGCTCATGCATCCACGTATCATAAACACTGCACAAGATGGAGTTACTTCCCATACCATTGTGGCAAATTGCACATGGCCACAATCCTTTGCTTTAAGAGTACTGCCACCTGCCATAGACATCATCACTTTTCTTTTATCCACATTTATTCTCAAATCCTTGTTCCCCATTCTGTCTCTCCATTTCCTAAATGTTTTCTCAGCCTTCTGTTCATTCTCACACTCAACACCAAGTCATCAGCATACAACACCTCCCATGGGAGTCCATTTCCAAAGTCATGTGAGAAAGCTTCAAGCACAAGGGGCTCGAGACTGACTCCTGATGCACACGAACATTCACAGAAGGCTCATCACTCAAATCTCCAGTCACTCTCACCTGGGTGTGAGCACCCACATACATAGCCATAACCACTCTGACCAACCACTCCTCTATTCCAAGTTTTCTTATTGTCTACTACACTACCTCCCTAGGGACTCTGTCAAAGGCTCTCTCCAAATCAACAAGAACAAAGTACAGCTCTTTTTTCTTTCCTATATATATTTCCTGAAGCTGTCAAACAGTGAATGTGGCATCAGTGGCCCCTTTGCTTGGCATAAACCCAAACTGCTCATCAGTATTCACTCATTCCCATATCATATCTTCTAGGACTCTACCTTCATTATCTGGTCCAAAAGTTTTATGCCTATTATTTCCTCTTTCCAGGGCATCACCTCTTCCTGAGTACACATTTACAGTCACACTCTTCAACCAGTCATCTGGAAGGACATACTTATGTATAATTGAATTTATCAAATCAGTAACTAAAGCCACTCTTACATCTCCTGAGGCCTTGAACATTTCAGCAGTCACTTCAGACACACCCACTGCCTTCCCCAACTGCATCCTGCTTATTATCCTGCTCACAGTAGCAGCATCAGTCAAAGGCCAAGGGCCAAACACTGGATATGGTGACTCCAAACCTTCCCTGTTCCATGCAAACTCCTCATTCCTTCATCATTCTTCATACACTCTTCTGCAATATCCCTGCTTTCTCTCTTCATGTAATTTGCCACCAGATTCATCTGATTTGCTAAGTATAATTACAGACACTACAAATGCAGATGTTACAGAGGGATAGTATATGGAGACACTACAAAGGCATCAACAGGGTCTGCTGATTCAGCAAGGGTGTCATTCTCAGCTGTCAGTCACTTCCTGCATGGTGAGTTGGATGGCATTTTCAAATCATGACCACCTTCAGTTCCACCTCAGATGAAGTGCTACCAGCTGCAGCTTCTAAGCTGGGAATATCTCTACCTTCAAAATTAGACAAGGGACGTGATACTAGGCCTGATAAACAGCGTGACTGAGCAGGCATTGATATCAGTGACTATGACCGATTGCAAGTTGTAGATGCAAGGCTACCATTGACCCTAGGAGGTAGTAGTGTGATTGTGAAATGTAACTACAAGCTCGGTAACATTCAGCTACAAGTACAGTCACTCAGTGATTTTTCTTTTGTGTGACAATATAAAGTTCAAGTTGAAAGTCCCACACTGTTACAAATATTATTACACATCTTGAATATCTTACATTCCAACAGCTTCCAACAACTGATGGGAAGTAGTCAACATAGCTGGGTTTGGTACTTCGTTTAGCCTCCAGTCCATAGAAAATATCAGCTGTACCATGGCAAACCTCAGTATGAGGGTTCCTTAAGAGGAATTGTGAAGCACTCTTATCACCTTTTTCCTAAGCGATTTTTTGCATATCCTTAAGTCCTGTTGTTTTATAAATCCTTTGTGTCGTCTGTCACTTTTTTCTAAGCAGCTTATTGTCCATGTTACTAAAATCCTTCCAGTATCGTCGTATTCTGCATAAATAACGTACAAAAGGATATTAACTCGATCCAAAAACAAATCGCCAAGGAACGACGAGAGTACTTGGACATATGGTATAGGCAGCCTAGTCATTAGTATCTTATATACTGCTGCTACTACTACGTCTGTTATTGCTACTACTGCTGCGACTATTACTAGTACTACTACTAATATTGGATTTTTTGTTTGGTGCACGATCTCCCATTTTTGTTAATTTATTTATTTATTATTTTTTTTTTACCCATACCACGCTATCGACGTGGAAGAGGAGGAAAGTAAAGAGGAAGAAGGCTTGACTGTGACTAGTAACCATCCACTTACTTCCTGTATCTTTTTTTTTTTCTTTTGTTCTAGATTGACGCAAAACTTGATTGCTTAACTTTTTTTTTTTTTACTTGTAACCATCCACTTGATGTATCACTAAATTTAGGCTTTTTTCCAGGCAAATATTAAACTGAAGACGAAGGAGAAGAAAGAGGAGGAGGAGAAGGGAGAGGAAGGAGAAACATGGTTGGCTAAGTAACATATGTTGCTATCTACACACTTGTATATATCACTAGTTTGATTGAACTTTTGTATAACTGATGTGAAATATTTGATTACTGGTTAAATCTTATAGTTACCATCCACTTACTTCATGTACTGGTATCATTTTTTTTATAACTTGTCTACTTAACCATCCACTCACTTGATGTATCACTTTAAAATTGCATTTTGGTTTGATACAGAATTGTTTGATTACTTGTTCATTAGTCAGCTTATAACCATCCTCTCATATGTGACAGACTGATTAAGATTTTGTATTATTCCAGGCAGATATTAGACTGAGAAGAAGGTGACAAGGAAGATAAGACGGAGGGAAGAGGAGGAGAAGAAAGGGAAAAGCAAAAGGAGGAAGAGAAAAGGGAAGAGGAGGAGGTGGAGGAAGAGAGAAGGGAAGAGGAGGAGGAGGAGGAGGAGGAAGAGAAAGGTAAGAGGAAGAGGAGGTGGAAGAGAAAGGTGAAGAGGAGGAGGAGGATAAAAGGGAAGAGGAGGAGGATAAAAGGGAAGAGGAGGAGGATAAGAGGGAAGAGGAGGAGGATAAGAGGGACGAGGAGGAGGATAAGAGGGAAGAGGAGGGAGAGGAAAGGGAAGAGGAGGAGGAGGAATAGGAAAGGGAAGAGGAGGAGGAGGAAAAGGAAAGGGAAGAGGAGGAGGAGGAGGAAAGGGAAAAGGAAAAGAGAAGAAAAGACGTACAGGAAGAAGAAAAGGAAAGAGGAGGAGGAGGAAAAGGAAGAGGAAGAGAAAAGGGATGAGGAGGAGGAGGAGAAAAGGAAAAGGGAAGAGGAAGAAGAAAATAGGGAGGAGGAAAGAGGAAGAGAAACATATCTGGTTGCATAAGAGTTTGATCAGTAACCATCTGCTCACTTGATGTAATGCTTGGAAAATGAATGGCAGACTTAAATGGAAAAAAAATCTTGGCTGAATGTTAATGATGTGTAACGACTCACTTAATTCATGTAGTGCTAGGAAATGAAGAGTGGCAGACTACAGAGTTTTATTATGAACAAATCTTGTCTTTTAGTGACGTAACCATCCACTTACATGATGTAGTACGTCATTAGTACTTCATTCAACTGACAATGTTGATTTAAGATTCTGTTGTGTTGCAGAGATGAAACCAGCAATAGGAAAAAACAGAAAATGAGAAGGAATGGCGACAAGAGGAAGAGGACGAAATGGAGAGGAAGATGTGGCAAGAGGAAGTGGAAGAGGCTGAGAAGAGGACAGTGATGAGAGGGAGAGAAGATGAAATGGGAGAGGAATTTGAAGAGGAAAAGAGGAAGCAGTGCATGTGGGGGAGGAAGACAGAGAGAAGAGGAAGAGGACAAAACAGGAAAGCAGGAGAGAAGAGGAGGAAAAGATGATAATGAGGAAGCGGACAATAAAGAAGGAAAAGTCACTTGGGGGTTAGTGTTCATATCTGGTAATCATCCACTCACTTGATGTATCTAATATTCTAGACTGATGCAAGGTATTTTGATGTGCAACCATCCACTCACATAATGTATCACTTATGTTAGCTTGTGTTTCAGACTGATGAAAGATGATGGAAGAAAGGGAACAAGAGAGGAGGAAAGGAAGAGAAGGAGGAGGAGGAAGATGAAGGTAAAGAAGGAAGAGAAGAGACTTGGCTGGGTTAGTGTTAATTCCTTGTAACCATCCATGCACTTGATGTAGCAGTAATATTTGGCTGTTTGCTGTGTTCTAGATTGATGCAGGATATGACTTTGACATGTAATCATCCACTCACGATGTATTAAATATTTGGTTAAGCTGTGTTCTAGATTGATGGAGATTTTTTTTCCCTGTAACCATCCACTCATGTAATGTATCACTTACGTTAATTTGCGTTGCAGATTGATAATGGATGGTGGGAGAGGAGGAGGAAGAATGAGATGAGAGAAAGAAGAAAGGGAAGAGGGCGATAAAAGAAAAGGAAGAGGGAGGAGGAGGAACAAGAAATAGAGGAAGAGGAAGGAGACAAAGGAGGAAGAGGAAAAACCACCCAAAGAACCAACATCACATCTCTGCTGAGTATGGTAAGTGTTGATTTTGTCATCCACTCATCTGATTTAGAACTAAGAATGTGTGCTTGGAAAATGTCATGCTACTGATAAATGGGAGCAAATCTTAGCTGTGTAGATGTTAAGGATTTGTAACTGTCCACTTATGTAGTGAAGTTGACTCCACTGGAGGTTTTAGGCAATTCTTGGACAACATTCTCTCTCTCTCTCTCTTTCTCTCTGTTTTCGTCATTTTGCAGCCTATTTCACGTAGCTCAGTGGCAGAAAGACAATACTACAGCTTTGCATCCTTTCCATAGCTCTTCATCATGACTAAAGTGTTCCTCCTCGTAACATAGGGTTTGGGTGGAGTCACCCCCTCCCTACACTATTGCCATGTTTCCTAACCCTACGATGTATAACGCCTGTGGTTTGTGTAGTAGGAATGATACATAAACATAACTCATACTAATATAACTGTAATGAAAGTGCTGACATGTATCAAGGAAGAATAAAACTATTCTGCATACTATATTATACGATAATAGAGAAACGTGGCATAAAAATTTGGCAGTGTTGCTCTAAAAATATTCTAATTATTATTTACTTCCCCAACACTTCTAACATTGCTAATTAATTTAGCAAGTATAATTGCAAGAAAATTTGAAGGGATAAAAGTGGGAAGAGGCGATCCTTTCATAATTAAAATAAATATATCAAACAGCTCTGGGGTGGCAGCACTCACGCGACACGTGTTTGTGTGTACGCTGTGGGAGGTCACCAACCCCCTACAGGATTTAGGCCTATTGGGGAAACCTCTATAAAAAAACGCGCCGTGACTTTTACCTCAAGGGTGGTGCGGAAATAAAGTCAAAATTATAATCCATACATAAAAATGGAAGTAAAAAACCATGGATGACACATAACAAAATCTAGCGAGAGAGAGAGAGAGAGAGAAATAATAATAATAATAATAATAATAATAATAAAACTTTATTTCCACTAAACAGTGGGTATTCTTATACATTATACAGTAGTACAGCATACAGTATGAAAGTTCTATACACAATATAATACAAGTTGATACATATGGTGGAGAATAGTGACAGAGAGGTAAATGGTTTAAAAGGTGTGGGGACACTTAGGTTAAAAATAGATCAATTAAGGGATTTAGGAACGAAGGCAGTGGGAAGGATTAAGACAGATGGGATTGTAAGATTAGGGAGTTTGAGCAATAGGGTAGAATGTATGCTCTCAATAAAAGTATAGCAATTATCAACGGCTAATTATTATACAGGTGTTGATGGTGGGGGTCTATATTTATAGGAGGTGTTGGTGGTGGAGGTATAGCGGGTGTTGTTGATGGGGGTGTTGTTGGGGGTAGGGGTATAGGGGGTGTTGGTGGCAGGGGTATAGGGGGTATTAGAAAAACGGAGATCACAAGAGGGAAACAGTGTCAAGGTCATCGCTGATGGAGAGGTCAGCTCGGAAACGTGGCAACAGTGCAGGGAGGGGGTGACTCCACCAAAACCCTACGTTTCGATCTGTCAGACTATAACGTGGTAATCTGTTAGTCTGTATATACTGTATAACCACGAATTAAATATGGATAGATAGCAATTTTAGGCCGAAGTTAGAGTAAAAAGAGTACAGTGGTCTCTCTCTCTCTCTCTTTCTCAAACCAGATATCAGATGCCCTTCATTAAAAAAACAATAACAAAATGTAATATTTTTTACAGGTGGTTGTTGCTCCATACACCTCTAAATTTGGACACCATGGACTGCAGGCTGAAGTTCCTGTCCACCTCCATCCTCCACCATCTTCCTTTCATGGGATAGGGGGGAGAGCAAGGGATGTACCGGCATAACTGAGCAAGGTCTCAGCAGTGATAAATTGGATGCCGAATAGGGAGGCTGCCGGAGATCAAGCAGTGTGGGGAGTGGGTGGCCTCAGGGAAAAGGCACTGAATAGGAAGGCTGCCAGAGATCAAGCAGCGTGGAGAGTTTGTGACGTCAGGGATAAGGCACTGAAGAGGGAGGCTGCCAGAGATCAAGCAGTGTGGTGTAACCTAAGGAATAAGGCATTGAAGAGGGAGGCTGCCAGAGATTGAGCAGTGTGGAGAGCTGTCATTAGGACCTCAAGGATAAGGAAGGTATGGAGGCCGAGGAAAGTTAAAAATTAAGGAGTTAAAGGCCAAGGAAGAGTTCAGTCAAGAAGTTCAAGGCCAAGGAGGAGTTCAGTCAATGAGTAAAACAGGTCAGTAACTTTGATAAAATGGCCTGGTTTGGAAGCGGATTTCGAGGAAGACATACACGAGCAAGGAAGAACTGCATGTGCCAGGGTTCTAGAGCCAAGGACCACCACACTCTTCTCCCTTGGTGCCAATGCAGAGGATGACCTGAAGATCGTTTCATCTTCTACATCTGTGGCACAACCTTCGAGCGATGACAGGGTTTGTAAAGGAGAAACGTGAGGTTATTTGGAGAAGTAACCTCCAGGCCTGGCTGACCTCTGCATTCTGCCAATTTTTTTGTATTGCAAGGAAGAAGGAACCAAAGGCCAGGAGCTCACAAATTGTTCACTGCAAGAAAAAACAAGAGAGTCAGATGCAGTCCATTTATTTCAAGATGCCTAACAGACCCAAATTCAAGATCCATTCATTTTGAGATGTCTAACAGAGAGCCAAATTCAAGATTCGTTCATTATGAGATGGCTCTCCCCCCACCTACGTGACTATACCAACAGGAGCAACCTTGCCATCAGTTTCCTCTCGCTGGTTGTCAGTGCCCGATCCATCCTTAAGGCATACAGGGAGTAAGAAAAAGGCCGCACAACAGACCACCATCTCCTCCTCCTCCTCCTGCCAGCAGCACCAAGGAAGAACCAATCTCACTGAGTGGTGTGCAAATTGAGCATCGTGCATCACCTGCCTCCATCTTGTCTGTTTTATCATCACTGTGTGGCATACCCATACGCTACACCGCCACACTTTCCTTCAGCCTCATCGCTCTTCTCTTGGCCTCACCATGCCTCTCTCCATTGGCCGCATTGCTCCTTCTCTCCATTGGCCGCATCGCTCCTTCTCTCCATTGGCCGCATCGCTCCTTCTCTCCATTGGCCGCATCGCTCCTCTCTCCATTGGCCTCATTGCTCCTCGCTGCATCGGTCTTATCGCTCCTCTCTCCATCGGCCTTATCACTCCTCTCTCCATCGGCCTTATCACTTCTCTCTCCATTGGCCTTATCGCTCCTCTCTCCATCGGCCTCATCACTTCTCTCTCCATTGGTCTCACCGCATCTCCACTCCATCTCTCATCACCGTATCTCTCCTCCATCTCTCCTCACCTTCTCCTGAGGACTTGCAGTGATTGTTCAAGCCCTCCAGTTGTCCTCCAGCCTTGAGGGGGACTCTTGGTTACAACGTGTACCAGCTTACGACATACTTCAGGTGAGTGGAAGATGTTTATTATTATTATTATTATTATATGAGAGAGGGGGGGTGTGAGTTGGGAGCAGGGCAGTGAAATGACGGGGGACAGGGTGACTCGGAGGCGATTTGTTTGTGGCCACCCCAAACGGGATTGAGGCGTCTGGCAATAGATAGATAGATTATTATTATTTTTTTGCTTGTAGGGGTATGGATCGTGTGGAAAGGTAGAGACTAAATAGGAGAGTTAGGTGGAGGGGGAAACCGAGGATAAGATGGAGGAATGGTGTAGAGAGGTATACAAGACTATTATAGGAGTGTGTGTGTGTGCGTGGAGTGGGAGACCAGTGAGAGATATGAGAGGGTGGGGTGTAATTTGGGGGGGAGGGCAGCAAAATGGCAGGGGACAGGGTGACATGGTGATTTGTTTGTAGCCACCCCTTATGGGATTAAAGCGTCTGGCAATAGATATTGACCATAGGATAAATTGTTAGGTTTTTATTTGACGTAGTCCTAATGTAAAGCGAGGGTTAGCAATTTTCACTCACCAGTTTACTCCTCATACCACACCTCTGTATCCCTTTGTGTGTTATATCACTTTAAAATAATAGATCATCACTAGAATATGGTGCCTGTCATGAAGAAGTGCTATGGAAAGAAGTATAACAATAGATTAGCACTAGAATAATGTGCTAGTCATGAAAAAATGCTGTGGAAAGGATGTAGAGCCATAGTATTGTCTTGTGCTAGTCACGAAGGAGTGCTGTGGAAAGGATATCAGGTTGCATAGCCT
This sequence comes from Coenobita brevimanus, assembly GCF_032717465.1. Lineage (NCBI taxonomy): Eukaryota > Metazoa > Arthropoda > Malacostraca > Decapoda > Coenobitidae > Coenobita > Coenobita brevimanus. The sequence goes on along the minus strand of NC_137004.1, from coordinate 42,196,294 downwards.
ACTGTTTTTACTCTAACATGGCCTAAAATTGCCATTTCCATCTTAGTGCTGAGTTGTAACAATAAAGTAACACTAGAATATGATGTTAGTCACGAAGTGTTATGGAAAGGATGTAGAGCCATAGTATTGTCTTGTCTTTCTGTGCTAGTCTTTGAAACAGTGCTATGGAAAGGATGTAGAGCCATAGTATTGTATTGTCTTTCTGTGCTAGTTACGAAGTGCTATGGAAAGGATGTGGAGCCATAGTATTGTATTCAATATTCAAAGGATGACACGCTAGCATACTCTTTTCACTCTAGCCTGGCCTAAAATTGCTGTCCCTCCATCTTGAATACTGAGTTGCAGCAATAGTTTAACACTAGAATATGATGCTTGTCACGAAGTGCTATGGAAAGGATGTAGAAGGAGTATTGTCTTTTGTCATTGGACGTGAAATAGCTGCAAAAGGTGAAGGAAGCTCCGCAACACCTTCCCTAAGATTTATTTTGCTTATTACACTTTAGTCATGATTTATATAAATCCTACTGAAATCCCCTTACACCTTTTCCTAAGCGATTTATTTTGTTTATTACAATTTTCTGCCCTCTTCTGTTAAATAGAATCTTCCAGTATCACCTAACATCCTTTCTATCTAATTATCTATTGCCAGACGCCTTAATCCCGTAAGGGGTGGCCACAAACAAATCACCTCTATGTCGCCCTGTCCCCCACCATTTCACTGCCCTTCTCCCAGCTGACACCCCCCCTCTCTCATATACCTCTCCACTCTATCCCTCCATCTCATCCTTGGCCTCCCTATCCCCCCCTCCACCTCACTCACATACATTTCCCTCGTTAGTCTCTCACTCTCCTTCCTCCCAGCTCATACACCCTTTTCTCATAAACCTCTCCACTCCCTCTCATCCTCGACTCCCGCTCCCTCTCCCCCCCCACCCCTCCGGCTCACACATCGCTCTCTCGTAAACCTCTCCACTCCATCTCTTCATCTCATCCTCGGTCTCCCCCTCCCCCTCCACCCCACACACACACTCTCGTTAGCCTCTCGCTCTCAGTTTGCGAAAGATCGTAAAGTGGGAATCGGATAGTACTAAAAGATACCCTTATTTAGAAGAATTATTTCCATTTTTATCATTTGTTAGACTTGTGGAGGGGATGGAGATAGATAGATAGACTTCTTACTTATAAATAGACCTGCTGTGAGGAGGGAAATTGTGTAGGTAGGTAGATCGATAGATAGAATTTTGTAGATAGATAGATAATTAGATGGATAGACTTGTTAGAGAGAACTGCAAGAATTATGTTAAAATTCTAAAAGATCGTAAAGTGGTGGGAGTCAGGTTGTACTGAAAGAAAATAATAATTTCCATTTATTTTTATAGTTTGATGGATACATAGATAGATAGGTAGACTCATAACTTATAGAATTGCATGGACGAGGTAAACATAATTTCAAAAAGATCATAAGGTGGGGATGAAATCATAAACTGGGAATCTGATCGTAGGCAAAAATAACTACCGGTATCTATCGCCAGACGCCATAATCTCGTAAGGGGTGGCCATTTGACTCTGAGTTATTTGTTTTGCAGGGAGGGGCACTAGCCCTCCACCAACCCACTTGTTGACACATAGGGAGCACGTATGACTCGGTTATATGGTTACCACCCAGCGTTGTAAATGGTTTCTTGACTTATAGGAAACCATTTGTCTTGTCACTCAACATAAGCCACCTGTAATGGAAAGAAAAGCAATAAGAAGTGACAGGAAAGATGGGAGCAATAGGAAAAGAGGAGGGCAGGCACAGAAAAAAAATGATAAAAGCTAAGGAAGAGGTAGGCAGCACTATATCAAGTGAGTGGATGATGGTCGCCACCACCTACCCTTATTGAAAAGAATTTGCCATTTATTTTTATACTTTGATAGATGAATGGATAGATAGATAGATATAGGTAAAGACTATATTAATAGAATCGCAAAGATTAATGTAAATGGTAATTCCAGAAAAATCATAAAGTTGGGATGAGATTATACTCAAAATGCTTGATTGAGGTGAAATTTCTGCACTTGTTATTATATATATATATATATATATATATATATATATAAATAAATATATGCATATATATATATATATATATATATATATATATATATATATATATATATATGCATATATATATATATATATATATATATATATATATATATATATATATATATATATATATATATATATATATATATATATATATATGCATATATATATATATATATATATATATATATATATATATATATATCCCTCTTCACATCAGACAGTCACTCGTCCTGCTCTTCAATTTGGTTGTGAAGCCTGAGCACTTTTCCTTTCTTGATGATCCACTTACCTCCATCCCTCCTTCTATTTTGCAGTTCTTCTCTAAGCTTATCATTCTCTTCCCTTTCTTTTTTGTCAAGTCAGGTGCAGTAATGACTTTCTTGATAATAGAGTTTTCATTTTCTTTCAATTCCTTACTTCTCTTGACCAACTCCCATTTCACACCTACTTCATTCACCTCCACAATCACTGGCTGTGCTTTCTCTCCTACCATTCGCCCTATCCTGAAAATTTTTCCTACCTTTGTGTCTCTCACTTTCAAAACATCCTGAAACACTGTTTCACAAAACCTTTTGTCCTCTTCCTCTCTCTCATTCTGTTCACTCTTCTTACTCTCTGGTACGTTGAACACAATCACATTTTTCTTTTTCTTTTCCCTCTCTTGCATCTCTTCTATATTTTCCACCACTTTCTCGGTAACCCTTTTCACCATCTCGTTCTCTCTTTCCACCCATTTCTTTTCCAGGCCCTTAATCATATCTCTCAACTCATCATTTGCTGTCTTCAGCTTACTCAATTCCTCTTTCATTACAGACATTTCTTTCATTGTCTCAACCCCTGCTACTGTTAAGACTTCTTGGCTTCCAACCCCATCTTTGGAATCTCCTGGTTTCTCAGGTTGATTGGCCCCACTCCACTTATTTTCAATTTCTTCCATTTTGCTGTTGATTACAGTGTATTTCTCCTTTATTACCTTGAGCTCTTCTTTCATCTTTGTATTTTCCATCTTCAGCTCTTGTTGTTCCCTCACACTATTTTTCCAGTCATTGCTACAAGGCTTACAGAACCACACATTCATTCTTTTCACTGCATTTAGTCCCTCTTTGGTTAATCCTTCACATTCCTGGTGCCGCCAGTTACCGCATCTATCGCACTCAGCACCTCCAGCCTCCACCCAGCGATTGCAATCAGTACATACCTCCTTCTTGGCCCTCACTTCATCGTCACAATTTCTACACAGCATAGGTTTTTTGGTGTTGGAAACGTTGGAAGAGGGGGAGAGAAGTGTAGATGAGATGTGGGAGGATGTGAACAAAGTTTTGCATGAGACTGCTGAATGTACGATTGGAGGGAGACATAGATTCAGGAGAAAGAAATGGATATCAGAGGAAACGTGGGATATGATAAAAAAGAGAGGTGAGGCTAAATTGAGGAGTGAGATGCAATGCGTTGATGAACGAGAGATTGAATTAGCAAGAGCTGCGTACTGGAGTTTGAATTCAGAAGTAAGAAGGTTAGCTAGGAGAGATAAAAGATGATGTGTGGATGAAAAGGTTGCAGAGACTGAAATCTTAATAAACAAAAATGATGGACAGAGTCAAAGAATAGCATATGAATCGATTAGAGAACTGAGTGGTAATGCAGGTAAACGCAAGGAAATACCAGTTAGAGACAGGGAAGGAAATTTATTGACCAAAGATGGAGATATTAAAAATAGATGGAAAGAGCATTTCGAGACAGTTCTTAATAGACCAATACCACCAGAAGAGGATATACCGTCTGCTCAGGAAGATTTAAATATAGAAACAGGAGAGTTGAGGCTTGCAGAAGTGGAGAAAGCAGTAAAACAGTTAAAGAATAATAAGGCACCAGGGGAGGATGGTTTATTTCTGGAAATGTTTAAAGTGGAGGGGGATAGATTAATAATGATCTTGACCAAGCTATTCAATAAGATATGGGTGACGGGGTTACTACCATCAGTTTGGAAGAATGGTGTAATTGTTAAAGTTCCGAAGAAGGGAGACCTGAGTGAATGTGGTAATTAGTGGGGAATCTCTTTGTCACCGATAGCTTTGAAAGTTTTCGGTAGAGTGTTGTTAAATAGGTTGGAGCCGGTGGTTGAGGGTATTCTGAGGGATGAACAGGCTGGTTTTAGAAAGGGACGTGGTTGCAATGATCAGATCTTTATAGTTAGGCATTTGATGCAGCAAGTTAATGAAATGAGAGTACTGTTAAGTCTTTGTTTTGTTGATTTTGAAAAGGCTTTTGATAGTGTTTCGAGAGAGACTATGGGGAAGATCATGAGACATTATGGAATACCAGAGGAGTTTGTGAGGGTCATTATGAACATGCATGAGGACACATTTTGTAAAGTGATGGTTGATGGTTGTCTGAGTGATTCGTTTGAAGTCAAGTCCAGAGTAATTCAAGGTGGTGTTCTATCGCCTTTACTATTTATATTGGTCATTGATTACATTATGAAACGCGTTGGAACAGAAACCGATGCAGGTATACTTTGGGGAGAGAACAGGAAACTTGTGGATTTTGATTATGCAGATGATATAGTTTTGATTTGTGATGGGCCAGAAGAGATGCAGAGAGTGTTGGACTGTTTGGTGAGTGAAGGTCGCAAGGTGGGTTTGGTTATTAATTGTGGAAAAACTGAAATAATCAATATGAATATGGAAAATGCGCAGGAATGTGTAATTGGAGGTATGGTTGTAAAGCAAGTTGATAGGTTTAAATATTTAGGTACTTATTTAGCCAAGGATGGTTCTTTGAACTTTGAATTCGAGGAAAGGTTAAAGAAGGCTAATCAGGCAATGGGAATGCTTAAAAATATTTGGAATAATAACAGTTTTTCTGTGCATACAAAAATCAAACTTTATAAGGTAATGGTTAGGAGTATCTTAATTTATGGACACGAGTCTTGGTACAGCACAGTGACTATGGAAAATAAATTCTTGGTGTTTGAAAACAAAGCACTTAGAAGAATATTAGGAATTAAGTGGTGGGAAAGGATACCAAATAGTAGAATTAGAGAAATAACGGGAGTGCAGCCGGTCGATGAATATGTTAGGTTCTCCAGATGGAAGTGGCTAGGACATGTGTATAGGAGACAGGGAATAGTACGAGGTACACCAGGGTGGGTGGCACTTGGTAGGAGAGGTAGAGGAAGGCCAAAAGAGACGTGAGTGAGGACAATGAGACGGGAAGCTGGAGATGAGTGTTGGGGAGATCTTGAGGAGTTAGCACAAGATAGGATGTGGTGGTGTGAGTTCATCGAGGCCCTATGCATCCCCGAGGGTGCCACAGGAAATGATTGATTGATTGATTGTGTGTGTGTGTGTGTGTGTGTGTGTGTGTGTCTAATGAGAGAGGAGGGGGAGGAAAGGGGGGGATGGAGGGGAGAGAGGAGGTAAGGAGGGATGGAGGGGAGAGAGGAGGTAAGGGGGGATGGAGGAAGTGTTTTTCAAGGAGGAGGAAGAGGGAAGGAAGACTGATGACAAGAGATGAAGAGAGAATGAGGAGAGAGGAAGGAAAGAAAAAAAGAAATAGGAAGGAGAGAGAGGTGGAGGAAAGAGGGGGGGGAACTAGTGGGGGTGGAGGGAAGGGAGGATGTAAGGAGGGAGAGAAACAGGAGGAAGAGTGCTTTTCAGGGAGGAGGAAGAGATGGAAGGAAAAAAGGAAGACAAGGAGGAGAAGGAAGGAAGGAGAGAGAGAGAGGGGTGGAGGAAAGAGGGGCTGTAGAGGGGGGGAGGAAACTAGTGGGGGGGACCAGGGAGGGAGGGAAGGAATGGTGGGGGTGGATGGGAGATGGTGCTGGGCTTTTTGATCAGTCAGTCAGGCTGCAGCATGATCACAGGGGGAGGAGCTACCCAATTTTGGTAAGATATTTTTCCCTTTCTTTTTCCAGTAATTACCTTTCTCTCTCCATTAATTGCTTCTGTGTGGTGATGATATTGATTTTAATGTGGTATTGTAAACAGGCCTGAAGGTGTTTCTAAAGCATACTCATGATTGAAAGGCTAAGAGTGTATCATGACAGAGCTGGGTGTGAACTCTGGGGTGGGGTGTGTGTATGTGGAGCTTGGGGTGTGTATATGTAGTTTTTTGGGTGTGTATGTGTGTAGATTTTGGGTGTAGATTTGTATGTGGAGTTTGGGATATCTGTGTGTGTGGAATTGTGTATGGATATTTTGATATTTTTTGTGATTTTCTTGTGATGGCTTATAAGGAATATTCTTTTTCAGGAGTGTGAGTTGGGGAGAAGGCAGCCTGAATAATGAAGAAGAGAAAAAAAGATCTGGAGGGTTCAGTAATTGGCCAAGTATCTGTAGAGAGACTGCTACCACAACCACAACTACCCCCTACCACAACTACCACAACCACAACCATCTTTGGGGGACATTTAATTGGATACTTACTAGGTGAATATGCTAGAACCTTCTCAATTTTATTATTATTATTATTATTATTATTATTATTTTATGCATGCTGCCTGTAGGGGTTAGGAATATAACTTTCCCAGCTAATTTATAAAAATAATTATGAGTTTTTAGTGACACCCCCAGCCTTCACAGTTTATGGCCAAGTGTAGCCTGATTGGGAGGGTAATTTTGACTAGTAACCAAGGAGACTTATTCCATACTCATGACCAGGGCTCTCTGTAAAATCTCTAACCCCTTTTCTGTTAATGGCCAGGTGTAGTCAGATTGGGAGGGTAATTTTGACTAGTAACCAAGGAGCTTCATGACCAAGGCTGTTCGTAAAGATCCCTAACCCCTTTTCAGTTACTTTATGGCCAAGTGTAGAGATTGGAAAGGTAATTTTGACTAGTAACCAAGGAGACTCGTGACCAATGCTGTTCTTAAAGATCCCTAACCCCTTTTCAGTTACTTTATGGCCAAGTGTAGTCATATTGGAAGGGTAATTTTGACTAGTAACCAAGGAGACTCATGACCAATGCTGTTCTTAAAGATCCCTAACCCCTATTTCAGTTACTTTATGGCCAAGTGTAGAGATTGGAAAGGTAATTTTGACTAGTAACCAAGGAGATTCATGACCAAGGCTGTTCTTAAAGATCCCTAACCCCTTTTCAGTTACTTTATGGCCAAGTGTAGTCATATTGGAAGGGTAATTTTGACTAGTAACCAAGGAGACTCATGACCAGGGCTGTTCATAAAGATCCCTAACCCCATTTCAGTTACTTTTTGGCCAAGTGTAGTCATATTGGAAAGGTAATTTTGACTAGTAACCAAGGAGACTCATGACCAAGGCTATTCTTAAAGATCGCTAACCCCATTTCAATTACTTTTTGGCCAGGTGTAGTCAGATTAAATCATTCCATAACTAAGGTTCATAAAATCCCATGCAAAGACTATGTAAAGATTCCTAACTCCCTTATAGTTATTTTATGGCTGTGTAGTCAGATTGAGATGGTAATTTGGGCTAGTAACCAAGGAGACTCATTCTTTAACTAACTGAGCTAAGAATTCCATGTTTCTAGAATAATGTAAAGATCCTTATGCCTTTTTTCAGTTAATTTATGGCCAAATGTGAGAGATTGGAAAAGTAATTTTGACTCATTAACCAAGGAGACTTATGACCAATGCTCTCTTATATACTGTGTATTTCTGACCTTTTTATTCAGTTACTTCTTGGCCAAGTGTTTGTCAGATTGGAAAGGTAATTTTGACTAGTAACCAAGGAGACTCACATTCCCCTAAGACTCAAATTTCATGCAACAACTTTCAAGATCCCTAACTCCTTTTCTGCCAGTTAATGCCAGATGTAGTCAGATTGATGCTTTTTTGATGCATATTTTGACTAGTAAACCAAGGAGACTCATTCCCTAACCAAGGCTCAAATTCCATGCATCAACTATTCAGAGATCTCTAACGCCTTTTGAGTCAGTGGTTGGCCAGGTGTAGCTAAATTGGAAAGATAATTTTGACTAGTAACCAAGGAGACTCATGACCAAGGCCCTGTGTAATGATCCCTAGCCTGATTTCAGTTACTTTATGGACAAGTGTAGTCAGATTGGGAGGGTAATTTTGACTAGTAACCAAGGAGACACAACCAAGGCCCTACGTATTGATCCTTAGCCTAATTTCCGTTACTTTTTGGCTAAGTGTAGGCAGATAGGAATGGTAATTTTGACTAGTAACCAGGGAGACTCATTCCCTAACTAAGGCTAGTATTCCATACTGGAACTATGTAAAGATCCCTCACCCCTTTTCAATTTAATTGGATACTTACTAGGTGAATGCCAGAACCTTCTCAATTTTATTATTATTATTATTATTATTATTATTATTATTATTTTATGCATGCTACCTGCAGGGGTTAGGTATATAACTTTCCCAGCTAATTAATATAAATAATTTGAGTTTTTAGTGACAGATTCCCAGCTTTCACAGTTTATGGCCAAGTGTAGCCTGATTGGGAGGGTAATTTTGACTAGTAACCAAGGAGACTTATTCCATACTCATGACCAGAGCTCTGTAAAATCTCTAACCCCTTTTCTGTTAATGGCCAGGTGTAGTCAGATTGAGGGGGTAATTTTGACTAGTAACCAAGGAGACTTATTCCATACTCATGACCAGGGCTCTCTGTAAAATCTCTAACCCCTTTTCTGTTAGTGGCCAGGTGTAGTCAGATTGAGGGGGTAATTTTGACTAGTAACCAAGGAGACTCATGACCAAGGCTGTTTGTAAAGATCCCTAACCCCTTTTCAGTTACTTTTTGGCCAGGTGTAGTCAGATTGGGAGGGTGATTTTGACTAGTAACCAAGGAGACTTATGACCAAGGCTTTTCTTAAAGATCCCTAACCCCTTTTCAGTTACTTTATGGCCAAGTGTAGAGATTGGACAGGTAATTTTGACTAGTAACCAAGGAGACTCATGACCAAGGCTGTTTGTAAAGATCCTTAACCCCATTTCATAAAATTCCATGCAAAGACTATGTAAAGATTCCTAACTCCCTCTTAGTTACTTTATGGCTGTGTAGTCAGATTGAGATGGTAATTTGGGCTAGTAACCAAGGAGACTCATTCTTTAACTAAGGCTAAAATTCCACTAGAATAATGTAAAGATCCTTATGCCTTTTTTCAGTTAATTTGTGGCCAAGTATAGAGATTGGAAAAGTAATTTTGACTAGTAACCAAGGAGACTCATGACCAATGCTCTTTATATACTGTATTTCTGACCCTTTTATTCAGTTACTTCTTGGCCAAGTGTTGTCAGATTGGAAAGGTAATTTTGACTAGTAACCAAGGAGACTCATTCCCTAAGACTCAAATTTCATGCGACAACTTTCCAAAGATCCCTAATCTCCTAACTCCTTTTCAGTTAATGCCAGGTGTAGTCAGATTGATGCTTTTGATGCATATTTTGACTAGTAACCAAGGAGACTCATTCCCTAACCAAGGCTCCAATTCCATGCAGCAACTATTCAGAGATCTCTAACTCCTTTTCAGTCAGTGGTTGGCCAGGTGTAGCTAGATTGGAAAGATAATTTTGACTAGTAACCAAGGAGACTCATGACCAAGGTCTTGTGTAATGATCCCTAGCCTGATTTCAGTTACTTTATGGACAAGTGTAGTCAGATTGAGAGGGTAATTTTGACTAGTAACCAAGGAGACACAACCAAGGCCCTACGTATTGATCCTTAGCCTAATTTCCGTTACTTTTTGGCTAAGTGTAGACAGATAGGAATGGTACTTTTGACTAGTAACCAGGGAGACTCATTCCCTAACTAAGGCTAGTATTCCATACAGGAACTATGTAAAGATCCCTCACCCCTTTTCAATAAGCTGATGGCAAGTAGTAGTCAGATTGATGGTAATTTTGACTAGTAACCAAGGAGACTCATTCCTTACTCATGACCAAGGAGGCTCTTCATAATTTTCAGTTAGTTTATGGCAAAGCTGTCAGATTTGGGGGGTAATTCTGGCTAGTAACCAAGGAGACTCATTCTTGACTCATGACCAAGGCTTTGTAAAGATCCCTAGCCCCTTTACAGTTAATTGATGGCCAGGTGTAGTCAGATGGGGAGGGCAGTATTGACTAATAACCAAGGAGACTGTCACAATAGCTTTGCCCTGGTGTTCATGCCTTTGTATATTATTTCACATAGCGCATTGGCAGAAAAAAAGCAATGGTATGGCTGTACATTCATCCCATAGCACTTCTTTGTGACTAGCATCATGTTCTAGTGTTTATCTGATAACAATTCAGCATTCAGAATGGAGAGATGGCAATTTTAGGCCAAGGTAGAGTAAAAGCAAGCTAGTAACCAAGGAGACTCATTGCACTTGTTCAGGACTAGCATCAAATTTTAGTTGTAAATTGGAATAGTAACCAAGGAGACTCATCCCTGACTCATAACTACAGTTCGTCAGATGCAACCACATCTTCGTATTTTGTGTGGGAGTGACCAGTCAGATTTTAGTAGTTGTAAATTGGAATAGTAACCAAGGAGACTATTCCTAACTCATAACTACAGCTCGTCAAATGCACACACATCTTGGTATTCTTTTGCAGGAGTGACTGATTCAGAAGTGGCTATAGGTATAAAAAAAAAAACATTCACTTTGAATACCTGGCTGTAACAGTTATATTAGAATATGATGCTATGCCCTTCTTTTTTGGTTTAAAATATCATAGCATCATGAATTTTGAATTGTAACTGTAGATGAGTAGAATGTTGCTAGTCATGAAGAAGTGCTGTGGAAAGGGTACTCTATAGCATTACCTTGTTCTGCCACTGAACTGTGTGAGATGGACTGTGTAAGGCAAAATATAGACCAAGTAGAAGGTAGAAGTTGTGCTATATACTGTATAACTGTCTACTCTAAATGTGAATAATTTGTATTATATTCCTACAATCATTGCAGTGGTGTTCCTGTGGCGGCCTTGGGTTCGTGTGGGTGTAAGTGAAGTACAAGAAAGCAGGGTTCCAGAGAGATGGCAGCGTGATGGCGGTTCAAGAGGAGTGAAGGGAGACTGCCTGGAGAACTCAAGAGTAGCAGAGGGGACACGACTGCTTGGAGAGGTTGAAATCTGTTGTGATTGGTATAGTACTGTCTCACCTGTCTGTTTTTCCTGTCTCTTGTCTTTGTCTCTCTTGTCTGTCTCTCTCTCATGTCACTTCTCATGTTTGTCTCTCATGTCTGTCCCTGTTGTGTCTGTCTGTCTTGTCTTTCTCTTTTCTGTCACTCCTGTTTGTCTGTTAGTGTAGGCAGGTAACTATGGAGGGTTGAATTGAGCAAGGACACTCATTCTTACATTATAGCCAAGGATGAGATGGAGGGATGGAGTGGAGAGATGGGAGGGGGTGTTAGTTGGAGGGATGGAGAGTAGATACAAGTAGATATGGGAGAGAATGTGTGTAAGAGGGAGGAGTGTGGGTAGATATGGTGGAGGGAGGGTGTGAGTTGGAGGGATGGAGATGAGAGAGGGTGTGTGAGTTGGAGGGATGTCAGAGGACAGGACAGTGTGGAGGATATTTGTGGCCACACCTTACAGGATTAAGATGTCTGGCAATAGATAGATTAGATAGATATATAACTGAATTTCCATCAAGCACACTGTATTGATGTGGGGGTGGTAATGTCCAGTGAAAACATATAGTAACCAAGGAGACTCATTCCAATCTCCATAACTATAAAATTAATGAAACTGTAATCAATTAAGTACTATTGTGAGAATGGGCCAGTTCCATCAGGTGAAGGACAGACTACAGTATAGCTAAGTGGCAAGATTATTTTTTCCTTGGTTAAGAAATCTAAGTGAGATGGAAGCACCGATTTTAGCCCATAAATTGGTATAGCTTTTTGTCCTTTTGTGGAGGGATACAGCTTAATGCCAGATTGACCTGACCTTGCCTGTACACCTTTCCCATAACCCAGAGGTCAGCAACCCATAAAGCTACAAGAGCCATTTGTTTTAAAGTTTCATAAAAATGTAGTACTCTTGGAGCCGCAATGCAAAAAATTCTGAAACTGAAATCTGCAGTATTCTAAACAAAACATTACGGTGATACTGTATGATCTACTTATATTATAGATCTTTTCAAAGTTTCATAAAAATGTAATACTCTTGGAGCCGCAATACAGAAAATTCTCATAAACTGAAATCTGCAGTGTATTCTAAATCTAAACAAAACATTACGGTGATATTGTTTGATCTGCTTATAGTATAGATCTTATCAAAGCTGAATGGAAAATCTAATGTTGCCTTGCATGTATAATATGATGCCTTTGTTTTGAAAGAATAAATGGTTACATGAAGCTCCTGGAGCCACAAAAGTGTCCTAAGAGCCGCGTGCGGCTTCTGAGCCGCAGGTTGCCGACCTCTGCCATAGCCCTTCTTTACCATAATTAACAAGTCATTTAGGTACAGGTGTTAGAGCAGTTAACAGACTATACAGTAGACTATGCAAGAAAGATTAGGGAACAGTTGGTACGTTATGCCCTAAGTTTTATCCAGTGTGGGTGAAGGCATTGGTTAAGTATATATCTACAGAGGTGCAGTCATAGAAATTTACTGTCCATTGCATTGGGCATGTGGAGAGAATGAAGGATGGCAACTGGATGCAGCAGGGGAGAGATGTGAGTGTTGAGGGGAGAGTTAAGGGGTAGATTGAGATGGTTTTGGGAGGAAGGATGGGGCTGGAGTTCCAGTATTGGTGTGATGAGAAGGGGGTAGACTAAGATAGTTTGGGAGGAAGGATGGGACTGGAGTGTAGTGGTGTTGTGATTAGGAGGGGTAGAGTGAGATGGTTTGGGCATGTGGAGAGGATGGGGGATGACATTTGGGTGTGGAGGGTGAGAGGTGTGAACATGGAGGGTAAAGTTGAGAGGCCGACTGAAAGACCTGGTATGAAGTCAGTGTCCTCAGGGATAAATGGCTGGACAGAGAAGCTGCTAGAGATCAAGCAGCATGGAGAACTGCCATTAGGTGATCAAGGCTGATGTATGGAAGCATCTTGGAGTTTTTATAAATGAATGAATGAAGGAAATAAGTTCCCTTTTCCTGCTCCATTAGGCGGGTAAAGATGTTGAGGTATAAATGTAAGTGCTTCCTCTATTATTTCTTTCCCTGTCCTTCCTTTCTGCACCCTTCCTCACTCCAGCATTAGGTGGAAAAGATCAGGATGAAGGAAAATGATGATTGTTCCTAGCTAGTTTGCTGTTTGCATTTGCCTAACTTGAATAGGGAAGTAGCATTATACTGTATAGGAATAAATGCATTGGTTACTAGGCATATTTGGGTGTTAACATATTTCACTGAGAAACTTACCTACTAGAGCCCTTAACTCAGTTGTGGGTTCATGCTTATCTGGATATGAATCTAGGAGACTTCATGCTAAAATTCCCCTTCTGCAGTCCACCATCCTCCTCCTGAGAGATAGGTACATATGTGTATGGCAAGAATATTAACTGATAGACTCCTTGAAATGGCTGGTTTGATACAGCCTTCAGTATGTTCTTCAGCCTAAGATTTAACTAGTGTTGATGGTTGAGGTAGCACTGGCATTGTAGTTCAAGGGTGGAGTTGTAAAGCATGTTTGTACTTTAGGGCAGTATGACGAGGGCAGCTTGATGGCAGAGGAGGCCACCCCTGCTGTGTTGGGTGTCTGGTGGTAGACATCCACCACCACCACCACCACCACCAGTGATGAAGGGGAGCAACTTGGCTGAATACTACAAGATGAGTACATTTAAATATGTTATGCATACTCACTTAGGTGCCAGTCTGTTGAAATAACCATTGATGGGCCAGTGGAGTGTTTCATACATAACTTATAGTTTTCTGTAAATCTTGCTGTGGTGCTGCTTTTGTTAATTGCCAGTTGGTTGCAGAACTGGCCTCAATTGGTGTTAGTCAAAATGCACTGCAACTTGTGCTTAAATAGCTGAGGAAGCTAAAGTTGCAAGAATCATGCAGAACATTAAAAACTCAATTTTGCTAAGTGGAATTATTTGCAGTAAGTGTGCTGCAGTTAAATTGGCAGTTCTAACAACCATATCCCAGGAAATGATCACTGCCACCCCTTGTGCCTTAGGAGTCATTCTTAACTTTTCCATATAGTTTTAAGTCTTTGGAGACTTGCAACAGAAGACAGATGGCCATTATTACCCCATCAGTAAATAAAATATCCCCAGAGCTGGATAAAACCATTGGCTGTGGCAGGAGTGAATTAACACACAACAGGAAGCTCCCTGACATCTCTTCTGTAATTATTTATTTTAGGGGTTAAACTTAAGTCAGTTGGAGACACCTGCTTTCAAAAGGAAGTTCCCTAACACCTCTTCCTTAGCTATTTATCTAGGGAAATCAGTGGTGTGATAGTAAAGCCTTGTCTTATGTGCAGATTTCTAAGTTGCATTGGTACTTGTTCTTCTCTCAAATGCCTTGATTTTATTTTTAATGGAGAGTACCGGTAACAGTTGGGTGCGGAAGGTGATAAGTGGCAAGGTTGAGGGTAGGGGTGAGAGGCAGACTGAAAAAGACCTGGGAAGAGGCCATAGGGTGTGACCTCAGGGCTAGGACTGAATAGGGAGGCTGCCAGAGATTGAGCAGTGTGGAGAGCTGCTATTAAGTTATGAAAACCGACGCATTCAAGCATGTTGGAGCCTTTATAAACGATATGATAGCAGTCAAAGGCTTTTCGTCTCATTAACTCCTCCTCTTACTGACTCCCTTCAACCTCTGTCTCTTCGCCGCACGGTTGCATCTTTATCTCTTTTCTATCGCTACTTTAATGGTCACTGCTCCTCTGAACTGTCTGCTTGCATTCCTCCACCTCTACGACGGGCGCGTAGCACCCGTCTGGCAGCAAACTCTCATCCCTTTTCTGTCCAACTCTCTAATGCAAGAGTTAACCGTTACTCCCAGTCTTTCATTCATGCAACAGGTCAGCTCTGGAACTGTCTCCCTCTCTCTGTATTTCCTCCTGCCTATGATCTCCAGTCTTTCAAACGCAGTGTGTCCAGGCATCTCAAAATGATCGGATCTTGAATTTGGCTCTCTATTGTATTTTGTTTTTCTCTTGGAGGGAACTGTTACTGCGGGCTCATGGCCTTTGGTTCCTTCTTCCTCGCATTAAAAAAAAAAAAAAAAAGTATTTCCAGAGTCTATATAAACGATACGATAGCTGTATTTCCAGAGTCTATATAAACGATACGATAGCTGTATTTCCAGTCTATAGAAATGATACGATAGCTGTATTTCCAGTCTATATAAATGATACGATAGCTGTATTTCCAGTCTGTATAAATGATACGATAGCAATATTTCCAGAGTCTATATAAATGATACAATAGCAATATTTCCAGAGTCTCTAAAAATGATACGATAGCAATATTTCCAGTCTATTAATCCTGTATTTTTTGAACTGAAGATGTAGCCTTATTAACCCCATCAGAGCTGTAAGTCCTCCCTGAGTTTTAAAATGCCTGGTGGTGGCAAGAATAAAACAATAAATCAACAAGGAAGAGGTGTTAGGGGAGGTGCTTCAAGAGTACCAGCCCCTGAGTTGTAAAAATTGCCAAGTAGTAGCAAGAATAAAACCAAAAATAAATCACTAAGGAAGAGATGTTGGGGGAGTCAGGGAATTGGAAGTACTGGGTAAGTTTGAATTAATCTGACTTATTTTTTTTTACAAAATGCCTGCGTCTTTCTCCTTCTGCCTGTGTCTTTCTCCTTCTGCCTGCATCTTTCTCCCTCTGCCTGCGTCTTTCTCCCTCTGCCTGCGTCTTTCTCCCTCTGCCTGCGTCTTTCTCCCTCTGCCTGCGTCTTTCTCCCTCTGCCTGCGTCTTTCTCCCTCTGCCTGCGTCTTTCTCCCTCTGCCTGCGTCTTTCTCCTTCTGCCTGCGTCTTTCTCCTTCTGCCTGCGTCTTTCTCCTTCTGCCTGCGTCTTTCTCCTTCTGCCTGTGTCTTTCTCCTTCTGCCTGTGTCTTTCTCCTTCTGCCTGTGTCTTTCTCCTTCTGCCTGTGTCTTTCTCCTTCTGCCTGTGTCTTTCTCCTTCTGCCTGCGTCTTTCTCCTTCTGCCTGCGTCTTTCTCCTTCTGCCTGTGTCTTTCTCCTTCTGCCTGTGTCTTTCTCCTTCTGCCTGTGTCTTTCTTCTCCTGCCTGCGTCTTTCTTCTCCTGCCTGCGTCTTTCTCCTCCTGCCTGTGACTTCTTTTCCTTTTACCAGTGACTGTATCTCCTTTCTCTCCCCTTCCTCTCCTCTCTCTACTGGTCCACCTTTTCTTGATATTTCCATAATTCTTTTGGCCCTACATTGCCCCCCTACTATCAGGCTAGACATTTGGTATTATGCCATGGCTAGTTTAAGGCCCTGCCATTAACACTGCCCCATCCTTCCTTCCTCCCTACCCTCCCCTTCCTCCCTATCCTGCCTTCCTCCCTATCCTGCCTTCCTCCTTGTGCATTAACACCAAACTGTTTCATGGCCAAAGCTGCTTCCATGCCAGTCTTGGTGCCATGTAGCCAGTGTGACTTGGTGCTGGTTCCCTGGTGCTGGTTCATTGGTGCTTCCTACTGTGACATGCTCTTAAATGCAGTGGCCAGGCATCTTGCACTGAATGGTTCCCTTACCTGTTCATTTATTGTTTGGGAAGATTTTTCTGAACTGTAGTAGCTTCCTCATGTAATGCAGACTTTGAAATAGTCTCCAGAATTACTTCAGTAGATATAGATTAATAGATATAGATGGATAAAGCACTCAGGGAGTATTTGTGAATTATCTTTAGGTGTATTAGCAGTGGTTACAGTTTCTGCCATTTTTCTAAATCTGGCCATTGTTTAAGTCGTTCAGTGGGTTAAGATGGTGTTGGCTGATGCTTTGTGTCAGGTGGTTGTGCTGCTGTGTTTACTGTAGGTGCCTGGTGGTGTAGTGGGTTAAGGTGGTGTTGGCTGATGCTTTGTGTCAGGTGGTTGTGCTGCTGTGTTTACTGTAGGTGCCTGGTGGTGTAGTGGGTTAAGGTGGTTGGCTGATGCTTTGAATGTGTCAGGTGGTTGTGCTGCTGTGTTTACTGTAGGTGCCTGGTGGTGTAGTGGGTTAAGGTGGTGTTGGCTGATGCTTTGTGTCAGGTGGTTGTGCTGCTGTGTTTGCTGTAGGTGCCTGGTGGTGTAGTGGGTTAAGGTGGTGTTGGCTGATGGAATGTCAGGTGGTTGTGCTGCTGTGTTTACTGTAGGTGCCTGGTGGTGTAGTGGGTTAAGGTGGTGTTGGCTGATGGAATGTCAGGTGGTTGTGCTGCTGTGTTTACTGTAGGTGCCTGGTGGTGTAGTGGGTTAAGGTGCTGTTGGCTGATGCTTTGTGTCAGGTGGTTGTGCTGCTGTGTTTACTGTAGGTGCCTGGTGGTGTAGTGGGTTAAGGTGGTGTTGGCTGATGGAATGTCAGGTGGTTGTGCTGCTGTGTTTACTGTAGGTGCCTGGTGGTGTAGTGGGTTAAGATGGTGTTGGCTGATGCTTTGTGTCAGGTGGTTGTGCTGCTGTGTTTACTGTAGGTGCCTGGTGGTGTAGTGGGTTAAGGTGGTTGGCTGATGCTTTGAATGTGTCAGGTGGTTGTGCTGCTGTGTTTACTGTAGGTGCCTGGTGGTGTAGTGGGTTAAGGTGGTGTTGGCTGATGGAATGTCAGGTGGTTGTGCTGCTGTGTTTACTGTAGGTGCCTGGTGGTGTAGTGGGTTAAGGTGGTGTTGGCTGATGGAATGTCAGGTGGTTGTGCTGCTGTGTTTACTGTAGGTGCCTGGTGGTGTAGTGGGTTAAGGTGGTGTTGGCTGATGGAATGTCAGGTGGTTGTGCTGCTGTGTTTACTGTAGGTGCCTGGTGGTGTAGTGGGTTAAGGTGGTGTTGGCTGATGGAATGTCAGGTGGTTGTGCTGCTGTGTTTACTGTAGGTGCCTGGTGGTGTAGTGGGTTAAGGTGCTGTTGGCTGATGGAATGTCAGGTGGTTGTGCTGCTGTGTTTACTGTAGGTGCCTGGTGGTGTAGTGGGTTAAGGTGGTCCAGCCAGATGTGCTTTGGAATATTAATGGGTCTGCTCACCTGTGGCAAAGCTAACAGGTCTAGAAGTGGTACTTTTTTCTCTCTTCAAGGAAAGTGTAAATATCTGCTCTTGGAGAGCTTTGAGTGATTTTATGAAATACAAAGCTGCTCAGCCTGAACTTTTATTGGTTTATCATGTCAGCCATTGCCTAAGCTGACTATTGGCTGCATTTCAGGTTGACTTTAAGGAAGCATTGTAGTGGCTTATGAAATACAAAGTTGCTCAGCTTGAAATGTTGATTTGATTTGATAGGTCAGCTGTTGCATCAGCTGATTATTAAACAGTTGTCAGTTTTGGCCATAAGGAGGCATTTTAATACAAGTTTCTCTGAGTTTGAAAGAGAAACTTAAATATTGACTGCAGTCTGTGCAGATAGGCTCTTGTTGTTTAGGTACAGAATTTAAACTTGTGATCTTGAGTTTAGGTAATCCAGTTGGCTGGTGTTTGAAGGTTAGGTGTGTGTGTGTGTGTATGTGTGTGTGTGTGATTAGGTCAGTGGGTGTAGGTGTAGAGTAGGTTAGTGGGTGTTGTAGGTTAGGTCAGTGGGTGTGGGTGTAGATAAAAGCACAGCTAATGTGTTGTTGTATTTGCAGGAAACAGATGGTGTCTAACAAGATCTATGAAGATATCAAGATGGCAAGATGAAGCCAGCTGGGTAAAGAAGCCAGCTGGGTAGTGGAATATGCTATTGGTAATGTGTTAAAACTGCATCTCAGTCATTTTGCTTTAACTTGACCTTAAAATACCTTGCTAGTCACGAAGAAGTGCTGTGGAAAGGTTTCAACGACCTAAAATTACCCTCTTTGAATCGTGTTTAGCTATACTGTATTAGATCAAAACTAGTGATCTTAGTCATGCAGTGCAGTGGAAAGGTTGTAGAGCCAGTGATTGTGTCTTTGCTACTGAACTAAGTTAAGTCAGCTGTCAAAGGATGTGTCTTGGCCAAGTTTAAGTGAAAGAACTGCAGTTGTGTGTACAGAAAGTCCTCGTTTATGCTAGTCATGAAGAAGTGCTGTTTTCCTGTACGTTAAATCCAAGTAATTGTCATTGTGTTCCCTGGCTGGTTTATATGGTAGTGCTGAAGTGATGTATTTTGTGGCCAGGAGAACAGGAACATGTTGGACTGCTGGCTGCATTGGCCCTTATCCTGTAGTCCACCATTTTCCTTTATGGGATGATAGGGAGGTATTAGACTAGTAACCAAGGAGACTCGTGTACTCCACCATCCCTGGAGGATAAGGGAGGGAATTGGGGCATGTTTTGTTTGATGGCATTGTGAATTGAAGTACGTTATTGATCAACCCCAGTCTGCCTGGCCAAGCAGACCCATCAGCCACAGGCAAGCAACAGCCTTGCCACCTCATTTAGTGAATCGGTGTTCCCCTGTGGCAGACAGAGGCCTGCAACAGCAAGGTGCATTGAATAGTGTGCAGGTTTTGTTCCTGGATGGATGCTGCATTTGCATAATCCAGTTAACGTGAGCACCATAGCAGGCCCCACATCACCCCATTATTTGGTGATATGGTTACCACCCAACATTGTAAATGGTTTCCTGGGCTGCAGGAAACCATTAGGCCTGTCACCTGGTGTAAAACCACATGAAGTGGAATAAAGTTGAGGGAAGAATAGTTAGTACTACAGTGCAGCCTCAAAAGTTAATAAATCTCTAAAGTTCAATTGCCATAATTTATGAAAAATGTCATGTTTATTTCCCAAACTTAGAAATAACCAGAGACTTATTAAAAAAAAACATTCCTAGCTACACCCATCTGGTGCTGATGACCTCACCCTAAAGTGTGTGGTCACCCATAATAATAATAATTTCCTTTCCTCCTCTTGGGTAAGCTCTTTCCTATTTGATTCAGTTTTATCATATCCAACTTTGACCATAATTGTGGCTTCAAACAGGTGTCCTGGCTTTACCAATTAGTGCAGTGCTGGGAACCAAAATGATGCAGTATAAGAATGCAGCCACAAGTACTTAGCGTGTGTGTTGTGAAATGATTGGTGATGGCAACTACCATGTATGACAAATTTGACAGTTCTCAGTGCTGTACCAACTGAAACTAGAGTAAATAACTCATTGCAGGTGTTGTCAAAGATAGCGGTGGTGGTAAACCTGACAGTGTATGACATTACAAAGCAGGGTGATAAGGTTTTTAAGTTTTGGAGTGGAATTATGGTAAATATTCCTTTATCACACAACACCATGCAACACCACTTGTCAGACATCAACTGATTTTATTCACTTTTGACTGAAGCATGATTGTTGGTAGGCAGCAGTCTTAGTGTAATTCTAATAGATCATTTGCATCACAGTTAAACAACTGTGCAATCTATTTTTTAGCAGATATAAACCACCACTATCATCATCCATCTTTTTTCACACACACACACGTACTTAAGTATTTCATCACTGAGATTGCAATATTTCTGCAAGATTATAGTAATGCAGACTGGCAGTAATTGTACATATTATAAAATGTCATAAAATAAACTGTGTAATCAGTGCACAATATGTGAAGTGTAGCATCACGTATGGGTTGGTTATATGGTTACCTCCCAGCATTGTAAATGGTGTTCTGGCTTACAGGAAACCATTAGGCATTTACTCAATGTAAAGCCACCTGAAAAGGAAGGAGTAATAAAGATTGACAGGAAAGATGTGAGAAATAGGGAGAGAAGAGGACAGAAACAAAAGTAATGGAGAGAGTGGGCAGTGCTACATCAAGGAGTGGATGGTGGTTGCTGAAAGATGTAAATATTCATGTTCAGTACTGTAGTTTTAACGTAAATAAATGAATGCATAATTACTGTCCCTTGCAACTTACTGATTGATGTTAAATATGAATAGAACTGCAAAGTGTTTTAGAACAAGGGGACATACACAAGATGAGGAAAGGAAATGTGAAAGAATCACTTCATGGTTTGTAGCGATTATTGTACTGATCCTTGAGTTAAGAGATGAGATAAATGGTAGTGATAACAATGGAAAATAGGATGCCTGAAGCCAGCTAGTTAGCCCAGACAACAAAGCTTGTGTCAAAAGCATGTCTAAACCATGAGAATTAAGACTGCCACAGAAATGCTTTATTAAAAGTTCAAATTTTTCAAAAGTATCAAAAGGACACAAGAACTTCGAATTTAAGAGGTTGCACTGTATATCAAGTGAGTGGATGATCAGTCACCTACCACCTGCAGGACTAGTAACCAAGGAGACACATGAAAGCAAGCCTCCTGTACCTGTAAAGTGTATAGCACATTGATATGACTAGTAGCCATAACCAAGGAGACTGCCACCTCATGAAGGCAACTTTCTCCATTGTCTGTTAAATTTGTTATAGC
Organism: Coenobita brevimanus; assembly: GCF_032717465.1. Taxonomy (NCBI): domain Eukaryota; kingdom Metazoa; phylum Arthropoda; class Malacostraca; order Decapoda; family Coenobitidae; genus Coenobita; species Coenobita brevimanus. The sequence goes on along the minus strand of NC_137004.1, from coordinate 42,174,798 downwards.
ATGTTATCAAACCTGACAGATCCCTGTTCCCTTCTGTCTCAGTTGATGGCAGTGTGTTGTGTGATTGGAGGGTTGATACGACTAGTAACCAAGGGTGATGGTATCTAGGGCTGGTGGTGGTACTGTCAAAGCTGAGGGAGTGTGGCCATGTGTGGATTACCACTAGGTGTGGGAAGGAATTACAACTTGTTCAGTGTTGGTGAGAGGCTGTGTATGTGGTGTTAGAGGTAGACTGTGAAAAATGCTGACATGGTGTGTGCAGTGTGTGGGGGGGAGCATATGGAGATTTCAGGCATGAAAGGATTAGTCTTGCTGTTGAGTGTGTAGAGGATTTTTTTTTTTTTTTTTTTTTTTTTTTTTTGAGGACATGCTATGTGCTGGAGGTGGAGCTGGTGTTAGCTGTGTGGCTAGGATAAGGAGTGGCTGGAGGAAGTTCAGGGAGCTGTTGCCTCCTGACATTGAGAGGGTTCGCCCTCAGTGCTAAGGGATCTTTGTATGTGGCATGTGAGACCTGGGCAGTGAAGGATGAGGATGTTCATAGGCTTAAACATACAGTAATAACAGTGATTAGATTTGTTTGTATTGCATCCTTGAATGACAGGCTTGGGAAGGGTGTTAGGACTGCAGTTGAAGAGTTGAGAAGAAGAATGGGACTTGAATGTATTGATGTAGTGATGAGGAGGGGTAGGTTGAGATGGTATGGACATGTGGAGAGGATGGAGGGTGAGAGCTGTGATTGTTTAGGGTCGAGTTGTGAGAGGCAGACTAAAAAAAAGACCTGGGATGAAGTCAGAGTGAGACCTCAGGGATATGGGACTGGACAGGGAGACTGCCAGAGATCAAGTAGTATGGAGAGATGCCATTAGGTGACCAAGGCTAACTTAATGCAGGCATGTTGAAGCCTTTGTAAGCGATAGGAAAATAAACGAAGTAACCAAGGAGACTGTCATACCTCATAGTTAAGGACCATCAAACAATGCAACCCTTCTCCCACCCCTCTCCCTTTTTATGTTGATAAGTGTTTCGGTAAAGCTTAGTCAGGGTGGAGACTTTGCCATTACCAGTTGTATGGTGGGACTACTGTTAGTTTAGGCCATACCTGTGGCTAAACGAGGACATCTGTATATGCACTTTACAGTATTTGTGGATGTGGGAGCATCTCTTGGCCAGTCAGTCAGACCATATGATTTTTCAGGAGAACGTCACTCGTGTAGATTTTAATATATTGTGGCCCTTCATGATCCCACATCCATTACTGATATATTTATCTGTGCTGACCATATTTTCTTTATTCCAATAAATGCATCTGTAATGTATATGCTTCTTTATTATAAATGTTTCAATATTTTGTGTAGTGGAGTAGAGTTTATCGCCTTTTAAGACTATTGAAAAACAGCTGGATTTTGACAAGACAGTCTTATAATTTCCGATATTTGAGAGGTAGTAAAATTAATTGTGCTTTTTAAATCTAACGTCAGTTGCTTTGCCAGTGAGTGAAATATTGCTTCAACTTTAAAAACACTAAACACATAACCAAAGAACTGCAGCTAAAAAATAAATAAATGCATGCTTCTGGTGCAGGCCAAAAATTATTTGAAACATCTCGACATATTGCATCAATGGCACATAGTGATGCAGGTTGCCAATTTGTATTCCATCTGACTACAACTGTTGCATGTTTATCTCATTTGTACTGCTGTGTCAATGGTCACTGCCCCTCCGAAACGTCTGCTTGCATCCTTCCACCACCCTGGCGGGTGCGTAGCACCTGTCTAGCAGCAAACTCTCATCCCTTTTCTGTCCAGCTATCAAATGCAGGAGTTAACCTTCATGTACGCAATAGGTCAACTCTGGAACTGCTTTTCACTCTTCCTACTGCATATGACCCTCCAGTCTTTTTAATGCTGTGTCCAGGAATCTCAAGATGAACGATCTTGAATGTGGCCCTTAACTTAGTTTTTTGTTGGAGGGAACAGTCGTTCAGATTTTGTAGCATTTGGTTCCTTCTTCCTTGCATAAAATAATGATTTAAATTTTTGTGGGAACAACATTGCCTAAAAATTACCTGCTGTAGTGTTCATCTGTCATGTTGGACTAAAAGACCTGTTGCCTGGGTCTGAATGGCTTGGTAGGCCAGGAGCAGCAGTACTGATTTTATACATACAGTACTTTATTAGTTGCCTACTTGCACCAGACCATGAGCAATAGATTTAAACTTCAGCCAGTCTTGGTTAAGATGTGTGTCTGTTTATGACCAAGAAATTAACAAGGGTTATATAAACTGTAGAAGCCAATTCATAAGTAACCTTGTAATTTTTTAGAAGTGCTATTCCAAGGTTTTTTAAGGGAACAAAGTCTTAAAAGGCGAGAAATATTACTTCATTGCTTTTACAAATATGTGGCCATATTACTTTTTTTTTTTTTTTTTTTTTTTCAAAAATCTGTTATTGGTAGGTAGGTTATGGTAACATTTCATGAGTTTAGTAAGAAATCATATGTCATTTGGTTGTCTATGCTCCATGAATTAGATATGGGAGACTGAGGGATGCAGTGGGAGAGAATTAACTAGGAGTGTATGTGAGTGAGGTAGGAGGGGAGACCAAGGATGAGATGGAGGGCTGGAGTGAGAGACTAAGGGCCAATTCACGCTATACGGTTCGTCTTCGTAGGGTTACGGTTCATTTGCTATGTCACTATTCACACTATATGTCCATGATCTCGTCAGTCTGCGTGCAGCTGTGGCTCCGACAAGAAGCCTCGGAAATTAGTGTAAAGCAGCTTGCTGCAACTTTCAATTTTGCACAACTACTGAGGTGACAATGCCACTGATGTTACAACCATGAATGTCACGAACAATGCAAGCTCTGTAGTAGACCTAACTAGACAGGGAGGAAATGCTCCACAAGGTGCATTCCTTGTAAAAGAAATTTAAAAGATTCTTGAAGTCCCAGTGGTTCTCTTCCATGGAATTTAAAAGATTCTTGAAGTGCCATTGGTTTTCTTCCATTGGCGTAGAGGGTTGAGAGAGAACCTACCAATGGTTATGAACAGGATGTTGGGAGAACCAGTGAATGGTAATGGATAGGGTGTGAAGAGATACCCTATGAATGATAATGAATAGGATGAAGGATAAAATGCTATTTGTCACACTGTTATAATAAAATAGTGAAATATTTAAATATCTTACCCAATTTTTCCCCCTCTCCTATTAATTTCCATATTTTTTCTTTCATATGGTTATCGTTGTATTTTCTGTTGCCCCTGTCATATAGTTCCTCGTATCCTCGGACCAGTTCTAATAACTTCTCATCACTCACGACTACTTATAGTACTGTTCACGGCCAAAAGCAGTGACAGGCTAAAGTTGTCCTCTGTTGTCTGTAACACACCGTGACTGATACGTATTGATGTTCACACTGATTGGTGGAGGTACGGAGCGTTTCCATACCTATACGTTTCGTTCGTTAGAGATTTCTTCCAAACGTAGGCGATCCATACGAGTGAAAGCCGCACGAAAGATGAACAATAAACGGAAAATATAGTGTGAACAGCCCCATTGATTTCGATAAAATAATTAACGTACGAAAGCCGTACGGAGACGAACCGTGTAGTGTGAATCGGCCCTAATGTGTGAGGTGGAGGGGGGGGGAAAGGGAAACTGAGGGATTGAGTAGAGGATGTAAATTGAAATGGGAAGGAGAGGGAAACTAACTAGGAGTGTATGTGAGTAAGGTGGATGTGCGGTAAGAGGGAGGGGGAGACTGAGGATGAGATGGAGGGATGAGTGGAGGTATATAGGAGAGGAGGGGGTAAGTTGGGGGTGGAGTATGAGAGTGAGGTGGAGGGATGGAATAGAGGTATGAGAGGGAGGTGTAAGTGGGGGGGGATGGAGAGAGAGACTAAGTAGGGGTTTGTGTGAGTGAGGTGGAGGTGGGGCAAGTGGCAGGGGGAGACTGAGGATGAGATGGAGGGATGGAGTGGAGAGGTGCATGAGAGAGGAGGGTGTAGGAAGATTCTGAGAGTGTATGTGAGTGAGGTGGAGACTGAGGATGAGATGGAGGGATGGAGTGGAGAGGTGCATGAGAGAGGAGGGTGTAGGAAGATTGAGAGTGGATGTGAGTGAGGTGGAGACTGAGGATGAGATGGAGGGATGGAGTGGAGAGGTGTATGAGAGAGGAGGGTGTAGGAAGATTCTGAGAGTGTATGTGAGTGAGGTGGAGACTGAGGATGAGATGGAGGGATGGAGTGGAGAGGTGCATGAGAGAGGAGGGTGTAGGAAGATTCTGAGAGTGGATGTGAGTGAGGTGGAGACTGAGGATGAGATGGAGGGATGGAGTGGAGAGATATATGAGAGGGGGGTGTAAGTTGGGGGAATGGAGAGTAGGAAACATAATCAGGAGGGTGTATGTGAGTGAGGTGGAGGGAGAGGCAGGGGGTGTAATCTGGGGAGAGGGCAGGTAGATGGTAGTGGACAGGGAGGAGATATGTACCCTCACAGGATGAAGGTGTCAGGCTATAGGTAGATATAGCATGTCCACACTTTCACATTGTTATAGTAATATGGCCATTATGTTTGTAGTTTTATTTGTTTGCTTGAGATTATACTCTGAACTTTAGCTTGGCCTAAAATTATAAATCTTTCCAGCCTGAATTGAGTTCTAACTTTCATAAAACAGGATAGTAGGCACAGTGTGAAAAGGATTATGAGTAATAGCATTGCCTTTCTGTGCCTCGAGTTACTCTTATGTGACACAGCTGGAAAAGACTGAGAAATTGGGCCAAGTTAGTGAAGAGTAAATATTGTTCAGTGGAATGTGATTTTGTTGTTATTTAACATGCATCACCACCGTCCATGTTGGTATTTTTGAACCTCTTCAGTACTGTTTACATCATTTCTCAGTGTATTGTAGCTGTGTCCCAGATGATTGTATTCTTGCTGCTGCCAGACGATTTTACTCAGCTTAGGAAGGGGGTCTGATACTGAAGGGAGACTATGTCTCCTCCAGTATGAGATCGCACTCCAAGCTGAATAAAATCGTGTGGCATCAGCAGGAATAAAATGTCCTCATACTGAAGGGGTTAATTGGCTCATGTCTTTTGTATACTGTGTCATGTTGATTAATGGTCCAATTGCTTCCGTTTTAACATGCCTTAGCAAACACAACGTTGCGTGGTGCACACCGTGTTTAGCAATGCATGTTAAGTAGCCCTTTTGATCACTCTGTTGTATGCCATGTGTTCTTGTATAGCTCTGCCTGGCATTAGCTGGGCAGAGCAATACAAGACATGGCATCTACACAGTGATTTGAAGGGCACGGTCTTGGAAGCATCTTGGGGTAGGGCGCAGAACCTATCTCGATAAATCGGCCACGAAAATACGGACTGGCAACCCTCCCTTAGGGTTCCCAGTCCTTATTTCTCTGGCCGATTTATCGAGATAGTTTTTTTTTTTCACCTTCTTCACTTAAATGTATCTTAGTGGAAATAAAACCAATGTATTTACCTTGTCTTTATTATATATACATATACCTTTTTTTTATATTACTTATATATGTATAGTACTTATATATGTATAGTACTTATTATATGTATAGTACTTATTATATGTATAGTACTTATTATATGTATAGTACTTTGAAAAATATCAGAAAGAGAATACCAATATACATGAATAGTATGAAGGAGACATCACTTCATACTATTCATGTCTATTGGTATTCTCTTTCTGATATTTTTCGAAGTACTATACATATAGTAAGTACTATACATATATAAGTAACTTATAACATATTCAAACTTTAGCACTTAGAACTTAAAAGGACAATATAAAAAGACATTAAAGAACAAAAACATATATTATGAACTGAAAAGGACAATATACAAAGACATTAAAGAATAAAAGAAACATATATTAAAAACAAACAAAACAAGACATGGAGCAGGACACAGCATAGATGACAGGGCAAGAACAGCAGGACATGACACACATGATGGAAGGACAGAGCATAGATGATGCAAGGGCAAGACAAGCAGGATACAGCAAAAGATGGAAGGAAAGGGCAGGACACAGCAAGAGTGCAGATGACAGTGCATGGGGGTGTAGAGCAGGACAGGGGTGGCAGGGCACAAAGCACGACATAGCACAGATGATGGAAGGGCACAACAGAGCAGGTCATAGCAAGGTAACACAAGCAGGATACAGCAAGAGATGGAAGGGCAGGACACCCTAGGCAAGAACAGCAGGACACAGGGTAAGAATAGCAAGGAGGCCAAGGATGGCAGGGCACAGCAAGAGTGCAGATGACAGTGCATGGGTGGCAGGGCACAAAGCATGACATAGCACAGATGATGGAAGGGCACAACAGAGCAGGTCATAGCAAGGTAAGACAAGCAGGATACAGCAAGAGATGGAAGGGCAGGACACCCTAGGCAAGAACAGCAGGACACAGGGTAAGAATAGCAAGGAGGGGAGGGCAGGACAGGGGTAGCAAGGAGGGGAGGGGAGGGCAGGACAGGGGTAGCAAGGAGGGGAGGGCAGGACAGGGGTGGCAAGGCAGGGCATGGCTGCATATTGCAAGGGTGTAGGGGAGGGCATGGCTGCATATTACATGGGTGTAGGGGAGGGAAGGAAAGTGCAAGGGGGGAGGGGAGGGAAGGAAAGTGCAAGGGGGGAGGGGAGGGAAGGAAAGTGCAAGGGTGCAGGGCAGGTAAGTGATGGCAGGACAGGGGTGGCAGGACAGGACATGGTTGACAGAACAGGGATGGAAGGAAAGGACATGGCTGACAGAACAGGGATGGAACGACAGGACAAGGATGACAGGAACAGCAAGGGACACCTAGTAAGGCAAAGCAAGGGTGGGGGTGGTAGGGTGGGTGGTAGGGTGGGTTGCAGGGTGGTAAGGTTAGGAAGAGGAATAAAGAGGGGAGGAAGGGGAAAGAAGAAAAGGGAGAGAAGAACGAGGAGAAGAGGAGGCCTAATACAATAAGAGGAGGAGAGGAAGCCTAATACAAAAAGGGGAGGACGAGGAAGGAAGAAAAGAATGAGGAGGGGAACAGGAAGGAAGAAGAGGAAAAGAACAACAAGGAGGAGAAGAGGAAGCCTAATACAATATGGGGAGGAAGAGGAAGGAAGAGAAGAACAACGAGGAGGAGGAGAGGAAGCCTAATACAATACTTAACTATATGAAGTACTAAAACACACAGAGAATAAACACTCAACTTTGTTTTCCTTTGTAATATTAATGCCAGCAAGGGGTATCATTAGTTTATGCTTCAAAAACTGCTTGTGGGTCAAATAATAATAATAATAATAATTTACTGGCAAACCCCTATCAGTAATTCCTCATTTAAGATACTTTCACTAAGCACAGTCTCTTAATGTCACTCAAAAATACACTTTTCACAAACTTCTTAATTAATCTCAAAGGTGTGCTGTGAAAGATCAATGTTAATTCATCTAAAAATATAATTTTTTTAAATTTAACATAAATAAATCTTGCTAGTTAGTTCTGTCTTGCATATGATCCTTAAATGCTGGAGAAAAAGTCCCTCTTGCTGGGACCCGACCCTAATTTCACGCAATCAGCAATTTACGGGAATATATATCAATTATTAAATGAGGAATTACTTACTGCTGGCATTATACACAAACAAAACTCACAATTTACACATATTCTGTTTTTAAACTGTGTGGAAAATGTGCCACTAGATCTCAGATGATGTGTTTATATATACAGTATTTCAAAGCTATGCCTATATATACTGAGGTGTACATGATGGGCCTGTAGAAACAGTTCAGTATTTTTATATCATTTGTATCGTACCATTCATGAAGGCTCCAACATGCATTCATTGGCCATAGTCACCTAAAATGGGGCTGTCTATGCTGCTCAATCTCTGGCAGCCACCCTATGACCTTGTCTCGTATTTTTTTCCCAGTCTGCCTCACAACCCTACCCCCGAAATTCACACTTCTCACCTTACGCACCCAATTGTTATAAAATTACGGTGCAGGGCAGACACCTTCAGGTGGTGGCACTGATATAACCAGGCCATGTCCAGTGAAAAGGACCAGATGCTCACTCACTGACCATTTAAGCCCCTGGAATCCTGACTACCTTACATATTTCTCCCTACATAAGTGCTTCAAAATTATCAACTCCAGGACTTTCCTATTCCAGACCAACACCACTACAATACCAGCTGGTGTTCTCAGTGCCAAAAATCCCTCGTGGCTAAACACACAGACACAGGACAACAAGGGGACTCTCAATGCAGAAAAACACGAACACATAAACCACCACCACAACCCAACAAGACCTCCACACAGAGTTATAAGGCTGCCTCCTCCCCCCAGCCTCACTATGTACCTCTTCATAATAACTAATCCCATGAAACAGTGAAATTTTTAGTACTGAGACAGGAATGAGTCTCCTTGATTACTAGTTCAACTGAGCCTCCAGTCTGGCCCCACTTTGTCAGAGGAACATAAAAGCATTACGGCCATTCAAACCACCAAGGAAGTTGTACTAGACCTATTACTTGACCACTGCCCCAAATTAGAAAGTTACCTAAATCCAAATAAAATGTGCAACCATTTCTATTTTCCTCCTTCTTTTCTTATTTCCTTTTTTCTCTGTTAATAATTTATCCTGTACATACTGCCTACCTAGCCACTACAGCCATTCAAAGCCTATAACACTGCACGCCAGCACTACATTTCACAAGATAGAGTCAATATTTTATCTCTCGCCCCTAAAACGGCCCCCATTCAGAAGGAACTGTGCTGTGAAAATACATGGAATTTCACAGGACAGGTCATCGGCTCCGACCACCTGCATTTGTCGCAGTCCGCCGATGGCTGTGGCCGTCAACCTCTTATTTTTTTTTTAATTCCAGTACTTTATTATTTCAGAGTGTACACAGCTTTTTTTATAAATAAATATATATATATATACAGTACTTTATTTTTATTATTTCACACTGTACCTAGCTACCTATACACACAAGGCCACTACAGACATCCACAAATCTGCAGCTAAACAGGACCCTTCAAAAACCATCACCAGACACCCACCCTTCACAAACAACCCTACCCAGAGAAACACGAATACACCTACTCTCTCTCACCCTCTCTTTACTCTAACTTTGTCTAAAAATGCCTTGTGCTCTCTCTCATGGATCTATCTATCTATCTATTGCCAGACGCCTTAATCCTGTACGGGATGGCCACAAACGTATCGCCTCTCTCATGGATGCTGGGTTGTAAGCATAGTATATAAACACTAAAATACCATGCTGGTTATGAAGAAGAGCTATGGAAGGCATGTACTAAAAACTTGCATTACAGAAAGTACTTGGTGGTCTGTGGGTGTGGTAGCTGTGCAGCATGTGATTATTTTTAGGGCCTTGTTCTGTATGGTCTGTAGAGTGTTGTAGTGTGTTTTGGTGAGGTTAGAAGCCCAGGCAGGGCTTGCATAATTCATAAAAAAATCTATAAGCCAAGAAACTGTTTACAATGCTGGGTGGTAACCATATAATCAAACCATACAGTATGTGCTCCCTATGTGTCAACAAGTGGGTTGGTGAAGGGTTAGTGCCCCTCCCCATAAATAAAAGTCAAATGGCCCCCCCCTTATGGGATTATGGCAGCTGGCAGTAGGCAGACAGATAGATAGATATTCTCATCCTATACCCAACACTAAAATTCACAAGGATACATATTTTCTTTCTCTACTTCAGACGGTACATAGCAACTACCTAGATATACATGGCCACTACAGCCAAACAGAAGCCTTCAAAAACCATCATGAGACACCCACCCTTCAGACACAACCACATCCAGAAAAACACAACCTATACTCTCTCTCTCTTTTTACTCTCACTTGGTCTAAAAATGCCCTGTGCTCTCTCTCATGGATGCTGTATTGTAAGAATACAGTATATAAGCACTAAAATATGATGCTGGTTTGGAAGAACAGCTATGGAAAGCATGTAATAAGAACTTACATTACAAAGAGTACTTACAACCTATTCTCATCCTATACCCAACACTATTTTTCAGAAGGATACATATTCTTTCCTACCCTCTTAAAACGGCCCCCATTCCAAAGGAACTGTGCTGTGAAAAGCATAGGGAATTTCACAGTACAGGTCACTGGCTCCGACCATCTGCAATACCGGTGGCCTAAGTGCAGTCCAGTAGCCCAAGTGCAGTCCGCCAAGTGGCTGTGGCCGTCATCCACTTTTTTCCTTTCTTTCTTTTTAAACTTTATTTCTACTATTTCAGATGGTACATAGCTACTACCTAGATATACAACAGAAACCTTCAAAAACCCTCACCAGACACCCACCCTTCAGACTCAACCATACCCAGAGAAACACAACTCTAACTTGGTCTAAAAATGGCTTAGGCTCTCTCATGAATGCTGACTTGTAAGAATACAGTAAACAGGCATTAAAATATGAGGCCTGTCACAATGAAAAGCTATGGAGTGAATGCAGGTCTAATGTTTGGTTTCTGCCAGTGGGACACGTTAAAAAAAAAACTACCAAAACATGAAAATTTGTGCCAAGTTAGAGTGAAATGAGTATACCCAAGATTTTCAACTTACAATCATCATCTTTCTCTACTTCAATGCCAACACAATACACAACTCACATACAATGCACTATGCCCACAGTGTAATGCTTCCTGCCACACCACACCACACTCACATTTACCACAGTGTAAGGCCTCCCCCCTCACCACATGTACCACAGTGTAGGCCTCCTCCCACACACCACACCACACTACCACAACAGACAATCCTTCAACATATACCTTTGGGGCTGCCAGGGTTTCTGTAGCCAGTCAAGTGGGATTACAAGCCAAGATTTACTAATACATAGCAAATATTCTTCAAAACAGCATAATTTTGATATAACAGGTTTATCATCCACTGACAAAGGAATTCAATTTATCATGAGAATTAATTTGCTGGAAGGGATGGTTATGACGGCCAATACAGGTGATAGGAGGGTCAGAGGCATGTAATGATTTTAGCACTACAACAACAGGGTCTCTCTATCTCTCATGACAGAAATATTTGAGGTGGCAGCAAAGAACAAAGAGTAAACAACCATTAAGGGGGCTAACTATCAGTACCAGGCCTAGTGAACTGGACTAATCATCATCATCATCATCATCATCATCATCTTCGTAACCAATTATTTTTCAATCATCGTAACCATTTTTTTTTTCTTTTTCAAGCAGTCACTCCTAACCTGTTTATTTATTGTTTTTACACATGGATAAAAGGCATAGGGCCCATAAAGCAAAGAGGAAACCCAAGAGAGTGTGAAACTAACTGCAAGCCCAATGAAATGGCTCATACACTCATTCACTTACCATTCAAATCCTACTATCTTACACACACACACACACACACAAAACCATGGGGACATCACACATCCTTGCTCTCTCTGATCATAAACCACAACAACCCAACCCAACAGACATCAACACCATCACAAACACCCAAACGATACACAGACCAAGAAAACACAACAATGAAGGAGAAATATCAACAGCATAGCCTAAGAATCAGCATAATGATAGTAATTCTATACACGTATCAACCATTGGCTGTCACGTTGGAGACCTTGCAACTTTACACAACATCGTCTGCCATCATCCAATCCTATGTCACCCCATAAGGAGCGTAGGAAGCCAGGGCTAGGCATACCGCACAAAATTATCTGCTCAACACATAATACTGCTGATTTCTGAGATGCCCCGGGTTGAAAGACGATAGAGACCTGACAGGCAAATTGGTTCTTGCTCATGCTTAGGAAAATATGGCCAATGACTGTGTGATAGGAAGAGATATATCAAAATTGCTTAGTCTATGGGCACCCTAGGATCTCTCCCTATCTATCTATTAATCTATCTATAGCCTGACGCTTTAATCCATATAGTTATAAAAATTTCAAACAGCGTGGCACATTTCCACACACACCGATAACAGTATAACATATTCCAATTCAACATATAACTATAGTCCAAGTTTATTTCCAACTGACAAAACAAGGCAACTTTATCACTTCAGTACTAAATCATGATAAAATTCAGTATGCCTTGAAGATGGGGTACAGATGGAGTCTCCTTGGTTACTAGTCAAAATTAACTCTCCAGTCTGACTACACTTGGCCATAAAGCTAACGGTCCATGAGTGAAGCAAACTGACTATAGAAATTAAATCAACAGAAAATAAAGACACCAAAAAAACACTCCCACATCAATATGTAAAACATCGTCAGCCACAGGAAAAAAAATATAACAAACATGACAAGCCGTATTAACGATAAATGTTCATATATATGCAGGGAAAAAATCTTGTTAAATCTCTCACCTAAATGAAGGGAATCAACTGCTATGTTTAATGAGGGGAATCAACTCAGAAGGATTGTGTATTCTTGGATATAAATGAAGGGAAACGACTCAAGT
>NC_137004.1:41986061-42162211 GCF_032717465.1 Coenobita brevimanus | reverse complement strand
ACAAATAGGATGGATGGACAGTGTGAAGAGAGCGTTGGATGCGAGAGGGATGTCTGTTGAGCAAGGAAGAGTGGCTGTGCGTGACAGAAATAAATGGAGAGAAATTGTGAATGAATAAGTGATGACGCAGCCCTGAGGGGATATTCTCCCGCATTTGGTCTGATCAGCTAGTCAGGTCAGGTGTGGGTAAGGGGATGGGTCTGTTATGATGTGGCAGGGGTAAACCAGTTCTGCTGTCGGGCCCTGCTGCGGATGTCACTGATTGCATTGCGCAGTTGACCCTTGTATGGTGTGGTGCGGTGAGGATCTGTCCGTTCTCCCCTTTGGGGCTAAGATGAGAATGAATGTGTTTGAATGGATGAGTAAATGGGGAGTGTGTCATCCTGTCTCAGCTACCTCCCTTTCCTTGGGGGAAGCAGCCTAGGTATATAGATAGATAGAATAGTAAATTGGAATAGTAACCAAGGAGACTCATTCCTAACTCATAACTACAGCTCGTCAAATGCAAACACATCTTGGTATTCATTTGCAGGAGTGACTGATTCAGAAGTGGCTATAGGTATAAAAACAACTTTCACTTTGAATACCTGGCTGTAACAAAATTTTATTAGAATATGATGCTGTGCCCTTCTTTTTTGGTTTAAAATATCATAGCTTCATGAATTTTGAATTGTAACTGTAGATGAGTAGAATGTTGGTAGTCATGGAGAAGTGCTGTGGAAAGGGTACTCTATAGCATTACCTTGTTCTGCCACTGAACTGTGTGAGATGGACTGCGTAAGGCAAAATATAGGCCAAGTAGAAGGTAGAAGTTGTGATATACTGTGTAACTATCTACTCTAAATGTGAAAAATTTGTTTTATATTTCTACAATCATTGCAGTGGTGTTCCTGTGGCGGCCTTGGGTTTGTGTGAGTGTAAGTGAAGTACAAGAAAGCTGGGTTCCAGAGAGATGGCAGCGTGATGGCGGTTCAAGAGGAGTGAAGGGAGACTGCCTGGAGAACTCAGAGTAGCAGAGGGGCCACGACTGCTTGGAGAGGTTGAAATCTGTTGTGATGGGTATAGTACTGTCTCCTGTCTGTTTTTCCTGTCTCTTGTCTTTGTCTCTCTTGTCTGTCTGTCTCTTTTCTGTCTGTCTTATGTCTCTTTTCTGTCACTCCTGTTTGTCTGTTAGTGTAGGCAGGTAACTACGGAGGGTTGAATTGAGCAAGGACACTCATTCTTACATTATAGCCAAGGATGAGATGGAGGGATGGAGTGGAGAGATGGGAGGGGGTGTTAGTTGGAGGGATGGAGAGTAGATACAAGTAGATATGGGAGAGAATGTGTGTAAGAGGGAGGAGTGTGGGTAGATATGGTGGAGGGAGGGTGTGAGTTGGAGGGATGGCAGAGGACAGGACAGTGTGGAGGATATTTGTGGCCACACCTTACAGGATTAAGATGTCTGGCAATAGATAGATTAGATAGATATATAACTGAATTTCCATCAAGCACACTGTATTGATGTGGGAGTGGTAATGTCCAGTGAAAACATAGTAACCAAGGAGACTCATTCCTACCTCCATAACTATAAAATTAATGAAACTGTAATCAATTAAGTACTAAATTTGTGAGAATGGGCCAGTTCCATCAGGTGAAGGACAGATTACAGTATAGCTAAGTGGCAAGATTATTTTTTCCTTGGTTAAGAAATCTAAGTGAGATGGAAGCACCGATTTTAGCCCATGAATTGGTATAGCTTTTTGTCCTTTTGTGGAGGGATACAGCTTAATGCCAGATTGACATTACCTTGCCTGTACACCTTTCCCATAGCCCAGAGGTCAGCAACCCTTAAAGCTACAAGAGCCATTTGTTTTAAAGTTTCATAAAAATGTAGTACTCTTGGAGCCGCAATACAGAAAATTCTCATAAACCGAAATCTGCAGTATTCTAAATCTAAACAAAACATTATGGTGATATTGTTTGATCTGCTTATAGTATAGATCTTATCAAAGCTGAATGGAAAATCTAATGTTGCCTTGCATGTGTAATATGCTGCCTTTGTTCTGAAAGAATAAATGGTTATTTATGAAGCTCCTGGAGCCACAAAAGTGTCCTAAGAGCCGCGTTCGGCTTCTGAGCCGCAGGTTGCTGACCTCTGCCATAGCCCTTCTTTAGCATAATTAACAAGTCATTTAGATACAGGTGTTAGAGCAGTTAACATTCTATACAGTAGACTATGCAAGAAAGATTAGGGAACAGTTGATACGTTATGACCTAAGTTTTATCCAGTGTGGGTGAAGGCATTGGTAAAGTATATATCTACAGAGGTGCAGTCATAGAAATTTACTGTCCATTGCATTGGGCATGTGGAGAGAATGAAGGATGACAACTGGATGCAGCGGGGGAGAGGTGTGAGTGTTGAGGGTAGAGTTAAGGGGTAGATTGAGATGGTTTTGGGAGGAAGGATGGGGCTGGAGTGTATTGGTGTGATGAGAAGGGGGTAGACTGAGATAGTTTGGGAGGAAGGATGGGGCTGGAGTGTAGTGGTGTTGTGATTAGGAGGGGTAGAGTGAGATGGTTTGGGCATGTGGAGAGGATGGGGGATGACATTTGGGTGTGGAGGGTGAGAGGTGTGAACATGGAGGGTAAAGTTGAGAGGCAGACTGAAAGACCTGGTATGAAGTCAGTGTCCTCAGGGATAAAGGGCTGGACAGAGAAGCTGCTAGAGATCAAGCAGCATGGAGAACTGCCATTAGGTGATCAAGGCTGATATATGGAAGCATCTTGGAGTTTTTATAAATGAATGAATGAAGGAAATAAGTTCCCTTTTCCCGCTCCATTAGGCGGGTAAAAATGTTGAGGTATAAATGTAAGTGCTTCCTCTATATTTCTTTCCCTGTCCTTCCTTTCTGCACCCTTCCTCACTCCAGCATTAGGTGGAAGAGATCAGGGTGAAGGAAAATGATTATTGTTCCTAGCTAGTTTGCTGTTTGCATTTACCTAACTTGAATAGGGAAGTAGCATTATATATAATGTATAGGAATAAATGCATTGGTTACTAGGCATATTTGGGTGTTAACATATTTCACTGAGAAACTTGCTTACTAGAGCCCTTAACTCAGTTGTGGGTTCATGCTTATCTGGATATGAATCTAGGAGACTTCATGCTAAAATTCCCCTTCTGCAGTCCACCATCCTCCTCCTGAGAGATAGGTACATATGTGTATGGCAAGAATATTAACTGATAGACTCCTTGAAATGGCTGGTTTGATACAGCCTTCAGTATGTTCTTCAGCCTAAGATTTAACTAGTGTTGATGGTTGAGGTAGCACTGGCATTGTAGTTCAAGGGTGGAGTTGTAAAGCATGTTTGTACTTTAGGGCAGTATGACGAGGGCAGCTTGATGGCAGAGGAGGCCACCCCTGCTGTGGTGGGTGTCTGGTGGTAGACATCAACCACCACCACCACCACCAGTGATGAAGGGGAGCAACTTGGCTGAATACTACAAGATGAGTACATTTAAATATGTTATGCATACTCACTTAGGTGCCAGTCTGTTGAAATAACCATTGATGGGCCAGTGGAGTGTTTCATACATAACGTATAGTTTTCTATAAATCTTGCTGTGGTGCTACTTTTGTTAATTGCCAGTTGGTTGCAGAACTGGCCTCAGTTCTTACACCTTTCAACCCGACAAAATCTTCCACAGGTATACCCACTAATGTTTAATAATATTCAGCTTAATCCTACATCATCCTTGAACATGCTTGGGGTTTCATTTACTCGGGACTTATCTTGGAAAGATCATATTACATCTCTTGTAAAATCTGCTTCCAAGAGATTGGGTGTGCTAAGCCGACTCCGCTCTTTCTTTACCCCTGTGCAATTGTTGACTCTATACAGGGGTTTTATCCGCCCCTGTGTGGAGTACAACTCTCATGTGTGGGGAGGCTTCCCTCATACAGCTCTTCTCAATAGGGTGGAGTCAAAGGCTTTTCGTCTCATTAACTCTCCTCCTCTTACTGACTCCCTTCAACCTCTGTCTCTTCGCCGCACTGTTGCATCTTTATCTCTTTTCTATCGCTACTTTAATGGTCACTGCTCCTCTGAACTGTCTGCTTGCATTCCTCCACCTCTACGACGGGCGCGTAGCACCCGTCTGGCAGCAGACTCTCATCCTTTTTCTGTCCAACTCTCTAATGCAAGAATTAACCGTTACTCCCAGTCTTTCATTTATGCAACAGGTCAACTCTGGAACTGTCTCCCTCTGTCTGTATTTCCTGCTGCCTATGATCTCCAGTCTTTCAAACGCAGTGTGTCCAGGCATCTCAAAATGATCGGATCTTGAATTTGGCTCTCTATTGTATTTTGTTTTTCTCTTGGAGGGAACTGTTACTGCGGGCTCATGGCCTTTGGTTCCTTCTTCCTCGCAAAAAAAAAAAAAAAAAAAAAAAAAAAAAAAAAAAAAAAAAAAAAGGTGTTAGTCAAAATGCATTGCAACTTGTGCTTAAATAGCTGAGGAAGCTAAAGTTGCAAGAATCATGCAGAACATTAAAAACTCAATTTTGCTAGCTAAATGGAATTATTTGCAGTAAGTGTGCTGCAGTTAAATTGGCAGTGCTAACAACCATATCCCAGGAAATGATCACTGCCACCCCTTGTGCCTTAGGTTTCATTCTTAACTTTTCCATATAGTTTTAAGTCTTTAGAGACTTGCAACAGAAGACAGATAGCCATTATTACCCCATCAGTAAATAAAATATCCCCAGAGCTGGATAAAACCATTGGCTGTGGCAGGAGTGAATTAACACACAACAGGAAGCTCCCTGACATCTCTTCTGTAATGATTTATTTTAGGGGTTAAACTTAAGTCAGTTGGCGACCCCTGCATTCAAAAGGAAGCTCCCTAACACCTCTTCCTTAGCTATTTATCTAGGGAAATCAATGGTGTGATAGTAAAGCCTTGTCTTATATGCAGATTTCTAAGTTCCATTGGTACTTGTTCTTCTCTTAAATGCCTTGATTTTATTTTTAATGGAGAGTAACAGTTGGGTGCGGAAGGTGATAAGTGGCAAGGTTGAGGGTAGGGGTGAGAGGCAGACTGAAAAAGACCTGGAAAGAGGCCATAGGGTGTGACCTCAGGGCTAGGACTGAATAGGGAGGCTGCCAGAGATTGAGCAGTGTGGAGAGCTGCAATTAAGTTATGAAAACCGACGCATTCAAGCATGTTGGAGCCTTTATAAACGATGTGATAGCAGTACAGTATTTCCAGAGTCTATATAAACGATACGAGAGCAATATTTTCAGAGTCTATGTAAACAATACAAGAGCAATATTTCCAGAGTCTATATAAACGATATGATAGCTGTATTTCCAGAGTCTATATAAACGATACGAGAGCAATATTTCCAGAGTCTATATAAACGATACAAGAGCAATATTTCCAGTCTATATAAACGATACGATAGCTGTATTTCCAGAGTCTATATAAACGATACGATAGCTGTATTTCCAGAGTCTATATAAACGATACAATAGCTGTATTTCCAGAGTCTATATAAACGATACAATAGCTGTATTTCCAGAGTCTATATAAACGATACGATAGCAATATTTCCAGTCTATATAAACGATACGATAGCTGTATTTCCAGAGTCTATATAAATGATACGATAGCAATATTTCCAGAGTCTATATAAACGATACGATAGCTGTACAGTATTTCCAGAGTCTATATAAACGATACGATAGCTGTATTTCCAGAGTCTATATAAACGATACAATAGCTATATTTCCAGAGTCCATATAAACGATACGATAGCTGTATTTCCAGAGTCTATATAAACGATACGATAGCTGTATTTCCAGAGTCTATATAAACGATACGATAGCTGTATTTCCAGAGTCTATATAAACGATACGATAGCTGTATTTCCAGAGTCTATATAAACGATACGATAGCTGTATTTCCAGAGTCTATATAAATGATACGATAGCAATAATTCCAGAGTCTATATAAATGATACGATAGCAATATTTCCAGAGTCTATATAAACAATACGATAGCTGTATTTCCAGAGTCTATATAAATGATACGATAGCTGTATTTCCAGAGTCTGTATAAACGATACGATAGCAATATTTCCAGAGTCTATATACATGATACGATTGCATTATTTCCAGAGTCTATTAATCCTGTATTTTTTGAACTGAAGATGTAGCCTTATTAACCCTATCAGAGCTGTAAGTCCTCCCTGAGTTTTAAAATGCCTGGTGGTGGCAAGAATAAAACAATAAATCAATAAGGAAGAGGTGTTAGGGGAGGTGCTTCAAGAGTACCAGCCCCTGAGTTGTAAAAATTGCCAAGTAGTAGCAAGAATAAAACCAAAAATATATCACTAAGGAAGAGATGTTGGGGGAGTCAGGGAATTGGAAGTACTGTGTAAGTTTGAATTAATCTGACATTTTTTTTTACAAAATGTCTGTGTCTTTCTCCTTCTGCCTGCGTCTTTCTTCTCCTGCCTGCGTCTTTCTTCTCCTGCCTGCTTCTTTCTTCTCCTGCCTGCGTCTTTCTCCTGCTTGCGTCTTTCTCCTTCTGCC
The DNA here is from genome assembly GCF_032717465.1 of Coenobita brevimanus. Classification (NCBI taxonomy): domain Eukaryota; kingdom Metazoa; phylum Arthropoda; class Malacostraca; order Decapoda; family Coenobitidae; genus Coenobita; species Coenobita brevimanus. The sequence goes on along the minus strand of NC_137004.1, from coordinate 42,155,629 downwards.
TGTGTCTTTTTCCTCCTGCCTGTGACTTTCTCCTCCTGCCTGTGACTTCTTTTCCTTTTACCAGTGACTGTATCTCCTTTCTCTCCCCTTCCTGTCCTCTCTCTACTGGTCCACCTTTTCTTGATAGTTCCATAATTCTTTTGGCCCTACTTTTCCCCCCTACTATCAGGCTAGACATTAGGTATTATGCCATGGATAGTTTAAGGCCCTGCCATTAACACTGCCCCATCCTTCCTTCCTCCCTATCCTCCCCTTCCTCCCTGTCCTGCCTTCCTCCTTGTGCATTAACACCAAACTGTTTCATCACAAAGTGTCTTCATGGCCAAAGCTGGTCCCATGCCAGTCTTGGTGCCATGTAGCCAGTGTGACTTGGTGCTGGTTCATTGGTGCTTCCTACTGTGACATGCTCTTAAATGCAGTGGCCAGGCATCTTGCACTGAATGGTTCCCTTACTTTGTTCATTTCTTGTTTGGGAAGATTTTTTTGAACTGTAGTAGCTTCCTCATGTAATGCAGACTTTGAAATAGTCTCCAGAATTACTTCAGTAGATATAGATAAATAGATATATGTAGATGGATAAAGCACTCAGTGAGTATGGTGAATTATCTTTAGGTGTATTAGCAGTGGTTACAGTTTCTGCCATTTTTCTAAATCTGGCCATCATCTAAGTTGTTCAGTGGGTTAAGGTGGTGGTGTCTGATGCTTTGAATGTGTCAGGTGGTTGTGCTTCTGTTTACTGTAGGTGCCTGGTGGTGTAGTGGGTTAAGGTGGTGGTGTCTGATGCTTTGAATGTGTCAGGTGGTTGTGCTGCTGTGTTTACTGTAGGTGCCTGGTGGTGTAGTGGGTTAAGGTGGTGTTGGCTGATGCTTTGTCAAAGTCAGGTGGTTATGCTGCTGTGTTTACTGTAGGTGCTTGGTGGTGTAGTGGGTTAGGTGGTCCAGCCAGATGTGCTTTGGAATATTAATAGGTCTGTTCACCTGTGGCAGAGCTAACAGGTCTAGAAGTGGTACTTTTTATTTTCTCTCCAAGGAAAGTGTAAATATCTGCTTTTGGAGAGCTTTGAGTGATTTTATGAAATACAAAGCTGCTCAGCCTGAACTTTTGTTGGTTTATCATGTCAGCCATTGCCTAAGCTGACTATTGGGTGCATTTCAGGTTGACTTTAAGGAAGCATTGTAGTGGCTTATGAAATAGAGAGTTGCTCAGCTTGAAATTTTGATTTGATTTGATAGGTCAGCTGTTGCATCAGCTGATTATTAAACAGTTGTCAGTTTTGGCCATAAGGAGGCATTTTAATACAAGTTTCTGAGTTTGAAAGAGAAACTTAAATATTGACTGCAGTCTGTGCAGATAGGCTCTTGTTGTTTAGGTACAGAATTTAAACTTGTGATCTTGAGTTTAGGTAATCCAGTTGGCTGGTGTTTGAAGGTTAGGTGTGTGTGTGTGTGTGTGTGTGTGTGTGTGTGTGTGTGTGTGTGTGTGTGTGTGTGTGTGATTAGGTCAGTGGGTGTAGGTGTAGAGTAGGTTAGTGGGTGTTGTAGGTTAGGTCAGTGGGTGTTGGTGTAGATAAAAGCACAGCTAATGTGTTGTTGTATTTGCAGGAAACAGATGGCGTCCAACAAGATCTATGAAGATATCAAGATGCCAAGATGAAGCCAGCTGGGTAAAGAAGCCAGCTGGGTAGTGGAATATGCTATTGGTAATGTGTTAAAACTGCATCTCAGTAATTTTGCTTTAACTTGGCCTTAAAATACCTTGCTAGTCACGAAGAAGTGCTGTGGAAAGGTTTCAACGACCTAAAATTACCATCTTTGAATCGTGTTTAGCTATACTGTATTAGATCAAAATTAGTGATCTTAGTCATGCAGTGTGGTGGAAAGGTTGTAGAGCCAGTGATTGTGTCTTTGCTACTGAACTAAGTTAAGTCAGCTGTCAAAGGATATGTCTTGGCCAAGTTTAAGTGAAAGAACTGTAGTTGTGTGTACAGAAAGTCCTCGTTTATGCTAGTCATGAAGAAGTGCTGTTTTCATGTACGTTAAATCCAAGTAATTGTCATTGTGTTCCCTGGCTGGTTTATATGGTAGTGCTGAAGTGATGTATTTTGTGGCCAGGAGAACAGGAACATGTTGGTCTGCTGGCTGCATTGGCCCTTATCCTGTAGTCCACCATTTTCCTTTATGGGATGATAGGGAGGTATTCGACTAGTAACCAAGGAGACTCGTGTACTCCACCATCCTTGGAGGATAAGGGAGGGAATTGGGGCATGTTTTGTTTGATGGCATTGTGAATTGAAGTACGTTGTTGATCAACCCCAGTCTGCCTGGCCAAGCAGACCCATCAGCCACAGGCAAGCAACAGCCTTGCCACCTCATTTAGTGAATCAGTGTTCCCCTGTGGCAGACAGAGCCCTGCAACGGCAAGGTGCGTTGAATAGTGTGGAGGTTTGGTTCCTGGATGGATGCTGCATTTGCATAATCCAGTTAACGTGAGCACCATAGCAGGCTCCACATCACCCCATTATTTGGTGATATGGTTACCACCCAACATTGTAAATGGTTTCCTGGGCTGCAGGAAACCATTAGGCCTGTCACCTGGTGTAAAACCACATGAAGTGGAAAGAAGAGAAAAAGTGACAGGAAGGAAAGGGAGAAGTAGGGAGTGAGGACAAACAGAATGATGAAGGAAGAATAGGTAGTACTACAGTGCAACCTCAAAAGTTTCCGAACCTCTAAAGTTCAATCGCCATAATTTATGAAAAATGTCATTTTTATTTCCCAAACTTAGCTCAGAAATAACCAGAGACTATTAAAAAAAAAAAAATCCTAGCTACACCCATCTGGTACTGATGACCTCACCATAAAGTGTGTGGTCACCCATAATAATAATAATTTCCTTTCCTCCTTTTGGGTAAGCTCTTCCTTATTTGAGTCAGTTTTATCACATCCCAATTTGACCATAATTGTGGCTTCAAACAGGTGTCCTGGCTTTACCAATTAGTGCAGTGCTGGGAACAAAACTGATGCAGTATAAGAATGCAGCCACAAGTACTTAGTGTGTGTGTTGTGAAATGATTGGTGATGGAAACTACCATGTATGACAAATTTGACAGTTCTCAGTGCTGTACCAACTGAAACTAGAGTAAATAACTCATTGCAGGTGTTGTCAAAGATAGCGGTGGTGTTAAACCTGACAGTGTATGACATTACAAAGCAGTGTGATAAGGTTTTAAAGTTTTGGAGTGGAATTATGGTAAATATTCCTTTATCACACAACACCATGCAACACCACTTTTCAGACGTCAACTGATTTTATTCACTTCTGACTGAAGCATGATTGTTGGTAAGCAGCAGTCTTAGTGTAATTCTAATAGATCATTTGCATCAGTGTTAAACCACTGAGCAATATATTTTTGAGCAGATATAAACCACCACCATCATCCATTTTTTTTCACACACACACACACATGTACTTAAGTATTTCATCACTGAGATTGCAATATTTCTGCAAGATTATAGTAATGCAGACTTGCAGTAATTGTACATATCATAAAATGTCATAAAATAAACTGTGTAATCAGTGCACAATATGTGAAGTGTAGCATCACGTATGGGTTGGTTATATGGTTACCATCCAGTATTGTAAATGGTGTTCTGGCTTACAGGAAACCTATAGGCATTTACTAAATGTAAAGGCCCCTGAAAAGGAAGGAGTAATAAAAATTGACAGGAAAGATGTGAGAAATAGGGAGAGGAGGACAGAAACAAAATTAATGGAGATAGTGGGCAGTGCTACATCAAGGAGTGGATGGTGGTTGCTGAAAGATGTAAATAATCATGTTCAGTACTGTAGTTTTTACGTAAATAAATGAATGCATAATTACTGTCCCTTGCAACCTACTGATTGATGTTAAATATGAATAGAACTGCAAAGTGTTTTAGAACAAGGGGACATACACAAGATGAGGAAAGGAAATGTGAAAGAATCACTTCATGGTCTGTAGCGATTATTGTACTGATCCTTGAGTGAAGAGATGAGATAAATGGTAGTGTTAACAATGGAAAATAGGATGCCTGAAGCCAGCTAGTTAGGCTAGACTACAATGCTTGTGTCAAAAGCATGTCTAAACCATGAGAATTAAGACAGCCACAGAAATGCTTTATTAAAAGTTCAAATTTTTCAAAAGTATCAAAAGGACACAAGAACTTCGAATTTAAGAGGTTGCACTGTATATCAAGTGAGTGGATGATCACAGTCACCTACCACCTGCAGGACTAGTAACCAAGGAGACACATGAAAGCAAGCCTCCTGTACTAAGTGTATTGCTATAGCACATTGATATGACTAGTAGCCATAACCAAGGAGACTGCCACCTCATGAAGGCAACTTTCTCCATTGTCTGTTAAATTTGTTATAGCATGTTATCAAACCTGACAGATCCCTGTTCCCTTTTGTCTCAGTTGATAGAAGTGTGTAGTGTGATTGGAGGGTGGATACAACTAGTAATCAAGGGTGATGGTATCTAGGGCTGGTGGTGGTACTGTCAAAGCTGAGGGAGTGTGGCCATGTGTGGATTACCACTAGGGTGTGGGAAGGAATTACAACTTGTTCAGTGTTGGTGAGAGGCTGTGTATGTGGTGTTAGAGGTAGACTGTCAAAAATGCTGACATGGTGTGTGCAGTGTGTGGGGGGGAGCATATGGAGATTTCAGGCATGAAAGGATTAGTCTTGCTGTTGAGTGTGTAGAGGATTTTTTTTATTTTTATTTTGAGGACATGCTATGTGCTGGAGGTAGAGCTGGTGTTAGCTGTGTGGCTAGGGTAAGGAGTGGCTGGAGGAAGTTCAGGGAGCTGTTGCCTCCTGACATTGAGAGGGCTCTCCCTCAGTGCTAAGGGATCTTTGTATGTGGCACGTGAGACCTGGGCAGTGAAGGATGAGGATGTTCATAGGCTTAAACATACAGTAATGACAATGATTAGATTTGTTTGTAGTGCATCCTTGAATGACAGGCCTTGGGAAGGGTGTTAGGACTGCAGTTGAAGAGTTGAGAAGAAGAATGGGACTTGAATGTATTGGTGTAGTGATGAGGGGTAGGTTGAGATGGTATGGACATGTGGAGAGGATGGAGGGTGAGAGCTGTGATTGTTTAGGGTCGAGTTGTGAGAGGCAGACTAAAAAAAAAGACCTGGGATGAAGTCAGAGTGAGGCCTCAGGGATAAGGGACTGGACAGGGAGACTGCCAGAGATCAAGTAGTATGGAGAGATGCCATTAGGTGACCAAGGCTGACTTATGCAGGCATGTTGAAGTCTTTGTAAGCGATAGGAAAATAAATGAAGTAACCAAGGAGACTGTCATACCTCATAGTTAAGGACCATCAAACAATGCAACCCCTCTCCCACCCCTCTCCATTTTTATGTTGATAAGTGTTTCTGTAAAGCTTAGTCAGGGTGCAGAATTTGCCATTACCACTTGTAAGGTGGGAATACTGTTAGTTTAGGCCATACCTGTGGCTAAACGAGGACACCTGTATATGCACTGTACAGTATTTGTGGATGTGGGAGCATCTCTTGGCCAGTCAGTCAGACCATATGATTTTTCAGCAGAACTTCACTCGTGTAGATTTAAATATATTGCGGCCCTTCATGATCCCACATCCATTACTTATATATTTATCTGTGCTGACCATATTTTCTTTATTCCAATAAATGCATCTTTAATGTATATGCTTCTTTATTATAAATGTTTCAATATTTTGTGTAGTGGAGTAGAGTTTATCGCCTTTTAAGACTAATGAAAAACAGCTGGATTTTGACAAGACAGTCTTATAATTTCCGATATTTGAGAGGTAGTAAAATTAATTGTGCTTTTTAAATCTAACGTCAGTTGCTTTGCCAATGAGTGAAATATTGCTTCAACTTTAAAAATACTAAACACATAACCAAAGAACTGCAGCTAAAAAATAAATAAATGCATGCTCCTGGTGCAGGCCAAAAATTATTTGAAACATCTCAACATATTGCATCAATGGCACATAGTGATGCAGGTTGCCAATTTTTATTCCATCTGACTACAACTGTTGCATGTTTATCTCATTTGTACTGCTGTGTCAATGGTCACTGCCCCTCCGAAACATCTGCTTGCATCCTTCCACCACCCTGGCGGGTGCGTAGCACCTGTCTAGCAGCAAACTCTCATCCCTTTTCTGTCCAGCTATCAAATGCAGGAGTTAACCTTCATGTACGCAATAGGTCAACTCTGGAACTGCTTTTCACTCTTCCTACTGCCTATGACCCTTCAGTCTTTTTAATGCTGTGTCCAGGCATCTCAAGATGAACGATCTTGAATTTGGCCCTTAACTTAGTTTTTTGTTGGAGGGAACAGTCGTTCAGGTTTTCTAGCATTTGGTTCCCTCTTCCCTGCATAGAATAATGATTTAAATTGTTGTGGGAACAACATTGCCTAAAAATTACCTGCTGTAGTGTTCATCTGTCATGTTGGACTAAAAGACCTGTTGCCTGGGTCTGAATGGCTTGGTAGGCCAGGAGCAGCAGTACTGATTTTATACATACAGTACTTTATTAGTTGCCTACTTGCACCAGACCATGAGCAATAGATTTAAACTTCAGCCAGTCTTGGTTAAGATGTGTGTCTGTTTATGACCAAGAAATTAACAAGGGTTATATAAACTGTAGCAGCCAGTTCATAAGTAACCTTGTAATTTTTTAGAAGTGCTATTCCAAGGTTTTTTAAGGGAACGAAGTCTTAAAAGGCGAGAAATATTACTTCATTACTTTTACAAATAAGGTGGCCATATTACTTTTTTGTTTTTTTCAATGATCTGTTATTGGTAGGTAGGTTATGGCAACATTCCACGAGTTTAGTAAGAAATCATATGTCATTTGGTTGTCTGTGCTCCATGAATTAGATATGGGAGACTGAGGGATGGAGTGGAGTGGGAGAGAATTAACTAGGAGTGTATGTGAGTGAGGTAGGAGGGGAGAGCAAGGATGAGATGGAGGGCTGGAGTGAGAGACTAACGGCCAATTCACACTATACGGTTCGTCTTCGTAGGGTTATGGTTCATTTTGCTATGTCACTGTTCACACTATATGTCCATGATCTCGTCTGTCTGCGTGCAGCTGTGGCTCCGACAAGAAGCCTCGGAAATTAGTGTAAAGCAGCTTGCTGCAACTTTCAATTTTGCACTACTACGTAGGTGACAATGCCACTGATGTTACAACCATGAATGTCATGAACAATGCAAGCTCTTTAGTAGACATAACTAGACAGGGAGGAAATGCTCCACAAGGTGCATTCCTTGTAAAAGAAATTTAAAAGATTCTTGAAGTCCCACTGGTTCTCTTCCATGGAATTTAAAAGATTCTTGAAGTGCCACTGGTTTTCTTCCATGGGCGTATAGAGAGTTGAGAGAGAACCTACCAATGGTTATGAACAGGATGTTGGGAGAACCTGTGAATGGTAATGGATAGGGTGTTAAGAGATACCCTATGAATGATAATGAATAGGATGAAGGATAAAATGCTATTTGTCACACTGTTAAAATAAAATAGTGAAATATTTAAATATCTTACCCAATTTTTCCAATCCCTCTCCTATTAATTTCCATATTTTTTCTTTCATATGGTTATCGTTGTATTTTCTGTTGCCCCTGTCATATAGTTCCTCGTAGCCTCTGACCAGTTATAATAACTTCTCGTCACTCATGACTACTTATAGTACTGTTCACGGCCAAAAGCTGTGACAGGCTAAAGTTGTCCTCTGTTGTCTGTAAACACACCGTGACTGATACGTATCGATGTTCACACTGATTGGTGGAGGTACGGAGCATTTCCATACGTATACGTTTCGTTCATTAGAGATTTTTTCCAAACGTAGGCGATCCATATGAGTGAAAGCCACACGAAAGATGAACAATAAATGGAAAATATAGTGTGAACAGCCCCATTGATTTCGATAAAATAATTAACGTATGAAAGCCGTACGGAGACGAACCGTGTAGTGTGAATCGGCCCTAATGTGTGAGGTGGAGGGGGGGGAGAGGGAAACTGAGGGATTGAGTAGAGGATGTTGTAAATTGAAATGGGAAGGAGAGGGAAACTAACTAGGAGTGTATGTGAGTAAGGTGGATGTGGGGTAAGAGGGAGGGGGAGACTGAGGATGAGATGGAGGGATGAGTGCAGGTATATAGGAGAGGAGGGTGTAACTTGGGGGTGGAGTATGAGAGTGAGGTGGAGGGATGGAATAGAGGTATGAGAGGGAGGTGTAAGTGGGGGGGATGGAGAGAGAGACTAAGTAGGGGTTTGTTAGAGTGAGGTGGAGGTTGGGGATAGTGGCAGGGGGAGACTGAGGATGAGATGGAGGGATGGAGTGGAGAGGTGCATGAGAGAGGAGGGTGTAGGAAGATTAATTCTGAGAGTGTATGTGAGTGAGGTGGAGACTGAGGATGAGATGGAGGGATGGAGAGATATATGAGAGGGGTGTGTGAGTTGGGGGAATGGAGAGTAGGAAACATAATCAGGAGGGTGTATGTGAGTGAGGTGGAGGGAGAGGCAGGGGGTGTAATCTGGGGGGAGGGCAGGTAGATGGTAGTGGACAGGGAGGAGATATGTACCCTCACAGGATGAAGGTGTCAGGCTATAGGTAGATATAGCATGTCCACACTTTCACATTATAGTAATATGGCCATTATGTTTGTAGTTTTATTTGTTTGCTTGAGATTATACTCTGAACTTTAGCTTGGCCTAAAATTATAAATCTTTCCAGCCTGAATTATGAGTTGTAACTTTCTTAAAACAGGATAGTAGGCACAGTGTGAAAAGGATTATGAGTAATAGCATTGCCTTTCTGTGCCTCGAGTTACTCTTATGTGACACAGCTGGAAAAGACTGAGAAATTGGGCCAAGTTAGTGAAGAGTAAATATTGTTCAGTGGAATGTGATTTTGTTGTTATTTAACATGCATCACAACCCAGTCCATGTTGGTATTTTTGAACCTCTTCAGTACTGTTTACATCATTTCTGTGTATTGTAGCTGTGTCCCAGATGATTGTATTCTTGCTGCTGGCAGACGATTTTACTCAGCTTAGGAAGGGGGTCTGATACTGAAGGGAGGCTGTCTCCTCCAGTATGAGATCGCACTCCAAGCTGAATAAAATCGTGTGGCATCAGCAGGAATAAAATGTCCTCATACTGAAGGGGTTAATTGGCTCATGTCTTTTGTATACTGTATGTCATGTTGATTAATGGTCCAACTGCTTCCGTTTTAACATGCCTTTGCAAACACAACGTTGCGTGGTGCACACCGTGTTTAGCAATGCATGTTAAGTAGCCCTTTTGATCACTCTGTTGTATGCCATGTGTTCTTGTATAGCTCTGCCTGGCATTAGCTGGGCAGAGCAATACAAGACATGGCATCTACACAGTGATTTGAAGGGCACGGTCTTGGAAGCATCTTGGGGTAGGGCGCAGAACCTATCTCGATAAATCGGCCACGAAAATACGGACTGGCAACCCTCCCTTAGGGTTCCCAGTCCTTATTTCTCTGGCCGATTTATCGAGATAGTTTTTTTAGTTTTTTTTTTCACCTTCTTCACTTAAATGTATCTTAGTGGAAATAAAACCAATGTATTTACCTTGTCTTTATTATAGACATATACCTTTTTTTTATATTACTTATATATGTATAGTACTTATATATGTATATGTATAGTACATATATATATATATATGTATAGTACATATATATATATATGTATAGTACTTATATATGTATAGTACTTATATATGTATAGTACATATATATATATATGTATAGTACATATATATATATATGTATAGTACATATATATATATGTATAGTACATATATATATATATATGTATAGTACATATATATATATATATGTATATAGTACATATATATATATATATGTATAGTACATATATATATATATGTATAGTACATATATATATATATGTATAGTACATATATATATATATATATGTATAGTACATATATATATATATGTATAGTATATATATATATATATATATATGTATAGTACATATATATATATATATATGTATAGTACTTATATATATATATATATGTATAGTACTTATATATATATATGTATAGTACTTATATATATATATGTATAGTACTTATATATATATATGTATAGTACATATATATATATATATATGTATAGTACATATATATATATATATATGTATAGTACATATATATATATATATATGTATAGTACATATATATATATATATATGTATAGTACTTATATATATATATATATGTATAGTACTTATATATATATATATATGTATAGTACTATATATATATATATGTATAGTACTTATATATATATATGTATAGTACTTATATATATATAAGTACTTATATATATATATGTATAGTACTATATATATATATGTATAGTACTTATATATATATATGTATAGTACTTATATATATGTATAGTACTATATATATATATGTATAGTACTATATATATATATGTATAGTACTTATATATATATGTATAGTACTTATATATATATATGTATAGTACTTATATATATGTATAGTACTTATATATATATATGTATAGTACTTATATATATATATGTATAGTACTTATATATATATATGTATAGTACTTATATATATATATGTATAGTACTTATATATATATATGTATAGTACTTTGAAAAATATCAGAAAGAGAATACCAATAGACATGAATAGTATGAAGGAGACATCACTTCATACTATTCATGTCTATTGGTATTCTTTTTCTGATATTTTTCAAAGTACTATACATATAATAAGTACTATACATATATAAGTACTATACATATATAAGTAACTTATAACATATTCAAAATTTAGCACTTAGAAAAAATTATGAACTGAAAAGGACAATATAAAAAGACATTAAAGAATAAAAAACATATATTATGAACTGAAAAGGACAATATACAAAGACATTAAAGAATAAAAGAAACATATTAAAAACAAACAAAACAAGACACATGGAGCAGGACAGAGGAAGGACACAGCAGGACATGGCTGATGACAGGGCAAGACAAGCAGGATACAGCAAGAGATGGAAGGGCAGGACACAGGGTAAGAATAGCAAGGAAGGGAGGACAGGCCAAGGATGGCAGGCCATGGGTGTAGGGCAGGACAGGGGTGGCAGGGCACAAAGCACGACATAGCACAGATGATGGAAGGGCACAACAGAGCAGGTCATAGCAAGGTAAGACAAGCAGGATACAGCAAGAGATGGAAGGGCAGGACACACAAAGGAACAAATAGCAGATATGGAAGGGCAGGACACCATAGGCAAGAACAGCAGGACACAGGGTAAGAATAGCAAGAAGGGGAGGACAGGCCAAGGATGGCAGGGCACAAAGCACAACATAGCACAGATGATGGAAGGGCACAACATAGCACAGATGATGGAAGGGCACAACAGAGCAGGTCATAGCAAGGTAAGACAAGCAGGATACAGCAAGAGATGGAAGGGCAGGACATACAAAGGAAAAAATAGCAGATATGGAAGAGTAAGACACCATAGGCAAGAACAGCAGGACACAGGGTAAGAATAGCAAGAAGGGGAGGACAGGCCAAGGATGGCAGGGCCAAGGATGGCAGGGCACAGCAAGAGTGCAGATGACAGTGCATGGGTGTAGGGCAGGACAGGGGTGGCAAGGCAAGGCAGGGCATGGCTGCATATTGCAAGGGTGTAGGGGAGGGCATGGCTGCATATTGCAAGGGTGTAGGGGAGGGCATGGCTGCATATTACAGGGTGTAGGGGAGGGAAGGAAAGTGCAAGGGTGCAGGGAAGGAAAGTGCAAGGGTGCAGGGAAGGAAAGTGCAAGGGTGCAGGGAAGGAAAGTGCAAGGGTGCAGGGAAGGAAAGTGCAAGGGTGCAGGGAAGGAAAGTGCAAGGGTGCAGGGAAGGAAAGTGCAAGGGTGCAGGGAAGGAAAGTGCAAGGGTGCAGGGAAGGAAAGTGCAAGGGTGCAGGGAAGGAAAGTGCAAGGGTGCAGGGAAGGAAAGTGCAAGGGTGCAGGGAAGGAAAGTGCAAGGGTGCAGGGCAGATAAGTGATGGCAGGGCAGGGGTGGCAGGACAGGAACAGCAAGGGTGGGGGTGGTAGGGTGGGTTGCATGGTGGTAAGGTTAGGAAGAGGAAGAAAGAGGGGAGGAAGAGGAAAGAAGAAAAGGGAAAGAAGAAAAGGGAGAGAAGAACGAGGAGAAGAGGAGGCCTAATACAATAAGAGGAGGAGAGGAAGCCTAATACAATAAGAGGAGGAGAGGAAGCCTAATACAAAAAGGGGAGGAGGAAGGAAGAAAAGAATGAGGAGGAGGAGGAGGAGGAAGGAAGAAAAGAATGAGGAGGAGGAGGAGGAAGGAAGAAAAGAATGAGGAGGAGGAGGAGGAAGGAAGAAAAGAATGAGGAGGAGGAGGAGGAAGGAAGAAAAGAATGAGGAGGAGGAGGAGGAAGGAAGAAAAGAATGAGGAGGAGGAGGAGGAAGGAAGAAAAGAATGAGGAGGAGGAGGAGGAAGGAAGAAAAGAATGAGGGAGGAGGAGGAAGGAAGAAAAGAATGAAGGAGGAGGAGGAAGAAAGAAAAGAATGAGGAGGAGGAAGGAGAAGAATGAGGGAGGAGGAGGAAGAAAGAAAAGAATGAGGAGGAGGAAGGAGAAGAATGAGGAGGAGAAGCGGAAGCCTAATACAATACGGGGAGGAAGAGGAAGGAAGAGAACAACAACGAGGAGGAGAAGAGGAAGCCTAATACAATACTTAACTACATGAAGTACTAAAACACACACAGAATAAACACTCAACTTTGTTTTCCTTTGTAATATTAATGCCAGCAAGGGGTATCATTAGTTTATGCTTCAAAAACTGCTTGTGGGTCAAATAATAATAATAATTTACTGGCAAACCCCTATCAGTAATTCCTCATTTAAGATACTTTCACTAAGCACAGTCTCTCTCTTAATGTCACTCAAAAATACACTTTTCACAAACTTCTTAATTAATCTCAAAGGTGTGCTGTGAAAGATCAATGTTAATTCATCTAAAAATATAATTTTTTAAAATTTAACACAAATAAATCTTGCTAGTTAGTTCTGTCTTGCATACGATCCTTAAATGCTGAAGAAAAAGTCCCTCTTGCTGGGACCCGACCCTAACTTCACGCAATCAGCAATTTACGGGAATATATATCAATTATTAAATGAGGAATTACTTACTGCTGGGATTATACACAAACAAAACTCACAATTTACACATACTCTGTTTTTAACTGTGTGGAAAATGTGCCACTAGATCTCAGATGAGGTGTTTATATATACAGTATTTCAAAGCTATGCATATACATACTGAGGTGTACATGATGGGCCTGTAGAAACAGTTCAGTATTTTTATATCATTTGTATCGTACCATTCATGAAGGCTCCAACATGCATTCATTGGCCAAAGTCACCTAATGGTGGCTGTCTATGCTGCTCAATCTCTGGCAGCCACCCTATGACCTTGTCTCGTATAATTTTTCCAGTCTGCCTCACAACCCTACCCCCGAAATTCACACTTCTCACCTTACGCACCCAATTGTTATAAAATTGCGGCGCAGGGCAGACACCTTCAGGTGATGGCACTGATATAACCAGGCCATGTCCAGTGAAAAGGGCCAGATGCTCACTCATTGACCATTTAAGCCCCTGGAATCCTGACTACCTCACAAATTTCTCCCTACATAAGTGCTTCAAAATTATCAACTCCAGGACTTTCCTATTCCAGACCAACACCACTACAATACCAGCTGGTGTTCTCAGTGCCAAAAATCCCTCGTGGCTAAACACACAGACACAGGATAACAAGGGGACTCTCAATGCAGAAAAACACGAACACATAAACCACCACCACAACCCAAGACCTCCACACAGAGTTATAAGGCTGCCTCCTCCCCCCAGCCTCACTATGTATCTCTTCATAATAACTAATCCCATGAAACAGTGCAATTTTTAGTACTGAGACAGGAATGAGTCTCCTTGATGACTAGTTCAACTGACCCTCCAGTCTGGCCCCACTTTGTCAGAGGAACATAAAAGCATTACGGCCATTCAAACCACCAAGGAAGTTGTACTAGACCTATTACTTGACCACTGCCCCAAATTAGAAAGTTACCTAAATCCAAATAAAATGTGCAACCATTTCTCTTTTTCCTCCTTTTTTTCTTATTTCCTTTTTTTTCTGTTAATAATTTATCCTGTACATACTGCCTACCTAGCCACTACAGCCATTCAAAGCCTATAACACTGCACGCCAGCACTACATTTCACAAGATATAGTCAATATTTTTTTTCTCGCCCCTAAAATGGCCCCCATTCAGAAGGAACTGTGCTGTGAAAATACATGGAATTTCACAGTACAGGTCATCGGCTCCGACCACCTGCACTTGTCGCAGTCCGCCGATGGCTGTGGCCATCAACCTCTTATTCTTTTTTTTTTTTTAAATTCCAGTACTTTATTATTTCAGAGTGTACACAGCTTTTTTTTTATAAATATATATATATATATATATATATATATATATATATATATATATATATATATATACAGTACTTTATTATTATTATTTCACACTGTACCTAGCTACCTATACACACAAGGCCACTACAGACATCCACAAATCTGCAGCCAAACAGGACCCTTCAAAAACCATCACCAGACACCCACCCTTCACAAACAACCCTACCCAGAGAAACACAAATACACCTACTCTCTCTCACCCTCTCTTTACTCTAACTTTGTCTAAAAATGCCTTGTGCTCTCCATCATGGATCTATCTATCTATCTATTGCCAGACGCCTTAATCCCGTACGGGATGGCCACAAACGTATCGCCTCTCTCATGGATGCTGGGTTGTAAGCATAGTATATAAACACTAAAATACGATGCTGGTTATGAAGAAGAGCTATGGAAGGCATGTAATAAAAACTTGCATTACAAAAAGTACTTTTTAAAAATCTGTAAGCCAAGAAACTGTTTACAATGCTGGGTGGTAACCATATAATCAAACCACATGTGCTCCCTATGTGTCAACAAGTGGGTTGGTGAAGGGTTAGTGCCCCTCCCCATAAATAAAAGTCAAATGGCTTCCCCTTACGGGATTATGGCAGCTGGCAGACAGACAGACAGATATTCTCATCCTATACCCAACACTAAAATTCACAAGGATACATATTTTCTTTCCTACCCCCTTAAAACAGCCCCCATTCCAACAGAACCATACTGTGAAAAACACATGGAATTTCACAGTACAGGTCACTGGCTCTGTCCACATGCAATACCTGTAGCCGAAGTGCAGATCCACCAGTGGCTGTGGCCGTCATCCACTTTTTTTTCTCTCTCTTTTCTAACTTTAGTTCTACTTCAGACGGTACATAGCAACTACCTAGATATACATGGCCACTACAGCCAAACAGAAGCCTTCAAAAACCATCATGAGACACCCACCCTTCAGACACAACCACATCCAGAAAAACACGACCTATACTCTCTCTCTTTTTACTCTAACTTGATCTAAAAATGCCCTGTGCTCTCTCTCATGGATGCTGTATTGTAATACAGTATATAAGCACTAAAATATGATGCTGGTTTGGAAGAACAGCTATGGAAAGCATGTAATAAGAACTTACATTACAAAGAGTACTTACAACCTATTCTCATCCTATACCCAACACTATTTTTCAGAAGGATACATATTTTTTCCTACCCCCTTAAAACGGCCCTCATTCCAAAGGAACTGAGCTGTGAAAAGCAGAGGGAATTTCACAGTACAGGTCACTGGCTCCGACCATCTGCAATACCGGTGGCCTAAGTGCAGTCCAGTAGCCCAAGTGCAGTCCGCCAAGTGGCTGTGGCCGTCATCCACTTTTTTCCTTTCTTTCTTTTTAAACTTTATTTCTACTATTTCAGATGGTACATAGCTACTACCTAGATACACAACAGAAACCTTCAAAAACCATCACCAGACACCCACCATTCAGACTCAACCATACCCAGAGAAACACAACTCTAACTTGGTCTAAAAATGGCTTATGCTGAGTTGTAAGAATACAGTAAACAGGCATTAAAATAAGATGCCTGTCACAATGAAAAGCTATGGAGTGAATGCAGGTCTGATGTTTCGTTTCTGCCAGTGGGACACATTAAAAAAAAAACTACCAAAACATGAAAATTTGTGCCAAGTTAGAGTGAAATGAGTATACCCAGACTTCCACACAATCATCATCTTTCTCTACTTCAAGGCCAACACAATACACAACTCACACACAATGCACTATGCCCACAGCGTAATGCTTCCTGCCACACCACACCACACTCACATTTACCACAGTGTAAGGCCTCCCCCCCTCACCACAACACACTACTACAAACACTCACCACATGTACCACAGTGTAGGCCTCCTCCCACACACCACACCACACTACCACAACAGACAATCCTTCAACATATACCTTTGGGGCTGCCAGGGTTTCTGTAGTCAGTCAAGTGGGATTACAAGCCAAGATTTACTAATACATGCCAATATTCTTCAAAACAGCATAATTTTGATATAATAGGTTTATCATCCACTGACAAAGGAATTCAATTTATCATGAGAATTAATTTGCTGGAAGGGAAGGTTATGACGGCCAATACAGGTGATAGGAGGGTCAGAGGCATGTAATGATTTTAGCACTACAACAACAGGGTCTCTCTCTCTCTCATGACAGAAATATTTGAGGTGGGAGCAAAGAACAAAGAATAAACAAGCATTAAGGGGGCCAACTATCAGTACCATGCCTAGTGAACTGGACTAATCATCATCATCATCATCATCTTCGTAACCAATTATTTTTCAATCATCGTAACCATTTTTTTTTTCTTTTTCAAGCAGTCACTCCTAACCTGTTTATTTAATTTTTTTACACATGAATAAAATGCATAGGGCCCATAAAGCAAAGAGGAAACCCAAGAGAGTGAAACTAACTGCAAGCCCAATGAAATGGCTCATACACTCATTCACTTACCATTCAAATCCTAGTATCTTACACACACACACACACACAAAACCATGGGGACATCACACATCCTTGCTCTCTCTAATCATAAACCACGACAACCCAACCCAACAGACATCAACACCATCACAAACACCCAAACGATACGCAGACCAAGAAAATGCAACAAGGAAGGAGAAATATCAACAGCATAGCCTAAGAATCAGCATAACGATAGTAATTCTAAAAACGTATCAACCATTGGCTGTGATGTTGGAGACCTTGCAACTTTATACAACATCGTCTGCCATCATCCAATCCTATGTCACCCCATGAGGAGCGTAGGAAGCCAGGGCTTGGCATACTGCACAAAATTATCTGCTCAACACATAATACTGCTGATTTCTGAGATGCCCTGGGTTGAAAGACGATAGAGACCTGACAGGCAAATTGGTTCTTGCTCATGCTTAGGAAAATATGGCAAATGACGGTGTGATAGGAAGAGATATATCAAAATAGTTTAGTCTATGGGCACCCTAGGATCTCTCCCTACCTATCTATCAATCTATCTATAGCCTGATGCCCTAATCCATATAGTTATTAAATTTCAAACAAGTGGCACATTTTCCACCGATAAGAGTATAATATATTCCAATTCAACATATAACTATAGTCAGTTTATTTCCATCTGACAAAACAAGGCAACTTTTATCACTTCAGTACTAAATCACTGATGTTATTCAGTATGCCTTAGTGATGGAGTACGGATGAGTCTCCTTGGTTACTAGTCAAATTAACTCTCCAGTCTGACTACACTTGGCCATAAAGCTAACGGTCAGGTGAAGCAAACTGACTATAGAATAAATCAACAGAAATAAAGACACCAAAAAAACACACCCACATCAATATATAAAACATAGTCAGCCACAGGAAAAAAAATATAAAAAACATAAGCCGTATTAACGATAAATGTTCGTATATATGCAGGGAAAAATCTCGTTAATCTCTGACCTAAATGAAGGGAATCAACTGCTATGTTTAATGAGGGGAATAAACTCAGAAGGATTGTTATTCTTGGATATAAATGAAGGGAAACGACTCAAGTTGCTCATCAACCTTTGACATAAATGGTTGTTAACTAAGGATGCTTGTTAGTTTTAAAATCTCAGTGCTATTTAGGACAATACATTTTTCTTTTTAATGCAGAGAAGCAGAAACTGAAGAGTGCAAGAAATAATACACAAAAGAGAGCCAAATGCAAGATATCTTACATCTGAAATTCCTGCACACATTGCATTTACAAGACTGGAGATCACAGGCAGAGGGAAATAGAGATTGAGAAAAATAAATTCAAGTTGACCTGTTGCCAATTACAATCAACCAAAGAAGGACAAGAGTACATATTTTTTTCAGCATATTTTTTCCTGTGGCTGACTGTGCACTACATCACAATGACATGGTAATAATAATAATGCAAATATAACAAGAAAATGGGCATAACAACTGGCGTACAAATACAATAGCCAACATCAACAGTTCAGGAGGGATAATATATGCAAAACACCAATTTTTATTGTTGGGTAAACAAGCACTATGGCTTTTTTGCAGAGTCCTTTTATTTGCCACAGTTATTTACGATCTTTTGGGCTGATAATACCTGCTGTTGTGGTGGTCCCTGGCTCATTTTAATTACTAAGAATCAGAGTCAATGCTGGAGAACCTAAATACTGGAATTTAATCAAAGAAAAGAGGCAATAGGAGCTCCAAAATTCTTACAACCAAGATTATCCTCTAATATTCTTCAGAATTTTGTGCGCATCTTTCAGGAGTTTACTCTGGAAAATGACATGCATATATCCTTAGCAAAGTTTCAGAGCTCATTTAGCCACATCTCATTCAAGAAGGTAGATGATCAGCACACACAGATAAGCTACAACCAACTGACACTGTTTTACTTAGGCAGCAAATATGCTTAAACTGATGCTATGTTGGTTCAGAGAAGTGGTTTGATTACAGCACTGCTACACAGGCATATCCAAACACCTGCCACTGTCCTACTTAGCCAGGAATACAGGACCACAGCAACAGCAGCCCACAATTTACTAAACCAAAATACAGGGCTGCCCATATATATCTGGTGTTGTCGGCTCAGTCTGCGGGTATGGGAGCAGCACGTATTTTGACAACTTAATTATGCTCCGTTTAACTGGGTATTAAATTACCATCACTCCTTTGTAAATGCTAGTTGAAACATGACTAATATGGTGCTAGTCATGAAGAAGTGCTATGGAAAGGATGTTGGGCCACAGTGCTATCTTATTCTGCCAGTGACGTGAGGGAAATATATATATGCATATATATATATATATATATATATATATATATATATATATATATATATGCATATATATATATATATATATATATATATATATATATATATATATATATATATATATATATATATATATATATATATATATATATATATATATATATATATATATATATATATATATATATATATATATATGCATATATACATGTATATACATATATATATATATATGCATATATATATATATATATATATGCATATATATATATATATATATATATATATATATATATATATATATATATATATATATATATATATATATATATATATATATATATATATATATATATATATATATATATATATATATATATATATATATATATATATATATATATATATATATATATATATATATATATATATATATATATATATATATATATATATATATATATATATATATATATATATATATATATATATATATATCTGCCTTCTATTTCTAAGCACCCTATTTTTTCTGTTGCAGGCACTTGTCCTCTGCATCACTTGGAGGACAGTCTGGAACCACGTAGTTGCCAGCAGCTGAGGACGACGATCCCCACTGTGACCACCAATGTTCTGTTCACATTAAAAAATATATACTTACGAGTTTTTATATCCCGTTTGTTTTATCCTGCAAGATACCTTAATTGCTCAAAGTGCATGAGATAATTATGACTAGTGACCAACGAGATTCATTCCTGCCATGTAACAACCACAAGAGGAAGGTAGGTAGGTAGGTGGGGGGGGGGGCGAGACAGAAGGCAGGTGGGAGGAGAAAGGTTGGTTGGGGGTTGAGAGAAGGTAGGGTAGGTAGAGGGAGGTGGGGTAGGTAGAGGGAGAGGGTAAGTAGGGGGGAGATGGGATAAGTAGGGGGGGAAGCAAGGTAGGTAGGGGGAGAGAGTAGGAGAAAGAGGGGGGGGAGGTAGGGGGAGGGCGAGAAGGCATGGGGAAAAAAGATAGGGGGAAGAGAGAACGTAAGAGAAGAGAAAGTAGGGGAAAAGTGAGTAGGTAAGGGGAGAAAGAAAGCAGATAGGGAGAGTAGGTACGGGGAGAGCAGATAAGGGGAGAGTAGGTAGAGGAGAGAGCAGATAAAGGGGGGAGAGAGTAGGTAGGAGGAAAGAGCAGATAGGGGGGGAGTAGGTAGAGGAGAGAGCAGATAAAGGGGGGAGAGAGTAGGTAGGAGGAAAGAGCAGATAGGGGGAGAGGGACAGAGAAGATACAGGGGGAGGGAGAGAGAGAGAGAGAGAGAGAGAGAGAGAGAGAGAGAGAGAGACAGCAGGTACGGGGATAGCAGATAGGGGGAGAGGGAGAAAGAGCAGAAATTGGGGGTAGAGAGAAAGTGAGAGGAGATGGTAGATGGGGTAAGTAGGGGGGGGGGACATGGTAGGTAGGGGGAGAGTAGGAGAAAGAGAGGGGGTTGGAGGAGAAAAAGAAGGCAGGGGGAAAGTATGTAGGGGGGAGAGAAAGTAGAAGAGAAAGGTGAGGGAGAGAGTAGGTAGGAGTGAGTGAGCAGGTAGGGGGGAAAGTGAGTAGGTAGAGGGGATGAGTAGGTAGAGGGGATGAGTAGGTAGGGGAGGGGGAGAGTAGGTAGGGGAGGGGGAGAGTAGGTAGGGGAGGGGGAGAGTAGGTAGGGGAGGAGAGGGTAGGTATGGGGAGAGTAATTAGGGGGGGAGCAGATAAGGGAGGGTAGGTAGGAGAGGGGGAGAGAGAGCAGATAGGGGGGGGAGGGAGAGAGCAGATAGAGGGAGAGGGAAAGAGAGCAGATAGGGAGAGAGGGAAAGACAGAGCAGATAGGGGGAGAGGGAAAGAGAGCAGATAGGGGGAGAGGGAAAGACAGAGCAGATAGGGGGAGAGGGAAAGAGAGCAGATAGGGGGAGAGGGAGAGAGAGCAGATAGGGGGAAAGAGAGAGAGAGAGCAGATAGGGGGAGAGGGAGAGAGACAGAAAGCAGACAGGGGGAGAGGGAGAGAGAGAGAGAGCAGACAGGGGGAGAGGGAGAGAGAGAGAGCAGACAGGGGGAGAGGGAGAGAGAGAGAGCAGACAGGGGGAGAGGGAGAGAGAGAGAGCAGACAGGGGGAGAGGGAGAGAGAGAGAGCAGACAGGGGGAGAGGGAGAGAGCAGACAGGGGGAGAGGGAGAGAGAGCAGATAGGGGGAGAGGGATAGAGAGCAGATACAGTGAGAGGGAGAGAGAGCAGGTAGGGGGAGTGGGAGAGAGCAGGTAAGGGAAGAGGGGGGGGGGAGAGAGAGAGAGAGAGAGAGCGAGAGCAGAGAGAGAGAGATAGAGCGAGAGCAGATAGGGGAGAGGTAGAGAGAGCAGATAGGAGAAGAGGGAGAGAGAGCAGATAGGGGAGCGGTAGAGAGAGCAGATAGGGGAGCGGTAGAGAGAGCAGATAGGGGAGCGGTAGAGAGAGCAGATAGGGAGAGAGACAGGGCTGGGGTTAATTATGAATTGAATTGGAACTGATATCAATGAACTGATATGAATTGATGACATGATATTTTGCACTATAATAAGCAAATTCATTACTGTAAAATAATTAACTTACAGTATATTCAAATAAACAGTAAAATATAGTTTGCTATATAAAAAAAGTTATAAATATATCACGTGATGTAACCTATTAAATTTATATTTATTTTCATTTGAGAAACTATTTCCTGCCTAATTCATGTGTTTTAAATGTATTTAAGATTTACAAATTCTGTTCCTGTCAGTGTGCCAGACTGATGATAAAAATGTTAATCTGAAACCTCATTTTTATTTCTTTCCGTTAGATTAATGGTACTGGGTAGATTAAATTTGACTTTGAATTTAAAACATTTTAATTATCAACCATAATGAACTGAATTGGAATTGCTTTCCTTTTTTTCGAAAGAAATGAACTGGAACATTAATTCACATTTATTCTGAATTGTAACTGAATTGACAAAAATGAATTGACCCCCACCCTAAGAGAGTAGGTATGGAGAGAATGAGTAGGAGGGAGGGAGGGAGGGAGGGAGGGAGGGAGAGAGAAAGAGAAAGAGAGAATGGGGAAGGAACAAAAGGAAAGTAAGTATGAACAAAGGTAGGAAGGTGGGCAGAAGGGAGAACAAAGGTAGGAAGGAATGTAGGTAAGAAGGAAGGAAGGAGACGAAGGCAGGAACAGAGGGAGGGAGAGAGGAAGGAGGGAACGAAGATGGGAACAGAAGGAAGGAACGAAGAAATGAAGGAAGGATGGGAGTAAGAGGGAACGAAGGTGGGAAGAAAGGAACAGATGGAAAGAAAGAAATGAAGGAAGAAAGGAACAGATGGAAAGAATGAAATGAAGGAAGAAAGGAACAGAAGGAATAAATATAGAAATGTGGGCAGAAGGATGTATGTGGGTGGGTAGGTAGGTAGGTAGGTAGGTAGGTAGGCAGGTAGGCAACATGAGTAAAGCAACAAAATCAATTGCAACAGATACATAGCCTATATCCTCTAATCTCCCCATAAAAAAAATACATTACAAGAAAAAAAAAATTGTACACAATCATAAGAACAATGGCATTTCATACTCAAAATTAGAGATATATTTCATTTATACATTAAAATCTAAAATCAAGTTGGAGGTGTGGAAAATCATGATAATCACGGAAAAGTGCTATGGGAAAAGAGTATTGTGGTATTGCATTTTGTGTATGATATTTAAAAAAAAATCCATATAAACATGCATAAGAGATTTATGTATGATAACTTGGCCTAAAATTGCCATCTCTCCATCTTGAATGCCGAGATGTACCTAGTAACACTAGGATATGATGCTAGTCACAAAGAAGTACAAAGGAAAGAAGAGTAGCAATAAATTTCTTTTGATACTTAGGACAGAGGTGCAAAAGTCACCTGCTTGTTACTGTATGACACAAGGTGCGTCCAACAAATTACCCCTTAATTTTTTTGCTTTAGAATTTTTTTGCATCTCATTGTATTGTTCCACGCACTGCACCCATGCAGATAGAGGCATAAATAATGGCAGGGGAAAAAATAATTTAGCAACAACTTTGGCTGTGCAAAACACTGCTAATGAAATTTCCTGACTTTCTCAGTAACAATTACCATAAAACATATTTCTATGAGAAAACATGAAGGAAAGGAAAAACATCATAAATTAGCGCATAAATCATCTTCGCCAAATGTTTTTATCAACACCATATACAAGTGCAATTATTCAAGATTACAAGGAATAAAAAATCATGGTGTGAGGATAAAATGTTTAAGAGGCAGTGTGAGTGTGGAAACGGGGTTCTCCCAGCACTCGGTCAAGGCCGAGCCAGCCCACATCCTGAGTAGTTGCCCACGGTTGGACACTGTCTGTGTCGTCCAGTAACGAGAGGGTTAACCCTAGAATATTTATACCAGTCACAAAGAAGTGCTATGGGAAGGACTTATGGTCCTATCTGTATGGTAATCTTAACACAGGAAACAGAGAGCGTTCCCCGGTGAAAGGGAGAAGGTTACCACACCGTAGTACTGGAATCCGTGGGGAGTCTCATAGCACCCCTTCACCATATTTTATAAACCTTTATTATCTAGGGCAAAAATATAGTCAAAATCGGTATGATCAGCCAAGGCGTATTTATAGGGATATTGCTGACCGCATGAACCCCTTTGAAGCTGTCCGACACCAAATTTTTTCTATGGTACAGGTTCTCCAAAGCCTGTATGCATTATCTTACACAGAGTATTCAAGAACAAATACCAATCTTTAATAATAAAAGAGGTAACAACTGGTAACACTGAGAGATTATATTGTATGTCAATCTTGGAGACTCATATGCTTTAAGATTTCCAATGTTAAAATTAATACCAACTGTATATGAGGAATGGGGAAGTGAGCTGGGGGGAGGGCAGTCAAATGGTGTGTGACAGTGCGACTTGGAGGCGTTTTGTCTGCGGCCACCCTTTGTGGGATTAAGGCGACGGGCATTAGATAGACATCTTTACACAAAGGGGTGCACTCTTACGCTTTCATGATTAACACTTACATTGAAGGTATGAGCTTCCACTTTGGGTGGGGTATTAGAGCAGATATAATAAACACTGAAGAACTCTGGATAAATTGTAGTCTTACATATTGGATTATCGGATCAAGCTTTATCGGATATACTGTAACAGACTATCATCTTTATCGGATATAACGAACTACTGTATTGGCTTCATCGGATATAATGGGCTATCGGCTATATCAAAGTTACAGTAAATATGGGAGGGTGGGGGGGTAGCCTGCAGTCTACTGGGTTGATACTAAGCATTCAGGGCAGTAATTTGGGGCCAAGTAACTATGAGTAGTACAGATATCTCTTAATATAATTTTCAATCTTTTGCAACTTATTTCATGAAGCTCAGTTGCAAAAAGGACAATACTATGGCTCTACAGTACATCCTTTCCATAGCACTTCGTGACTAATATTATATTCTGGCATAAATCTATTTTTATAGCTCAGTATTCAAAATGGAGAGATGGCAATTTTTGGCCAACTAAGCTGAGAGAGAGAGCCTTAATGGTATAACTGGCCAAATGCAGTGTAATAATTGTCTTTCAGTAAAAGTTCTCCTTTTGTGTTTGTTGATCAGAACATTTAAAATAGCCCACTGACTTACTACGCCTTCCCGCTTTCTGTCGTTGTCAGACATGGAGACATTGGAAATGGAAATGTGACTAAATTATTCCCTAATATTGTTCCGTATCTCAAATAGTAATAACTAATTTTAATTGTTTATTGAAGCACTCTTCTATTCAGGCTGACACTACTAAAAAATTGCATGTTACCTTACTAGATTTGAACTCTGCAAATTATTCCTGACTGTTTATTTAGGGGATTTTCTATTATTGCAATCAACGAACTGCTTCCTGCAATTTTGATATATACCAGTACTTTCACTTATAGTTTTCTGTAAAGATATAGGGAAATATATATAAGGAAAGATATAATAAGATTTAAGGAAAAGTATGTGCATTATCGCTGACCAAAATCTTCTGGATACTATCATCACTTCTTAAGCCAACGGTACAAATGAGTCTCCTTCGTTACAAGTCTAATTTCCCCTACAATCTAACCATACCTGGCTATACACTGAGTAATTATGAGGCACAAATGAGTCTCCTTTGTTACTAGTCAAATTTTGCCTATAACCTGACTATGCCTGGCCATCAACTGAGTAACTGTTATTAAGTATATGGATGACTCTCCTTGGTTACTAGTCAAACTTTTCCTTTAATCTGGGTATGTTTCTCCCTAACACCTCTTTCTTAGCAATTTATTCTGGGATAAGGTTGGTTGCTATCAAACTTATGCTGATTTGACAAAAGAGGATGGCAGGGTTAAAGAACAAAATAAATCACTTAAGAACAAGTGTTCTGAAATACTTGAATAATTTAAATGAGGATGGAAAGGTGTAAAAAGCAAACTAAATCACTTAAGAACAGGTATAAGGGAAATACTTGAATAATTTACATGAGGTTGGCAAGGTGTAAAAAACAAAATAAACCACTCAAGAACAGGTGTTAGGGAAATACTTGAATAATTTTAAATGATGAGTATGGCAAGGTGTAAAAAGCAAATTAAATGACTGAGGGAAAGGTGTTAGGGAGCTTCCTTATCCAACAATAATTCACCAAAGAGGATGGTAAGGTGTAAAAAGTAAATCACTTAGGAGAAGGTGTTAGGGAACCCTCCTTAATGATACAAAAAGATGTGTTTAAGGTAACTGGTGTGTGTGTGTGTGTGTGTGTGTGTGTGTGTGTGTGACAGACAGAGAGAGAGAGAGAGAGGGAGAGAGAGAGAGAGAGAGAGAGAGAGACCTACATCCTTTTCCACAGCACTTCATAACCTCAGACATCTGAACCAACAAAGTGAACAGACTAAAGCTACCTTATAAAGTTATAATCAATAATAATAATAATGTTACAATCTATAAAAATAAAAATAATAATGTTGTACAGAAGTATTTGTGAAAAGTTTGGGGGAGCAAAAATTAGAAAATCCACATGATAAAACCACTTTCCAAAATAACTGAAATATGCTGAAAAAAACAAAAAACTGAAAAATTACTATTTTGACTTTTCTATTTGTCTGAATAAACTTACTAGTTAGCAAAATTATAGACCATTAATGTCCCTAAAATACTCATTGGTAAAAAAAATTGCACCCATGAATGAATACTTTTGACTGGCTTTTTGCACATGTGTAACCTCGATAAAAAAAAACTATAGGTACCTTTTCAGTGAGACACGATTCACGGTCAATGATTTACAGGAAATGACACACTGTTGCTTTGTATCCATCATGTGTTATATTTTACAGATATATAGCTGTATTCATCATAGTAACATAGTAACCCAACCATTTTTGTGAATTAAACAGGCATGCCAACACTATTAATTGAACAAGAAACGAAGCATTTCAACTCCCAGCAGACCCCAGAGTGCCGATACTTTCTTTATCGAGGGTACATTGGGCTTCCACTTGGCAATCCTTTACACAGTCATTTCATTATATTACTTATGAGTTCAGTGGAACTGGCTTTCATATCTACATTTGTATTGTCTTTTTGAGTAAGAATAGTGATTTCATGAACCTTGCCACTGTCTTAGTTTTGTGAAATTTAATATTCTGAAATTTTAATCTGATATTCATTTGGTACATGTTTTATTATTACTTTACCATCCCTTCCAAAAATTGAACGAACATATGTTATGTGTTCTGTCAACATTACACATTAATATCCTCTTGTACTTTAAATGATGCAAACTGTCAATATTAAAGTGCACAGTCGGCTTAATAGGTGACAGTGTAGTATCCAGAAGGTATCGGTCAGTGATAATGGATAATAATCCTCTATGTCTTTGCAAGAAGACACCTATTATATAAAATTGTAATAGAAAAGCAAATGGCAAAGTACTTATACATTTCAAAATTGTAGGAAACTTAGTTAGTTACGATAAAATATCCTAAATGGAACTACAGTAACAAACTTCTGAACTATTGCTCAAAGGCATTCAGGAATAAGTTGCAGAGTTTAATTCTAGTGATTGTAAGGAATTATTTTTGGCAGTGTAAGACTGAAAAGAAAAGGCCTTCAGTATGCAATGACTTATTTTTAGTTATGATATTTACCGTTAGACTACCAGCAAACGGTTAGAAGTCATTTATTTCTAATTTTGTTGTCTCCATGGACGACAACAGAGAGGGAATGTGGCTCGCAGACATGCAGTTATTACACCACATCTGGCCATTTTTCCACTAAGAAAAATCTGTGGAAGACTTAGGATAAGCCTGAGAATTATCTGTGAATGAAATACAAAAGAACCTCACAATTAACCGAGAGTAGAGCTCCATGGAGAATGCAAACGTGGCAGTCTAGTATCCTTGGTGCCTGAACGACAGGCAAGAGTAATAAAATGCAACATATCAATCAGTTCAAAACTTCCAAATCAGCACAGCTGTTTATTTAAAGAAAGCTATTCCAGATTTAGAATATCGAACAAATATGTGCTTTTGCACTGCACAAGTTTGTAAAGCCCATGTTTTAGTCCTCTTTACTGCCTAGTGTAAAAGGTATAATCTGTCATAGCCAGTAACTTTGCATCAATAGAGAATAAAGTAAGCAATTACATTTATTAAATGCTAGGGGGAGGCAAGGAATGAGGCAGAGAAGGTTTTGCTGCAGCTTTGGATAGGGTGTCCTTACTAATACCTTAAATTTAGTTGCATCCTTACTGTTCCTGTGTCATACCATTTGAAAAGCAAGTGGCGTACGGCATTTATAAGAATTTTCCTAGGTTGGCCTTTGAAACTAGATAATCAGTTTTTGACACCCTGGGATATACTGTGCACCACGTGCGGAGTAATACATTATACATTCAAACTGAGAAAACATGTTACAAGTTAGCTTCGAAATATATCACTGCCTCACATTATTCATTTCTCATAAATCTTAGCGTGAATACGCTCCTCATGGGGCAATGTAGGATTGGATGATGGATGGATATACTTTTTTTCTTTTCGTTTCGATATGACGAAGTACAGAATTTTTTACCTTGAATTCAATAAGTATTCATGGAACACATGGCAATGCCAGCACTTCTTGGGGCGACTGCACATATTTTTGTTTCTTCAGTTTTCGTATTTTAAATAAACAGTAACATAACACTTGGCCAGGTAATATAATTTTTTCAAATAAAAATCAAATGGCAGTGGCAAGATTATAACAGCCAGAAAAGTAATGAAGCCATTAATTCTCTTTGATCATCAACTGACGAAGAAGATAAACCCTGAGAGAGAGAGACCATCAAAATTTGCTTAGGGGCCACAGGAAATGAGCTCAGCCAAGGAGAGTAAGCTGAGAGAGGTTAAATTTGAGATCAACCGCCATTGAAACGAACTGAGCCTAGCCAAGGAGAAAAAGTGAGCTTGTGGGTCCTGTGGAAAAAATATAGTATTACCAAAAATGAGAGAGAGAGAGAGGGAGAGAGAATGGTTAAAAATCATAATTACCAAATACTTAGAACATACTCTCCTAGTCAGTCCATTCCATAAATTATCAAATAACTAACACTAGAATATGATGCTAGTCATGAAGAAGTGCCATGGAAAGAAGATTAACACTAGAATATAATGCTAGTCACGAATAAGTGCTATGGAAAAAAGCTATATAAGAGATTAACACGAATATGATGCTAGTCACAAAGTAGTGCTATGGAAAGAAGCTACGTCACAGACTAACACTAGAATATGATGCTAGTTACAAATAAGTGCTATAAAACTGACTATCTATTGCCAGATGCCTGAATCCCCTAAGGGGTGACCACAAGCAATTCACCTCCATGTCACCCTGCCCCTGCCATTTCACTGCCCTCCCCCCAACTCACACCCCTGTCTCTCATATACCTCTCCACTCCATCCCTCCATCTCATCCTTGGCCTCCCCCTCCCTCTCCCTCTCCACCTCACTCACATACTCTCCTTGTTGGTCTCATACCTCTCCGCTCCATCCTTCCATCTCATCCTTGGCCTCCCCCTCCCTCCCCCCCACTCACATCCACTCTCATCAGTCTCTCACTCTCCATCCTCTCCACATGGCAAACCACCTCTCAACTCTTCAATCTAGCCCCCCCTTTACCAAATTAACGTCAAAGGGGTACAGTATTCTTAAAACCCACATTTTTATTGCAGAGGTATTCCTCTCCATCCTTCTTTCCCTCCATTCTCTTCTGTCTTTCCTCCATTCTTTCCTTGTCCTTCTGCCTGTGGGTAACTTTACACTCCCTCTTCTGTCTTTTGTTCCTTCATTCTTTCCTCTTCCTTCAGCCTGTGGGTGACTCTACACTGAGTGCCAAGCCAAATGGTTTCCTGTACACCAGGAAACCATTTTCTATGCTGGGTGGTAACCACGTAACCAAATTTTGGCGCCTGGTGGTTTAGTGGGTAATTATTGCGCTCCAATCGGATTGAGCCGGTGAAGGTTTATATCCAAAGGGTGGTTGGGGTTGATTGCTCATGTAATGCCACTTAGGGATGAGTGAGGCTGGTCACTCTCATCTTAAATGTCAGGACCAACTGCCTAGCCCCGGGCTCCTACGCTCCTCATGGGGCAATGTAGGATTGGATGATGGATGGATGGATGGATATATACAGATCTTAAAACCCGACTTATTTTTCCCCAATCCGATGCTCCAACAACCCCCTCACCACAGATCATCTCAATTTGCCCCTCCTCATCACAAACCATCTCAATTTACCCCTCCTCACCACAAACCATCTCAATCTACCCCTCCTCATCACAAACCATCTCAATTTACCCCTCCTCGTCACAAACCATCTCAATCTACCTCTCCTCATCACAAACCATCTCAATTTACCCCTCCTCATCACAAATCATCTCAATCTACCTCTCCTCATCATAAACCATCTCAATTTACCCCTCCTCATCACAACACCAGTACATTCCAGTTCCATCCTACCTCTAATCTCTTCAGTCTAGCCTCCGCTTGAAAAAGTTGATGTGAAAGGAGTATAGTAGGGGTATAGTGATCTTAAAACCCACCTTATTACCCCCGATCCGATGCTCCAACGACTGGCGCTGGCTGGTGAAGTGGAGGGCCTCCAGGACTATTGGGGGGGCCCCGTGTGGCTCGTCTTCGAGTCTCCACCACCCGAACTCCACTACCTGACCGCTGCTGGATTGACTAACTGCACCTACAGCCTCCCTCTTTCTCCACCCTTTAGTCCCAGGTCATAGTCTTTAGGCAGCCAGCTATGGGGTCGAAATGGATCAAGGGTGTTTGGCCACGCCTCTTGGATCACGCAAGAGTTGGGGAGCCCTGCACCTGTGGCCACACTGAAAGGAAAAACAGGAAATTAATGCTACAATAAACACTACACTAAAGGGTAAAACAGGAAATTTTTACTACAATTCAAAATTATGTAAAGGAAAAGTGTTCAGTAATTCTTTTGGCCAAGCTGCAGCAAAATGAGTATAGCAATTTTATATATATATATTTTTTTCACACAGACTGCAAAAGTGTAAAGCACAAATTTTAGGCTATGAAATAGGTAAAATCTTAAGTATATACATTTCCTTAGCTACAAACCAAGCTCATAAATTTTCTTACCTACTAATCAAGTATAATTTTCCTAGCTATGAACCAAGTATGAATCCTGCACTATCCTGACACCACAACTTTGTAATAGTGTCTATATCATGACCATTATAACTGTCTTTCCTTCACTACTGACACCACAACTATGTAGTGGTGTCCACTATTCTTTACTATTTTTCACTAAGGCACCACAACTATGTAATGGTGCCTATCTTTACTATCTTAACTATTACTACTATTCTCTATATGGTGATAAGTCTTAAATCTATACAAATTATTAAATCATAAATGAATCCAATTTACAGATAGAAATTTGAACTTAAAGGCAATTTTTCTATATATTTACTGTTAATAGCAAAAATAATATAAAGAAAATAATCTGTCAATTAACATGCAAAAAGATAATTACTATTAAAAAGAATCTTACGTTAAATTGGATTTACTGTTCTTTACGATAACTTGGGTTTACGTTACACTGACTTACAAAAATAATTTGAGTTGCTGATACCAGTATAATATTAAAGTACTCAATTTTGTACTTAAGTGACAAATAAAAAATATAGTACCTCAATACAGTACTTTAAAAAACTTAGTTGTTAACTGTACTGTACTCAAGAATGAAGTATTTTTTCAAAGCACTCAAATTTAGTACTAAAAATGACTACTAAAAAATCTAATACTTAAACATTCCTGTACTCAAATTCAGTACTTAAAATTACTCAAAAATTTAGTACTTAAAATGAATGTACTCAAAAATTCAGTACTTAACATGACTACTCAAAAATTTAGTAATTAAAATGACAATATACTGGACTTAAAATTACAATACTCAATATTTAGTTCATGACAAAATGTACTTAAAATGACAAATTTGGTACACGACTCAAAAATATAAATGCAGTACTCAAAATACTTAAAATTACAGTACTCCGCTAGTATACTGCAAGATATAACTTAGTACATCTGAAATAGCACATAAGTACATAATAGTAATGTATATAAGTACATAAGTTTACAATAGATGGGATATAAATAGTACTTAAGAAAATATGGGTATAGTATAGTGAAAATATGAGTACTTAAGTGAAAATATAGGTACTGGTGATAAAACTATCCTGGACGTAAAAAGATGAGTTTACTGTAAAAAAAAAAAATAGTACCAGTATACTTAAAAGGTAATATACTGTACTGGTAAAAGCACACTCACACCTTAATGTATACAGATATACCAGTACCAATTATCAACATGGGTATACCAGTAGATGAAGCTGCAGAGGTAGATTGTAAACTGATGGCTTGAGACCTGGGACCAAAACGACCAAGACCGCAAACCCAGAACTCCGACAGATGAGTATATCTATCTATAATCTACCTATCTATCTATCTGAGCCAGTCCTATCCCATTTTCCCATAAGCCTCTTCTAATAACTATACCCACACCCCCCTCCCCCCACCCAACCCGTCTATCTAAAACCACCACATGGAGAAAACGGGTTATTTCAGATAGATGTAGTAGGGAAAGCGATAGACAGACTGACAGAGCAACTGGGTGACAGATTGAGGGAAATTTTGTATATAAAACAGACCACAAAAAGAATTAGGAAAAATAAGGAAGGAGTTTGAAGAAAGAAACTAAGCCCTCCAGCCACTGAATGTCGCACCACCCAATCTCCACGCCCCCTGTTGATTTTAACGCATGATGTGTACACATAATAGTGCACACATGCCATGCAATGCGTACACATGCACCTACTCGCGCATGTGCGGCTATGACAACCATCTTGGATTGAACGAGCCAGAGGAGGGTTTCACACCTTGCTAATTCAAGCACTCATAGCATAAAATAAGCCTCGGGGGTGGACAACAAACAGATTGACAGGCAGAGGAAGGCTTGGGGGGGAAATTGGAAAGGGTATATATCCCACGTGTCGTGTTGGACGTTGTGTGTCCTCGGGGCCTCTCTGCGAAAACATGGGGACCCCAACTACCACGTCAACTATGCCCCCATACTAGCCGCCGCTGCATATGGACTGACCCCCTCCTTCTCCACCTCCAGTCACGTCTGAGAGGTCATACAGTATTCTGGGAAGCCAGTCAAGGTTGGCCCTGTCGGGGGGATACCCAGTCCCGCCCCAAGGATCAACACAGTGGTGAGAGGCCCCACACCCACACCCGCCTTGGTGTGCCCCGGGACTGCGCTGAAACAAGAAAACATCAAAATCAAAAATCACCAAAAAATCATCTCTACTTTAAATATAAATAAGAAAAAATTAAATTCCAAACAAAATCAATAAATCTAAAATAAATAAAAAAAATCAAAATCACCACAAGAACCACCTAGTATAAAAAAAAAAAATATAGTCTATCCAACATAATTTAGGGATGCACTGTACGTTTAAGTACTTGGGTAGTGTGATGAGTAAGGATGGAGGTTTGGAGGGTGAAGTGCTTGAAAGGGTACAGCAGGGAAGAAAGGTTGCTGGTTCTTTGAAAGCAGTGATAAGAAACAGGGAAGTGAGCATGGAAGTGAAAAAGTTACTACATGACAGTATTGTGATACCAACTCTAACGTACGGAAGTGAAGCTTGGACGTTGTTGGAAGGACACAAGTCAAGAGTGAGAGCCGTGGAAATGAGTTATTTAAGAGGAGCCTGTGGAGTCACATGGAGAGACAGGCTGACGAATGAGGATATAAAGGAGCGTTGTGGTGTTGATGTGGATGTGATAGGAAGCGTTATGAGGAACACACTGAGGTGGTTTGGCCATGTGGAGAGGATGGAGGGTCAAAGACTGACGAAGAGAGTGTATGTGAGTGAGGTGGAGGGGGAAAGAGGGAGGGGGAGGCCGAGGATGAGGTGGAGAGATGGGGTGGAGAGGTATATGAGAGAGGGGGGTGAGAGTTGGGAGCAGGGGAGTGAAATGGCGGGGGACAGGGCGACTTGGAGGCGATTTGTTTGTGGCCACCCCAAACGGGATTGAGGCGTCTGGCAATAGATAGATAGATAGACTGTAATAAAAATTTCTCCCACACCCACATCTACCTTGCTGTCTAGGAATGTGCTGTAATAATTTCTCCCACACCTGCCTTGCTGTCTCTGGTATGCCTATCAATCTATTGCTAGATGCCATAATCCCCGAAGGGGTGGCCATTTGACTTTGAGTTGTTTGTTTTACAGGGAGGGGCACTAACCCTCCACCAACCCACTTGTTGACATGTAGGAAGCACGTATGGTTTGGTTATATGGTTACTACCCAGCGCTGTAAATGGTTTCTCGGCTTACAGGAAACCATTTGGCTTATCACTCAATGTAAAGCTACCTGTAAAGGAAAGATGGGGGGGAAGAGGAAGTGAGGACAGGCACAGAAAAAGAATGATAAAGGCTAAGGAAGAAGTAGGCAGCACTACATCAAATGAGTGGATGCTTTAATAATTTCTCCCACACCCACACCCACTTTGTCTCTAAGTTGTGCTATGATAATTTCTCCCAAACCCACAGCCTTGGGTCTGCACTATAACCAAAACATACAAAAATCACACTAAAAAATGCAAAACCATAAATTACAGCCTGTACCCAACCAGATTTTTTTTTTTTTTTTTTTTTTCAAAACATATAACCAAGATCTTTTTTAACACAGGTTTTAGTGGGCAGGTCAGCTAAATTATATATATATATGCATATATATATATATTTTTCTCCCCCCATATCTACACTAAATGCGATACGATTGTTATAAGCTATAAAATGCAATACGATTATTGTAAAGTATACAATGCATACGATTATTGTAAACTATGAAATGCGATACGATTATTGTCAGCCATAAAATGCGATATGATTATTGTAACTAAAATGCGATACGATTATTGTAACTATAAAATGCGATACGATTATTGTAACTAATATGTGATACGATTACTAACTGTAAAATGCGATATGAATATTGAACTATGAAATATGAGACGATTGTTGTAAGCTATAAAATGCAGAAAGATTGCTTTAAGTTATAAAATGCGACACGATTATTGTAAGCTATAAAATGCGCTAAAATTATTGTAAACTGTACAATGCCATACGATTATTGTAAACTGTAAAATGCAATACCAGTACGATTATCGTAAACCAGTGATTCTTAAACTTTCTTGTGCAGCAAAACCCTTTTATTAAAACTAATCATGTGACGGACCCTTAATTATGAGTAGATTTCCCTCATACCCCAACTCTTGAGTTTAAAGGTTTGTAGACTATAATATACTGTACTAATATTGTTACTGAATTATTTATTAATGGCTTAATGAATATAACTTATCAAATTTTACTTCACATAACTCATTATTCATTTTACAATTTACAGTTTACTATTATATGTTTTATCTGATACTCAAATTAGCCTGCGGATCCCTTGGAATGTTCCATGGACCCCTGGGGGTCCACGAACCACGCTTTAAGAAACACTGTCGTAAACTGTAAAATGTGATAACGTAATTAAAGTGTAAAATGTGATATGATTATTGTAAATGCGATACAATTATGGTAAACTAAAATGTGATACAATTATTGTAAACTGTAAAATGAAATACGATTGTTGTAAACTAAAATGCAATACATTTATTGTAAACTATAAAATGCGATACTTTCCACAGCACTCCATGACTAGCACCATTCTTGTGTTAATCAATTGTTGTAACTATCTACATCCATATATCTGTATCAATCTATTGCCAGACACCTTAATCCTGTAACTGGTGGCCACAAATCGTCTCCATGTCGCCCTGTCCCCAGTCATTTCACTGGCCTGCTCCCAGCTCACATCCCCCTTTCTCATACCTCTCCACTTCATCCCCCCATCTCGTCCTTGGTCTTCCCCACCCTCTTCCCCCCTCCACCTCACTCCTTGTTAGCCTCATGTACACCCTCCCAAAAAAGTATTGGTCCTCTAACGACACGTATCATTCTGAAACATGGATGAAACATTGTGATATATGGGGCATCCTGTGATTATAAGTGAAAATATTATCTCTGGTAATTATTACAACTCGAAACAAATCACATACTAGGTGGTATATGTTCTGGGCATCAGATTCACTGATTCATGTGTCTGCAGAACTCGCTTATTTTCACAACCATCGTACCCCAAGGGAACGATACTTTTTTGGGAGGGTGTACCTCCCCATCCCTCCATCTCATCCTCAGTCTCTCCCTCCCAAATGAATAATTCCACTTTCTACTCATCAAACAATGGGTTATCTTTGGGAATAGTGTGACAAATTTAGACAAGGTGATTTATTTTCACAACTGATTTTAGGGGAATTTTTAGTTAAATTAAGAGAAGCTGAAGTGAAAATTAGCTTGGGTTTTGAGGACAGATCTGTTTCATACATACAGCCGCTTTTAAAAATAGGATTTTCACAGACAAATTTTTAGGCTTAAGTGACTTATTGCTCTTATACAACTGATTCTGGGGAACTTTGGGTTAGATTAAGTGATGCTCACATGTGAACTTAGGATAAAAAAAAAAAAAAAAAAATCATTTACAAGGTCTATGGCACTTTCGTCACAAGTTAGTTTGAAGTCAAATGTTAAGTATGGTTATCTTCGAGGAAAAAAAAAAAAATGAAAATGCTATAATCATAAAATTGTCAAAAAATTAAAATCTCAAATCTGTGGCTGGCTGAAACTATACCAAAAGAACTTCTGGGAAATAAGCTACAATCTGACAATCTAAATAACCTAAAATCTATCACGTAATAAGGTAAATTAATGCTAACTTGTACACTCTCTGGTTGTCTGTGAAATCTGAAAAAAATATGTAACTCTGATAAAAATCGCATTTCCGTCCCCCCCCCCCAAAAAAAATGCAAATCTCATAATATCCATAAAAAATCAAAATCAATAAAACAGACATGAAATGGGCAAATCTCAAAATCCACCAGAAAAAAAAATGGACAAAAAAGTGCAAATCTCAAAATCCATCAGATAAAAGATTTATATGAAAAAAGTACATCTTCAAATATCCATTACAAACATGAAAGTGCTAGTCTCAAAACATCCAAAAAAAAAAAATGAAAAAAGTGCAAATCTCAAAACACCCATTAAACACATCCAGACATGAAGTGCATCTCTCAAAACAACTATCCTGAAATAATCAAAATTGCACATCCTACAATATCCATCCTAAAAATATCCAGACATGAAAATTGCACATCTCAAAAAATCCAGCTTAAAATGGCATCTCCAGAAAAAATGCAATCTCAAAATGTCCATAAAAAAATGAAAATACAGACATTTTCGAAATATACTATAATCTATGAAAAATCGACTTCAAAAACAGTCAGATGGCCAGAATAAAATCTTGGGCATTAGGGATGAATAGCTGGTTAATTTTCGGAAAACTACGGTACAGTTCACTTCGAACCATATTTTTCAAACTACATGGGCTAATATATCCTAAATTAATCTATAGACCACCATGGTCTATCTATCTATCTATGGCCCGACGCCCTAATCCCGCAAAGGGTGGCCGCAGACAAAACGCCTCCAAGTCGGTCACCCACCATTTGACTACCCTCCCCCCAACTCCCCCCCCCTCCCTCATATACCTCTCAACTCCATCTCTCCACCTCATTCTTGGTCTAACCCTCCATCCACCTCACCTACATACACCCTCTTAGTCTTTCATTCTCCATTCTCTCCACGTCCAAACCACCTCAGTATATCCCTCCTAATCTTCTCAACCACATCCACCCCACAACGCTCCTTCACTTCTTCATTCGTCAACCTGTCCCTCCATGTCACTCCAGCTGCTCCTCTCAAGTAACTCATTTCCACTGCTCTCTCTTGACTTGTTCCCCTCTTGCAAGGTGCACGCCTCGCTTCCATACGTCAGGGTAGGGATCACAATACTATCATGCAGTGACTTCTTCCATACTCACCTCCCTATTTTTCATAACTGCTTTCAGTGAACCAACAACCATCCTTCCCTGCTGTACCCTGTCACGCACTTCATCCCCCAAAATTCAAAAATAGCCGTTTAATAGGAAGAAAACTGAGGAAAATATGTTTGAATTCAGATGAAAGCATACGCCATATTGAAAAATGGACGTAAATGCCGCATAATTCGCAAAAGTAACACCTTAAAATGATGCTCCATTTACTTATTCCTAGCCTCTATCATTAGAAACTTCTCTATTAGCTAGTATCTCACCTGAAAATCTAATAAATCTGGAAAGAAAATTAGAAACACTTACCTTCCTAGGCGAGCCACGAAGCACCGTCCCTCCTCGACTCGACGACTAGAGTCGAGAAGGGCCTGATGCTGCCGGCTGCGTCACGTACAGCGGCCTCCCGGCACCATCACCCTGCCAGACGTATGAATAAAATTGAAATCAAGAGCCTGATTATTGCTTTATGCTAATTATTCTGCTTTTTAATTATCAGATAAATAATTACTGGTCATATAATGGCCCCAAGATGACATAATTACGGATAACGATGTAACCATAACGCTATCATCTCCACAGCACTTCTTCCTGACTAGCATCATATTCTATATAGTACATGGCTATTCAACAGGCTTATCATCAAAATAGATTTGAAACCAGGGAGATTCATTTCTACCTAAAAACTATGCTGGTATATAACAGAAACCAAGGAGATTCACCTGTTCCGTAGCACTGTATTCTGTACCCTATATGAAAGTAAAAATCGAATAGAAACCAAGGAGATTCATTCCTTCATCCCTATCTCAAAACTGATGCTGGTATATTAGATGGTATAGTATGAGGCTTCGTAAAAACTGTAGCGAATTATTCTCTCTCTCTCTCTCTCTCGTTTATTCTGTATATTATTTTGCATACCTCAATTCTCTCTCGCGCTCTCTTCTCTCTCGTTTATTCTGCATATTACACCTCATTTCTCTCTCTCTCTCTCTCTCTCTCTCTCTTATTTTGTATATTAAACCCCATAATCCTCTCCGTAAGTAATTATAAACTACTCTCTCCGTCAATAATTATAAACTAATCTCTCTCTCTCTCTCAATTTTAAACTATTCTCTCTTTTTTATACAGGGTAGCCTATCGTTTTCCACTCAAAATTATGGTTTCTCTCTATATATATATCATTTTCACTATATATATAACTGAATATATATATATATATATATATATATATATATATATATATATAAAATTTTCTGGGCAGCAAACATGTACTCTCCCTCCCGCCCCCCGCCCCCCCCCCAAAAAAAAATAAGCAAAGTAAAAAGTGGCGTCCCTGAATTGAAGAGGTTGACCATTTTAAATATTTAAATCTAGGGATGAGTGAGGCTGGTCACTCTCATCTTATGTCAGGACCAACTTGCCTAACCCCGGGCTTCTACTCTCCTCATGGGGCAACGTAGGACTGGATGATGGATGGATGGATAGATAAATCCTTGGATTTCTTGGTGGCACAAGGTCTCTTAGCACCTCTTCCATAGCGATTTCTTTTAACATTACAGCATGTGGAAGAAACTACTACTCTCGTTTAATCTTATGTATTTTCCTGTCGTAGGTGACGCACGACCCCTGAAAATAGGAAGATTCTAAACATCACTTCCTTAGAGATTTATTTTAACATTACGTACAAGAGTATTAGTCCTTTCTTATTTTATATAGTGTCATTTTGCCATGTGACGAAGATACAAATAATTAATCCCTCAGGCTTAAACCAGTGTGGATCTCTTCAAGTCGAGGAGCATTAGGAGAGTATTTCATTTTTTTTTTTTTTTTTTTTTTTTTTATCGAGGCGAAGATGCACTTGACAGATTAGTGATTACTGGCTGAATGCAACATTACTTCATAATCTAGCATTATTAACTGACAACAATTATCTGAGAGGGAAATTTGGGTTAGTAAATATTTTTTGGACATGTTGCCTTCAGCCAATCATCAACAACCTGTCGAGTGCATCTTCGCCTCAATAAAAAAAAACGGAGTATAGGCAGGGACTCTTCAAAACTCTTACTGGGATGTCTGCCTGAACATGAATAGTCTTGAGGGGAAAGAATTAAAAAAACAAAAAGCTGCAAGCTAGTGTTTTCTTAAATGGAGTGTTGTACTTATACAAATTTAGAGTTTTCAGTTTGTCGAGGTATATTATTGCATTTAGCTGATAAATCCATGAAGCTGAATGTAATATCAGCTTATACTTCACGGACATTCATTTTTAGCACGGCAACTGTTTAACATGTTGATGCTGAAACTGACTATACCATCACACACACACACACAGTCTGGTATAAGTATGTAATGTATATGGTAAAAATTACAAACGTTGTGTAACAGATGGCATAAGTATGGTACAAAGATCGGTATTAACTACTAGCATATGAAACTCCTGGAACTGTTAAGACAGTAATAACCCTTACCTGTTCCATCCACGGCTTCATTATATTTAGCAATTCCGGTCCGTGTCTGACTGCATTCTTTGTCATATTTCATGGCACTTCTGCAACACTTTTCAGTCGCCGTGTTGCAGTTGCTACAGACTGGTTTCTCCCTTGGTGTTAAGTGTTCGTGTTTACAAAGTGTACCGGAGGCAACACGCTCGCTGTCATACACAGAAAAACAAAATGGTAAATAATTCCTATCATTGATGCTAATCACTGGACTTATCATTGAAAAACACTTGAAAGAAATCACAGTAATTTTAGATTTTTTTTTACAAAGATACTTAATTCTCATTGTTTTTGAAAAATTATTCTAGCACACATCCACACCACACCCACAAAGGTGCTACATAGAGCAAGTCAGGAGCTAACTCATCAGCTTATGATTTCAACCAAAGTCTCGACTTTGTTGACTTGGTACTTAAATGTTTTTTTTTTTTTCTAATTAAGACGCGATTTTTATAAGTTCGGCCCAGTCCCAAGTTGTCGACGCAATGCATCACTCGGTAGGCATGCCTCCGCCAAGCTTTGCGCACGGGATCTCTAAACAGTTTCCAAGCCGACTCCATAAGGATATGGAATAAAATAAAAGTACAGAATTACTGAAGCTTGAGGTTTACAATAATACAAATAATGGCTCTGAAAATGATAAACTGACAGTTATGCTGGGACGTACAAGTTTCTTCCCGCCTTATAACATTGCCAGAAACAGAAATATGAATCTTGAATGTTGAACTTTTCATAATGATAACGAAACACCTAAGTGCTGTGGAGGGGATGTAGTCATATAAGTTATTTTTTCTACCATTGAACCCACAGCATAATGCTAGCAATATACCATGAAAAAGTGCTATAGGAAAAAAAAAAATACTGGCCTGACCTACACGAAAACCAAAAAGGCTAAAATGAGGATAAGTAATGGCGAAAACTATACCAAAAAAGGGGGGAGGAGGCATTTTTCTTTTTTTCTCACTAAACGGGTTAACTGCCCTCTACAGCCAACCATCCACATTTTGGGAGACTAGGAGTTGAGACGCTTGCACAAGCGGGCAGTGGAAGGCGTACATATCTAGACAATGTCTTAAGTGAGATGGAATCATTTTAATGAAAAGAGAGGCATAGAAATACTTCCCTCCTACGATTATAACCAGACGCCACATTCCCGTAAGGGATGACCGTTTGAGCTAGTAGTTATAAGGGCAGGGGCACTAACCCTCCGCCAACTCCTGTTGACACGTAGGTCATACGTTGGGATTGGTTATATGGTTACCATCCAGCATTGTAAATGGTTTCCTGGCTTGCAGGAAACCATTAAGCTTGTCACCCAATGTAAAGCCACCTGCGAAAAAGTAACGGGAAAGATGAAACAGGAAGAGAGGAGAACAGACCAGGGAAAGAATGATAAAGGCATCGGAAGTAGGTAGCGTTACATCAAGTGAGTGGATGATGGTCGCCACTACCTACCACCATTGTAAAAGTACATCCTGGGTTAGACAAAATTTAAATTTGATCTTAAGGTCAAGGTCACAGAGCAAAGTCAAGTATTTGGACTTTAGGCCAAGTGTTGCTCTTGAGCTTTATTTGGTTAAAAAGAGAAAAGGGGGAGGGTTTCCCTAGATGCAACCCCCCCCCCCATGCTCCTTTTCCAAAGGGCTGGATTCAGCCTTGAGTGGAGCCACCAGTGGAGCTCCAATTTATGATCTTTCAGAATCTTGCCTTTCGCTTGGAATTTCGATGAAACCTTTGCCATTGTAAGCCTACATCTCAAAGGCTTAGCCAAGTTGGTCACAAATCTTTATCAGAATGTCCCTTTAATGTTGGGGAGATCTTGAATTTGGCTCTTTGGTCCAGCTGTTCCTTGAAAGGTCATTATTCTTACAGGTTTCCAGTCTTTGGTTCTTGTGGTCCCAGCAATCACATCAAAACCTGGCAACATGGATGAGGAAAAGGAAAGAAAGTCATGTAAAAATGTCTATTTTATACAACTGTACAAAATGGTAATTCATCCAGTCTACCACATTCAGTTAGGCAAACACTGTTTCAGCCAATAATCCTGTTAACTTATAAATGGTCAATAAACACACTTTACAACAAAGTCAGATTTAGTGACATACTTTAGGCTAGGACTTAACTGTATTAAGTCTGAGTTAAATACCAATTTGAATACTTTCAGGTGTATATTATACCCTAACCTTCATAAAATATTTTCACAACATATAGCCTATTTTCAAAACACCTATGTCAATATATTACTATAATATAAACTTTAAAATGTATATCTGATACTCAGACTTAATTCAGCTATATCATTGCCTAAATTCTGTCACCAAGAACTGAACAGACAAGATATGACAGCTCAACAGTTGTGATTGGTGACGAAGGCCTTTTATAACATGGGGTATTTTTTAATGACATGAGTTTGTTGAATATTTTGTCTCCTGTTTGCATCCCTTGGGAAGATTATCATTAAAAACAATAGAATCCATTTAAATTACAGTACAACAAACCTCCTTGTGGCACACGTTAACAACACTCATGAGTGGATACATATCCTGTGTTCCTTTATCACAGAAATGAAGAGGCTCACTTTATACTGTACCTTCACTGGAGATGGTAACTCGGCAACATCTGATGGTGTAACACAACATATGCCTTTTGAAAATCAAGGAAGAAACAAAAAACGTAACACTAATTATAATAATAATATAAGCCATCTCTTCATGATCATTCTTGGGGTATTTCAGTCTTAAAGTGACTTGCAAATGTGATTTAAAAAAAAAGGGGGGGGGGGAAGGGTCTTAGCTAGTACCGTAAAGGGGAGAAATATCATACCAAGTAAAATCCACAAAGTTTGGAGTTGCTATGATTGAGATGCCACAAAATGCACAATAGAAGACTGAATATGGAAGCATTACATGTGTTCCTATACTGACTGTCCATCACTATTTCTGTAAAGAACAAGACCGTGAAATTTGACAAAGAAACAACTTGTAATGCTTCAGGACAGTGCCTCAGGTGCAAACTAAGAAGGTGGGTTGGTCATTGTGTGTAAAGACAAAACGCATGGGGATCAATCTCTCACTCTACAGGCTGTCTTAATATTTTTTCCAAACTTGGTATGATAAATTATCATACACAAGAGATGTCACTTACACTGGGGGGGAAAAAAAAAAAAAAAAAAAAAAAAAAAAAAAAGCACCTTTAATTCTGGTACATTGTCAGCAGTGAAGATGTGTGAAAAATAAAATAATAAAAGTTATAGCTCCTGCAATGCATATCAGTACAGTGC
Organism: Coenobita brevimanus; assembly: GCF_032717465.1. Classification (NCBI taxonomy): domain Eukaryota; kingdom Metazoa; phylum Arthropoda; class Malacostraca; order Decapoda; family Coenobitidae; genus Coenobita; species Coenobita brevimanus. The sequence continues at coordinate 42,111,812 of NC_137004.1, read as the reverse complement.
TCCCAGGACATCATGACCAATGGGCATTGCACATGTCTGGCAATACAAAATTTAACCAATCTGATTAGGATTTGACAGACAAGAGAGGTAGTTGGCTAGATAGTCAAGCTGCCTTTCCTTGCCATTCTGAGGATTCTTAAGTTGGGTAATGTGTTGTACAGTGCTTCTCCACTTGAAACAGTACCGATTAATACTCCTGATTACTGTACCTTGCAGTTATTAACTCTACCAACTTATCAAACATGAAAACTGCAGTTTACCCTTCCTCAGACTGCAAGGATAAAATGGCTAAATGAAGGCACTTTGTGTGCTACCGACCAAAATATCCAAAATCAGTTTAAGATGAGAAAAGCCTCTGATGGGATATAGCACAATTATCATTTAATATGGCAATACTTGTCTCATTGTGTGAAAGGAAATGAACACTACAACATAGTGATGATGCTTATGTTGTACAAAAAAATTGTCTTATTTAACGTATCCACATACATGTCTTGGCACTAAAACAGTAACGCATGAATTGGAACACAACTATTCCCATTCATAACTTCACCTCCTGACTTTTAAAGCCTTTGGATAAGAACATCTGAGATCACAAAAAATTCCCTAACAACATCAACAACTTGCAAAAAAGAAAATAATTATAATAATAATAACCTTGAATTATTATTATTATGGTAATAATCTACCAGTACGGAGCTGGGAGTGAGGGGCACAAACTACACACCACAGCAAGAGGGTGAGGCAGTATGTGGCCATCTTGCCATACTCCACACTACACTATCCAACAGTTCTTAAACATTGACATTCCTAAGCTACACAAGATTACAAAAAAGAAGGAAAAAAAGAAAAACGAAGGGATATGTGGAGAATGATCGTTAGAAGCTACTTATTTCGGCAGTAACAGCCTTCAATGATAGTTTTGTACAAGTGTAGAGAAACAGTGTTTTATATAATACAATGGTAAAGATGTGAAAGACACTGTCATAATGTTACCTCACCATGGACTTGCAAACAGAATTCATTTTCTCCAAGTATAAATTACAAAAATATTATTGTAATCACTTTGTTCACATTTGGATAGTCACAATAAGCAATGCGTGATTTGATAACGCAAGTTTTTATTACATGTTATGCTTTTGTTAAGTACAGTAGGTATTACAGTGCACCTGCATCCTGGTGGGGTGAGATGGTGGCAGCGTGAGTGGTGAGCATTATCGTGGAGGCACAGAGCTGCTTGTGGCTCCATGTCACTCGCACGCTGCTACCTCTACCCTTTATTATGCTTACCAATCAAGACTACTGATCTCTCACCAGCAAGTCTACAGATTTTAAATAAGTTGGTATATGCCACATCAGATGCCTTAGCAGATAATGGTGGTATGCACATCCAGAGTTGTTTATCTGAATATCAGATCACAGTAACTCTGTATGATACATTAGTAACCAATACTGAACTACTAATGCTGTTACATTGCGAAAAACACATGCAAACAATATCTGCAGAAGTTGAGTATCATGGGTCTACTGTGGTGAGTGTGGAGAGGTGTGTGTATCACTTGTGTGTGCGGGTGTCCTGTGTGCCTTCCGCGACTAGGCTCACCACCCACACATCACCAGCCTCCTCCCACACTAACTGGTAAATGGTAAGCTGCCACACTTTGCAGTACAACCATACGAGTATAAAAAATCTTTTTCTGACATGTGCCTTAGGCTAATAAGAAATTTTCTTTCATGGAGCACTTTTAGACAAGATGTCAGCACTGCAACTGATTAAGAACATGGGGGGGAGGGGGGCTGTTACCCCTCACAAGGCAAGTTCTGTTGGGTAGAACATGGTGCTATACAAGAAGCCAGCTCAATTCCTGACAGGCTGCAAGAACAAGCTGCCCTGGGGCGTGGTGTTAGTCTTTCACCAGACGGTAAATGTGGTGTTGTGCACCGTGCTCCGACGTTGAAACTTCAAATACATATGCCACACACAGAAGAGTCTCTTGGGTCTCACGGTTGGTCACCACCTGCAAATGATGCCAGTTCTGAGTTAGGATAAATATACAGAACTGTACAGTACAGTACAATACCAGGATATCATGTCTACAACATCCATCTGTTTTGACAGTACCACCCCAACCTTAGATATCATCATTTTTATTATCGCCTGCCTTTAGCAAGGTGGAGAGATAATGTTTTTGCCTGTGTGTGTGTGTGTGTGTGTGTGTGTGTGTGTGTGTGTGTGTGTGTGTGTGTGTGTGTTTTACCATTATATCTCATGAATGGCTTGAGCTATCAAAACGGAACCCTCTGGGTATCAAGATATGACCAAAATCTTGGACGAATTTGAAAATAGGAACTCTGGGTCAAGGTCAAGGTCACCAAAATGGCTGCCAAAGATCAACTAGTTTTTATCACCCACCTTTAGCATCATTATATCTCATGAATGGCTTGAGCTATCAACATGAAACCCTCAGGGTATCAAGATATGGCCAAAATCTAGGATGTTCGAAAATGGGCACTCTGGGTCAAGGTCATCAAAATGGCTGCCAAAGGTCAACTAGTTTCTTTAATATAGACTGGCTTTTGTGAAATGCAGTGATTGCATTCCATACAGTTTTGCAAATTTTCTTCACCTTTGGTTTGTAATTATCTTGTAACTTGGCCAGCATCATATACTGGCAGGCGAATAGCATTCAGCTTCTGAATGCTTTCCTTCATTTCATCTGCATTTACTCTCAAACCCTTGTGTCTCATTCCATCTCACTTCCTAAATCATTCCTCCTCCTCCTTTTTATTCACTGCAATTAATATCAACTCATTAGCACACAGCATCTCCCATGGGAGGCCATTTCTGAAGTCATGTGAGAGAGCTTCATGCACCATGACAAACAATAAGGGGCTCAAGAGTGACCCCTATAGTACACCAACATTCTCTGAAAACTCATCACTCAAATCCTCGTTCACTCTCACTTGGGTGTGAGCACCCACATACATATTCATAAACACTCTAACCAGCTACTCCTGGATTCTCCTTTATTTACCCAATGAAGCGTGTAAGACAAAGACAGAAACCCAAAGAGACATAATACTGTACTATGTTAAATAAGCGACAAGGCAGAGATGAAATTTTCTGGGCAGCCAATCCAATGCCAGAATAAAACAGTGTACATACCCAGCAATCAAAGGAACCAAGTTTGACTGGCTTACCTGCAAGATTGTGAAGTTCTCCAGAACACTGTTCATCATGTACTTCTCAGGCAAATGCTTCAGTTTGTGAATGAAATTAATCATGTACTCGCACATGGGGGAGCGGTGGATCCTGTACACAAATCTGCCATTTTCAAATCGGGCATATTCTGTCTCCACTTTCTCCACCACTTGCTTGCCAAATGAACACACTTTTGTTGAACAGGTGATTGTCATATTCTCTGGGCTCTCATACCTGCAAGACAAGCAATACCTATAGCATATACAAAAAGAGTAATACTGTTTTGTATACTGTATTATTTTTCCTTACAAGTACCTGTTGTATTTTAAAATAGCAAAGGATACTATATGTACAAACAGTCCTCAAAGTCTGAGACTAAAATGACAATGTTTTCACAACAGGGCAGAGCTGTAATTAAAGTACTGTATTATTACTTCACGAAGTTGTCACTGTTCTGAAGTAGAACCTGTTTCATAACAGCCCTTTTAGCACAAAAAAGTTACAGTCTTTAAAAGTACTGTATCACTTTTCACACTGTACAATTTATCAGATGATTGTCATGTAATATGTGTAATGAAGATATTTGCCAGTGGGGTGAAAATGAATTTACTATTTTTGAAAGACAAGGACCTTGGAGGATAATAAGTGATGTGAATTCTGAATGTGAAGGACTGATTTGGAGAAAACATGAAATAAAGCTCTGGTGGAATACTTTGGAGAAAACGTCAAAGCGGTAGGAGTCATGAATTGGGAGCAAACTGGCTCGGAAAATTTGTGGAGTGGACACACGGAGTGTTTGGTTATCAATGCCAAAGTTGCTTGTGCTGTTGCAAGTGTATCACCTAGAGCAGTGCAGGTTCGTGGGATGTGGAGACTGAAAGAGCTGTGAAAATGAAAAAATGCTTGGGTGGTTGCAAAAACGAAGTTCTGATGAAGGAAAGAATTATACAGTAACACCTGTATGAAGGGGTAAGTAAACAAAAAGGTGAATGACTATTTCTGAATGAAAATAATGGTAAACTAATCTGAAATACCATAAACTATTTTACAAAGACCAAAAATATTGGGATAACTGGAAAAAATGTGAGCTGTATGTGATAAAAATGGGAGAATGCTGGCAGATAAAAGTAAAACAAGAAACAAATGGATAAAATATCTCTGTAGGCTGAAGAATGGGGTTAATGAGATCACAGCAGTGGTAAACATGACTGGTTCTGGTGGTGCACAGTGAATGAATGCAGTGCCTGAGAATATGATGCAGTAATAAAGTATACTAAGAAATACAACATTTCACTGCAAAACATCTTACTGGCTGGTGACTCCATAGAATGTGCCTGATTCATCCTGGATGTTGGCATTGAGGTCAGCCCAGAACTTAACGAGGAAGAATGCATTTTGCGGTCCCTTATCATACAGCTCCTTCAATCCACCCTTCTTTTCGGGGAATTTGTCATAAATCTGTCGAATATCTACAGCCTGGCAATGACAAAAGTAGAATTTAGTGATACAGTATTGCCAATTAGGTGCTGGAATAAAATGACACTGTAAAGAATACACTGCACACAAATCGATACTTTGTGACTGTAGCACAATTTTGAATATGTATAAGATGAATGAAGAGATACAGACAAGAGAAATAAGTGAATGATTTGCTGCAGCTTCAATAATCTCAGTAAAACTTCCTTACTACTAGTGAAGAATGAGACAAAAATGTCTAAAAATGACACTACTCTCTATGACTATCTGGAACACTTAATTAATTCATTTATCATCTAATCTTTTGTTGCCCCATCAATGGCATAGGGGACCATGGCTAGGCTACTCAGTCCCAACATTTAAGGAAAGGGTAACTGGCCTCACTTGCCCCCCAGTGGTATTATGTTAACAAAACACCTCAACCACCTTTTAGATGGAAATGTTCCCTCCAGCTGGAATGCTCTGACCTCACAAGACCACCAGGTGTCATTTTGCTATGGGTTATCACAAAGTATCATGATAACTGTACTCGAAATATGGTTAACCCTTCATATGCCATGTGGGGTCACACTGACCCTTTGTCCTCCATGTGGGGTCAAATTGACCCCAATACAATTTTCAAATGATGTCATTCAACCACTTATTGTTTTAGGGATCTGGTGAACCATGACTTGGTCTGTCTTTGGCCAGTGTAAAAGCACACAACATTTGAGTGGAAAGACTCTTCTAGTTCTGGAGTTAGGATGTAATGGTAATATACACTGCCATAAAATTATCCATGTGAGGACAACTTGTTCAGTCAGTTGATTCAACCAAGAGTATTTTAGTGTAATCATCTGGCAAATAAACAGTTACAGTCCAAGCAACATACGCTGAGTACTGGCTGGGAAAAAAAGAAAAAAAGTAAATCTTGTTACTTCACTCACCTCTAGAATGGGATCTGCATAAGTTGTTGGCCCACCTATGTGTACAAACAAATGTTTCTGATACTGGAAAGATATTAAGAAAAAAAAATTAGTACAAGCAGTATTCATAAGTCAGGGATGTATTTCAAAATTACTTTTTTTTTTTTTTTCCATACAACTGGTGCTGCAAATAAAGAGAAACTAGCAAAGCAGCACTGTAGGTAGCAATGGTACTTGAATAGGAATGTTACCAACTGCACTATTAACACCTCATGCTTTTAACTGGTATGTTAACTGCACAGTCCTTCCTTAGTAAGAAGTGTGACTAACTGCGTTTGGACAGCCCATACTCCCCCAGCCCTTAAGAGTTCTCTTCCACTCTTATATTCTACCAAGAATGCTGTATACAACAGAAAAGAAGTCAAACCTGAAACTGTACTACACACAAACTCCTGTCTACTGATGGTCAACTCAAGGAAAGATGGCACTTACTGTGTCTGGATCTCTCTGTGACTCCATGAATGCACTGAACTCCACCAGTCTCAACTTTTGTGTGGCAATAGATCTTCCTTCCCAGGCTGGGACTGTTACAGAGGGGGCAGCAGCTGGCTGCAAGAGACCACCCATGCCACCCACTGCTGGCTTTGTCTCACCACTCATCCCAAATGGAGACTGAGCAAATGGCTTCACGCTGGAATTAAATAATGCAATGAACACAGAAGTTTCTGATATTAAACTAAACAATAACTTATTCATATCCACAGCATTACATTATACGTAAGTAATGCAGGCTGCCCTTACATTTGTTCAAATCTGCAAGATTAGCTTGGCTCTAAAAAATTCTTATAATTAACTATTTTGACAGTTTCTGATAAAAATACTGAACATGTAGGAGAGCCTGATTCTGTGAAAAAAATTAAATTCTCTGTCCATATTTTCCAATCAAACTACATTTCTATCTGTTGGGGCTATACTCTGGTTTTTATGTAAGCAGAAATGTCATGTCATAATCCTCCAACATTGATTTATACTTGATAAAATTATATGTTGTTTTCAGTAACAAAACTGTTATTCTCTGAGATGCAAATGTGGAGAAATTGGAGGGAAAAAAGCAATGATGAAGGAATGACATGGATGGCTGAAGTTTGTGGTACAATGCACATGACAAGGTCATATCTCTTGTTTAATCTAGCACAGTGATATGGTTTCACTTCACTAGTGCTGTGATACCAGTTTAATCAATTGCATTGCCCAGCATGAATGAATTTTGCCTGTGGGGTTGAGCCACGAATTCTGAAGGGTTCAATGGTCAGCAAATGGATTTTTTTGGTACATATTCACCAAGAGCTCTGTTAATAATTCTCCAACTTTTTGTGTTATATTTCTTTGTTTTCTAGATTCAACCCAACTCACAGAGTTCAGATGATGATGAATATTATGGCAGGCAAATACAGTATTAAAATTTCTTGGCCTCAAACAATGAGAGACCACAATGTTTGCTTTAAATCAGAGTGAACTTATTTATTGTTATTTATCATTATTAGCAGATATTTTGTGTCAAAGGAGTGAAAATGGGTTAAAAAGAAGTTATCACAGAGCAGTTGCACTACCCTATTTTCCCCAAGAGGAACTGGGCATCTTGACTGACATGCTCACAACAGTCCCTTTGTCACTGCAAACGATCTGCTTTATTGAAATGGAAAGTAATGTTAAATTACCTCTGTTCAAAAGGGCAAGCTGCTGAACAACCCCAAATACTACACTTTTTGAAAAGCTGATTTAGTTCCTTTTAAATCACTTGGTTTTCTCCTTCAAAAATAAGTAGTGAATGATACATGGTGCTTAACATGTCATGTGATGCTTGACCAATCAAAATCATTAACAGCACTAATGGTCTTTAATCTTAAGCACTATAGGTCATAAGGACCTAGGTTTAAGCTAATTCAAAGTATTTCAGGGTAAGAGTCCAAGTGGCAAAAAACTGCCATTTAGGAAATGGAAAAGGTACTCACTCTTGGCTGGTGCCAGCCTGTAAGCCACCCTGCCAAAAGGCGCTGGCATAGGACACAGGAGGTGGGGCCAAGCCAAGAGAGGCTTTACTGTGCATGGCAGTAGCTGAGACAATCTGCGCTGATGACATGGACGACATTGTATGTAGAGCTTTCTCCTTGGTAGCTGAGTCCTGCGTAATATCAATTTATAAACTGACATACTGTGAATGCTGATAAACATAATATCCAGTTTATTACACTATTATAATTATATATGACTGATAATTCATTTACTGCTGAGTATGGTACTTCAGAGAGCTATCCCAGAGTGTATTAATGGAAATACAAATAAGAATCATATAGTCATAAAACTCATAAACAGTTTATTAAGTTACACTCATATATGCAAACTGGAATAAACTTGGCAGAATACTATTGCTAGAGGAAGTTATAAAAGTGCTGCAACTTAAAACTGCATTACTGTATATGGAGAAGTCAGAAGGCAAAATTTGGAGGTAAACTATAATGAATCAGATGGTCTGACTTCAGATGTTAGCTGTACTGCAGCACAGATGCACTGTAACAGCAAGAAACTTCAAATAAAGAATATTTCATATCTCCAGAAGCATTTTACACTACTCCCTGAATATCTGAACTCCCTGAATATCTGAAGTGACTTTTAGATTTTTTTTTTTTAACAGCTCTTTTAATTTACTACTGTGTCCACTAGATGAGTCACAAATTATGCACACAGTATGTTGAGCTTCAGCACAGCACTAAACATATATTAATATAAAACAAAAATTCAAAATACTTGCCAGTCTCAACATTCCGCCATTGTCATCAGAGGTGCAGCCCTACAACAAGTAAGTACAGGGTAAGTACAAGAGGTCACTACACGGACATGTAGAGAGGCATGTGGGCTACCTAGCTGCAATTTGTCACTTTTGTTGATTCCTCTCTAGGATATTATTACACTGTACTGATGATGTCTTAATTGTACAATTCTAATTATTCAAATTTTTAATAATAAACTTGGAATTGCTACTTCTCTTGCTCCTAATTAAGTTATGAAAATTTAGTCACTTCCAGCCATGACCAATATTAATGATAAGGATACAAAGTGAGCATCTATATTGCAACAATGAAGCCAGTTTTAGTGAGCATGAAAAGCATCTGTGGTACTGGATGAATCTTGGTACATATGGAAGGTTTAAGGTTATCAGTCACAAACTGTTCAGTCCACGCTCAACACACAAGGTAGTCTTGTTACTAGATAGGCATCTCAGGGCAAGTAGAAGGGAGCTTTAAATATATATATATATATACAGTACTGATGCAACAACCTAACATCTTGGACATGGAACACAGTCTTAAATATGTACAGTACTGATGCCACACGCTAAACATCTGAAGTATGATGGAGGATGTGTTAAAATATAAGGGTATGTACAATACTGATGCCATGAGTTAAAATCTGTATGACTGGATAGGCTGCATAAGGTAAATGGGATGTCTGTTAAGGATGTTAAATAGTCCTATGAAAGACCTAAGCAAGAGATTCCAATTAATACTGAATGAAACATTGTTTAAAACTATGAGTAATTCAACTGTTTCTTACATGAAACATCATTTTATTACATCAATGAATGACAATCAATGATCACATCTTGGAAAAAAATAAACTTAAAACTTCAGGTATCAAGACAGAAATACTTGTTACGGTAATATCTACTGACAATCAAAAAAAGAATCAACCTAATGTTATGCCATACATAAAATAAACAATCAATCTCTAAACCTTATAATTATGTGACTTGCATATAGTACGTTTACTGCAACTACAATTCTTACAAGATAGATTGGTAAGAGAAATATAAGTTTGTTAGGAATAAGCACAGTGCATTACATTTAAGACTCAGAATAATTTACACTACACACATCTCTGTATACAAATCTAAAGATATTTTAGCATCCCTGTGAACTGACAACAATACACCAAGTACAGTAAAAAAAAAAAAGTGCCATGAATAAAAAGAAAATGTGGCAAATAAGAAGTATGACAGGATCAAGCAAGTGAAGGATAAGACATAGTGAAGCCTTCCCTTTTCCCTCAGGCAGGTAGAGTCATTGCTCTGTGTTGTGGTGTGCAAGCTCAAAGAATTTACGTGCCTCTGTGTTAATCAAATTCAAGTGATACCTCACCTTATTGTAGATTAAATAAATTGTAGACTATAAGGAATAATCAGAGGTTAGGATGGGAGCTTGATATTAAGTAAGGAAAGTACAGTAGCTAAAAGTGAACCAATTTACATCTACTGTATTCATAAAAGAAAAGTCAGTGAGGCATAAGTGCAGTAACAACTTAGAAGGCCATGTGTTCCTCTGATATGAGGACTATAACGAGTGCGAGAGTGGCCAGGAAGACCAAGGTTACGTTAGGTAGGGTCACACCGCTATACCCAGCTGAGGAACAAAGCAAAGACTCCAACTTCAACTTCACCCCGGCTTACCCCTGGTACATCCTGTAAAAAGAAAATTTCACTCGTGAGTCAATAAGTTGAAGAGAAGCAAATCCAATGAACACTGATGAAATGAAAATCAGAACCCTCGTTTCAAGTAATTTCTAGCAATAAAATAAAAGAAATTTTTATCCCAAATCACTGTAAGATTTAGTGTTCAATTAATGCAAAGAGCCTTAACTACATACTAAGAACAATACCATACTAGTTACTGTACCAGGGGTGTTGTCTACCTGTTATAGGAACCAGAATTACGATAAGGATGACACCAATATTATCCACAAGTTATTTCTGCACACAGAAGCATAAATGAATCTTTTTGAGCTGAAGCAAAAACAGTTGAACTAAAATATTTCATAAAGCAAGAAGATACAATGTACAGTATACCAAAGCTACTAGATCTTCAGGAAATAGGTAGTGAAGTATTTTTAGATACATAAAACACACACACACACACACACACACACACACACACACACACACACAAACAGCAACACTACACATTTGGATTACGGAAAAACTACACAATCAACTTATTTATGTAAATGTCAACCTCATTTTGCCACCTCTGGAACATCAGGGGTCCAAGGATAGGCTACCTAAGTCCTGAACATTCAGGGGTAGAAGAGTGACCCATGCACCCTGAATGTAGCATTTTACTAATAACCTTTAGTCACATCTACAAACTGAACCAAAACACATATGCTAAGTACATTCTGACCCAAAAGCTCAATTACCTGGCCATAAGCTCAAATATTAATGGAAAACTGGCAAATTTTTAAAAGCAAATACACTCTCTGTTCAATAAGCCATTAACTGACAATGGGACTGAATTAACAAACAAAATATTCTCTCTCTCTCTCTCTCCATTACTCTGTAGTTTTCTTCTTAACCTTGCATCTTCACATCTCAGCTCTGCACTCACCAAAACTTGCAAGGAGTACAACTGCAAAATCAACCTAAGAATGTGAAATGAATGTAAAACTACAAGGTAGAGTTAATGCACTGAGTAGGGTCGGTAAGCTAATCAAAAGAAGTCAGTGTAATTTCCATACATACAAATTATCAGTACGAAGGTATTCTAAGCTACAGTACAGATATCACCTGGTGCAAGAATATACTTACTGTACAAATAAAAATCAAGCATGGCAAAGCAGTGTTACTAATCTACACAATTTCTTACAACATACAGTAAAGGAAATTTCAACATTATATTTAACCCTTTTATTAATACAGGCTCCACTGTCTGACACTGGTAACTGCTACATGCCTACATCAAGTCTCGCACATCCTGCACTGGTTTTATGAACAATTACAGCATTACTTAAGTCGGAGGCAACTCTAAGTTTCATTAATTTACAAAGGTTATATATGCTCTGTAATATATACTGGAGGGAGTAGCATCGACACAACAATGTAATGCCTTCCATTCTGCCTTGTTATTGTGTCTGTGTTCTAAGCAGCCTCTTACTTCATGCTGTCTGGAAACTTTATAGTGACCAGTTTAGCTGTACATCACCCTTTTTGCAGGATATACGGATATTAACTGGCTTCCAGGCTCCTGTAGTAGCCTTACCATTGCCATGCTGTGTAATTCCTGAACATGGCACCTGTAGTCCTGTTGCTGAACCTACTATCCCAGCAGCTCTCATCTTTGTTTAAGATAATCACACCACCAAACCCTTGCCTAACCAGAGGAAAGAGGATGCAAAGGGAGTGGTACAGTTTCACAGTATGGGTTTAGGTGCTGCTCCTGTTTAGAGGACTGCTGATACAGAACAAATTGAGGTGGCAAGCAATGTAAGTATGGTACACCTTTATTTACCCTTTGAATAATTCTCTTTTCCTTTACTGGAATTTTCATGGAATCAAGCTTTACCAGAAATAAGAAGTCGCTATACTTTGAATTGCTCTTGGTTAATGTATGCGCTAAAGTTACAAAGTATTGTTCACTTTTCCCAGTCTTCCAAAACACTGGTTTTCAGGCTCTCAATAGGCACTGATTCTTGCCAAACTGTACACCACTTATACAATGCATTTTACTCTAAGGTATACGATTTATTGTTTCTAACTGCTCTCCCACTTAACTTTGACACCACGGACATAGAGTAGTCTCTCCAAGTATCTGGCCCCTGCCTACATAAAAGTCAAGTGTGGAGAGGTGTAATAATGCACAGATGTCTGGGTCATTAGCAGGCGACCCTTATGAGTTACTGTTAAGTGTCTGGCAGTGGGACTGCCATAACCCTTACAGTTTTTCCTTTTCACCACCCAAAAATCCAGTGTCAGTCTGGGTGCGGATTGAAGGGTCCTTCTAGATCTTTACTGCTGTGTACTGTACCCAATGCAAGAAGGATTAGAAACCTAATTCAGGACTCTCTTAAGACTTGACTCTTTACTCCGCATCTTGTAGTGCAAAAAAAACACAATGACTTGGGCTTCAGGAAATGGACAAGCTGCCTTTTGTATTGTTAAGTGAGGACAAAGGGGAACTGCAAGGCTTGGTGAATAAGTCTGGAAGTGAGTGTAAGAAACAGAATCTAAAGGTGAATGTAGGGAAGAGTAAAGTTACAGTCTTTGAGAGAAATGAGGTCACTGAATGTACAATGAGGTTGGATGATGAGGAAATGGAAAATGTGAGTGTATTTATGTACTTGAGTGGTGTGATGAGTAAGATTGGCAGTTTGGAGGGTGAAGTGCTTGATAGGGTACAACAAAGAAGAAAGGCTGCTGATTCTTTGAATGCAGTGATATGAAACAGGGAAGTGAGCATGGAAGTTAAAAAGTTGCTGCATTACAGTACGGTGATACCAACAATGTATGGAAGTGAAGTCTGGACTTTGTCGGCAGAACAAGTCAGGAGTGAGAGTAGTGGAAAAGAGTTATCTGAGAGGCGTGTGTGGAGTGACATGGAGAGACAGACTGACAAACGAGGAAGTGAAGGAGCGTTGTGGTGTGGATGTGACAGAAAGCGTTAGGAGACATACACTGAGGTGGTTTGGCCATGTGGAGGGATGGAGAGCAAGAGACTAACAAGGAGAGTGTACATGAGGGGAGGGGGGAAAAGGGAGGGGGAGGCCAAGGATAAGATGGAGGGATAGAGTGGAGAGGTATATGAGAGAGGGGGGTGTGAGCTAGGAGCAGGGCAATGAAATGGCAAGGGACCAGATGACATGGAGGTGATTTGTTTGTGGCCACCTCTTATGGGATTAAGGTGTCTGGCAAGAGATAGATAAGGTTCCTTCACAGTTGGTGGTCAGGACTACCACATAGCCAGCTTCTTCCTTACTAGAGTAATGATTTCCTCTCTATACAACATGTGGTAGCAGCTAACCACTAATGCTGGGACAGTATCCACTCTGCCATGGAAAATACATTGCCAGTGGCATGCATTAATTTGAAGCATCCTTCATAGGGATCATTTATATTAAAGCACAAGCCATGTTCATTCTAGGTGATTTATTCAATCAATCTTTATGTTAACGCTCAATATTATGGAAGTTAACATTAACTTGGTGCATGCTTACTCATGGAACTGAGATACAACTTTAGACTGGTCTATGCTAATTCTAGTTCTGAGGTTTGTTCGTCTATGAATGAACTTTATGCCCCAGAATACCGTGATACTCCTTTACCATAGTGAAGGGTTTTATGATTTCCACGGAAGACAAGGATGTGAGAAGACTGACATCTCTAGTGATTTCACAAAGAGTGATATAGGATGCACCTTTCAAGACTTGTCACTCAAGGAACTATGGGTGTTCTAAAAGAAGAAGCCTTCCTCTCCTGCTTTGTTAGCCCCTATCCAAGAGTGATGATACCTCCCCGCCCCCCCCACAAAAAAAATGCATACAACACACCTGCTTGTGTCACAGGAGCTGCAACACAAATACCTGGAGTTTTTTCCTTCACTTGAGGATATATTTAACTGACTGAATCATTTCACAGTACAGGTACTGTACTTCCACCATTTTGTCTCTCCTATAGGCAGTCATCAAAAAGATGGATCATCCTGGTGTAATCTTGGTCATGACTGGAGATGCTGGGACCCATCTTTGAGATAGGAGAGGCTGTACTGCATCTTGACCCAGTTTTGCTGGTTAATTAGCCTAGGCGTTTGGTAAAGTCTGCTCAGTACCTTCTTAAACTCAGTCACTAAAGATTGTTCCTGTGCTGCTCTTTTGATTTCAAAGGGAATGCAAACATGTAGCCTTTGTCCTCATACCCAAATCAAGGTGTCAGTGTGACTGCTCCCAAGTGTAAATACATGCTCTCTGTATCAAAATAATATTTTGCTACAAAGTTTATAAGTACAACAAGTCCATCTTCTAAAGTGGGTTTGAAGCCCGTGGAGTAAATTTTTACAAATTTATTGAAAGTTCACCAATTATAGCAGCACGAATTAATCAGAGTACACTCCTAACAGAAAAAATGGGCATATGATGTCTTGTGTAGCTATATTCAAGTCAAACTGTTACATACTTTTTATGAATGGAGGACACCTGGAATCTGGTGTATGGATCATGTTTTATATATTCATTTGTTTTTCCCTCCTCCATTCTGTTATTGTAATATACATACATATATATATATATATATATATATATATATATATATATATATATATAAAGGGGAAATTGCATTTTTGTTTTTACCTTTTGCTGCTGAAGCTTAGAAATTCTTAGGCTGAATTGCATAACCAAATTTGATTTTTTTTTTTTTTTTTAAGTCAAACCAAGAGAAATCTTAAATTTACTTGTCTAAAGCCAGACAGTTTTATTTAGCCCACACGTGGCACCCATCCTTCTATTGGTTAAACACAATCTCGGGTAACCTTTTCACATCAGAAATATTACACAACCTACTTTGTTCCAGCTACTGCAAGATGACATTCAGCTTAACAAGTTGCTTCCCAAAATCCATGCAATGCCAATTATTTTACTTAAAACCGCTCTATTCCCTATACATAACAAACTGGAAGTAAAGAACTTATCATTTTCCTTGAGCCCTTTAACCTGAACACACGTACAATGGTCAAGTTATGTTGCCAGACTTCTGGTTTTCTCGTGGCAACCATAAGCTGACTATATCAGCGCCACCTTCTGTTAAATTATTTGCTATGAATGGAGTAATCACCGTTTTTCTGGTAACACGTACTCTTCTGGAACATTTAACAAACTGCCGAGAGACTAGGTAGCATTAAAGACCTGTATTTCCTTATACACTATGGTTTACATACCTGTGAGGCCTAATATCTACAGTTATGTACCTTAAAGTTACTATAGAACAAGGGAAGCTTCTCATCAGTATAGCCTCAAATCACATATTAATCCACTGATCTATCATAATCCACAGAAGCTGCTAACTTTATGAATTTCCTCAGTCTCAGATAAGCATAATTATCTCGAGCGCTAATAATAATTTCTTCGATAAAAAAAACAGAAATGCCTCACAAAGGCTCAAAATAAATGCTTTGCTATGGGACAAAACAGGGCTTGCACGTGCTCCAGAGAAATTTCGGGGATCGGTGCCATACTTTGTGGAGGTCGCTAGGTTGTAACACATCACACTTAACTACAGCATACATGATTTGTGGATCACTGAAGAGAAGCACCACCCAGATCAAGGTCCGTGGAGTCTCACCTTAAGTTTGGCTTGTATTTCCCTTAGCTTGCGTCTGGCCAGCACCTGGATGTGAGAGGACACCTGTTTGCGAGTCCGCGTCTTTCCTGTGCGAAGTTTGATGTATCTGGCGATCAGCTCGTTGCGACCTGTGGAAAACGCATGAATTTAGTATTGATGTATAAATAAATTTTTAAAAATGTGCCATATGTTAGTAATGCTTCTAAAATCAGTAGACTACCACACGTTTTTTTCCAAGTAATGGTTTTCTGAAACACACACACACACACACACACACACACACACACACACACACACACACACAGAAACAGTGGTGGAGTTTATGGTCATCCCTCCCTTTCTGTACTCCCTCCTTCACCGCTTCTCTCCGCTTTTCCCTCCCTCACTCTCTTAACCTCCCTTCAACCTTCCCTTCCTAACTCCCCAGCCTCTTCCCTTAATTCCCTGTCTCATTTCTCTTCCCCCATCTCCTTCCTATCCATATCTCACCTTCATATGTCTCTCATCTTCTTTTCTCCTCATCGCATCCCTCTCTTCTCTCCTGTCCATCAACCCGATCTTCTCTTTTTCAATACACCCCACATCAGTTACTCTCTTCTCTCCCATCCCTCCCTCTAAATTTTCTCTCCCTCTCGTCGATCCTTCCTTCCTTCCTTCCTCTCCTCTCTTCTCGCCTCTCCCATCTTCCCTCTTGCTTCCCTGGCAGACAAAACAAAGGCTACACTTGGCCTCGAAGGTACCTTCAGTCATATTCATAAAACTTCTTAAGCTAAGTTACGAATACGATCGTTTATGTATTTATCATAACTCAGAAAGGCGACCGAACAAGAGTGAATAATAACGTGAATAATATTGCGAAACAAAATTATATATAACCATAATTCACTGATGAAGAACTGTTCATCGTTAGATGTGGATAAGAACTTCTGCGAATACACTGGGTCTCTGCTTCACTGTATCGTACACCTGGGCCTACCTCTCTCTCTTTCTGCCAGCCTGACTTTCTGCCTTCTTTCCTTTCTGCTGAATCTCTCTCTCTCTCTCTCTCTCTCTCTCTCTCTCTCTCTCTCCCTGTTTACCTTCTAGCCTGTTTCTATGTCTTCTTGCCTGTCTGTGTATCTCCCTGTTTGTTCCTGTCTTCCTGTTGAACTGTTGGCCTGCTTCTCGGTCTGTCTCCCGCCTGTCTACTTTCTTCCTTGTTTGTCGAGTGTTTGCCTACTTGTTTCTCTGCTTCTCTCCCTCTGTCTCCACTTCCCAGTTTATCCCCCAGTTTGGCTCTGCCTCCCTGTTTATCTCCTGGACTATTTATTTACCAGCCCGTCTGTCCGAGTACCTCCTTACTTGCTTGTCTATGTCCCTGCCAGTCTATCTGTGGTCCTTAAACTCCTGTGTCTCCTTGCCAATTTGCACTGTTTGTCTACGGTTACTTCCACACACTTTTTACGCTACACATACCTGTATGTAGTATAACTTTCACCTTATACCGGTACCTTACTAACCTCACACTTACCTTACTTCATACACCCTACCTCACTTCAACATTTCTTTACGCACTTGCACTGCCTAATACGCACACGCCTCCTTAAAGCACAAGGCTCATTCAAACGCTCATACAGTCATACCTCTCCCCTCTCCCCTACACTTATTTGAGCCATTATGCACTCTTAGTTCATCCTCAATTATCGTTTTCACCGCCCTGCTTATCTACTGACCCAGTTGTATGTTCCTCGTACCTTACCAACAAAAAGGGGTATTCATGAGAGCTGATTTGTTTAGTGGGTCTGGTTATGAACGTGGATGTACAGTAGTGTGCGTAACGATGGTAAACTGTCAGGCTGAACAAGTGTGACGGTAGAAAAAGGTGGAGCTGCAAGGACAGGACAAGAGTGATTTAAGTAAGAGTGCAATTGGCCAGAGTGACGGAGAGGGACAGCTCAGAGGGAGGAATGATGAATGCTGCTACTGGGGAAGTGTGTGTGGGGGGAAGGGGGGAGAGAAGAGCTGGAGACAGAAGCAATGACACAACGAGGGTGAGTAAGGCAAAGCAGACGGGGCCAGAGGGTGAAGACGGGGAGAGGAGGAAAGGTTTTGTGGCGGAGAGGGAGGAAAGTGAGGGAGTTCCTCGGAGTGGGAAGGGGAGGAGAGAGGTGGGGGAGTTCATCTGGGGGAGGGAAGGGGTAGAGGGAGGGTGAAGGATGAAAGGAAGGGTTCAGTGGAGAGAGGGGGAGGGGAGGAGGGCTCAGTGTGGGGCAGCGGTGGTGAGTATGCTTTACGCCTGATCGCAGTCACACACTCCACCAACCTGTTGCAGCCTCCCATTTCTTGTCCCTCCCCCCTCAATATCTCCCCGCCTTCCATCTCTTGTCCCCCCCCCCTCGTAATACCACCCCATTCCCCATCTCTTGCCACCCCTCTCCTTCTCCTCTCGCTTGCCCTCATTTTAGTGCTTCAACTCTTTATGGACTATCCTGAACCGTATCACATTCTTCCTACCTCTAATTTTTAGTTTCTCTCTCTCTCTCTCTCACCAATCATAGTAGTATCAGAGATAATTTTAAGATGCACTTACAAAATATAAAAGCATCATTCAATATAGGTACCAGGACAACAAAGATCTTCGTGTTCGCTGAAGGGAAGAACGGAGCATCGCCGGTGAACTGTGCCGCGTAAACCAGATACAAGGGAAGGAAGTGTAGGTAAATACACGCCGTAAAACCTGCAACCTCCCAACCCCACCTTTCTTGGGTTCGGATCACGTGCTCATGGTTGGGTTAGGTTTTGTTCGCTGCGTGAAATGTCGCCCCCTTCCCACACTCTAGCTCCTCCCTCAGTTCTTGCTGCAGCTTCCCACCCTCTCCTGCAGATCCTCCCTTCTCTCCCCCGCCCTCCCTACTCTCGCTTTTTTTCATGCGCCATCCACATGAACTGTATCTGCTTCAAGTCAGTAGAGAGAAAAGGTTATCATATGAAATAGGCTACATGTGATGACCGCTAATGGAAGACAAGATGTCCTAAATCAAGGGTTTATTATCTTTAATTATCGTTATTGTTTTAAAAAGAAATGAACTAAAAGAAGAAAGCCCGCCAGATATATAAAAAGTAAATAAATATATACACGTCAAGACCAAAGTATATAAAAAGTAAGTAAATAAATACACGTCAAAACCAAAATAAATTTATTTCAAAGTCTGGACAAAGTGGGTTTGAAAAACTGGAGGATGGGGGAAAGTCTGATGGAGGTCGAGTGGCTTGGTGTGTAGCTACATGAAAGACCGAGAATATCAACAAACCCTTGCATCAGACAGACAGAAAAGGAGTTAGAATGAGTGGATCGATGGGTGCTGCCTGCCAGTCGTAATGAGAAAGCCACACATGCTGGGAGTTCAGAAAAGTGTCCAGAGTAAGAGCGAGAGTAAAGAGAGAGTGATGTAACACTGGTTAAACAGGGATGTCTGAAGAGAGTCGGTGAAAGGACGGGAAATTAGACTAAAAGACTCTGATTCCATCCCGTTTAGAAGTTTATGTGTTTCACGCCTCGACACATGAAAGTTGTATACTCGTTTGGGGTAAGACGCCTGCATATAGTCAGAAGCTATGTTACATGGAGGAAAAACAACAACAACAACAACAACAAGGAGCCGGTTCAATACTCCAACCCTTTGAGAACCTGATTTCACGAAAGGTAATGCGATCTTCACATGCTAAACATCAAGAAAGGTGTGTGTGTGTGTGTGTGTGTGTGTGTGTGTGTGTGTGTGTGTGTGTGTGTGTGTGTGTGTGTGTGTGTGTGTGTGTGTGTGTGTGTGTGTGTGTGTGTGTGTGTGTGTGTGTGTGTGTGTGTGTGTGTGTGTGTGTGTGTGTGTGTGTGTGTGTGTGTGTGTGTGTGTGTGTGTGTGTGTGTGTGTGTGTGTGTGTGTGTGTGTGTGTGTGTGTGTGTGTGTGTGTGTGTGTGTGTGTGTGTGTGTGTGTGTGTGTGTGTGTGTGTGTGTGTGTGTGTGTGTGTGTGTGTGTGTGTGTGTGTGTGTGTGTGTGTGTGTGTGTGTGTGTGTGTGTGTGTGTGTGTGTGTGTGTGTGTGTGTGTGTGTGTGTGTGTGTGTGTGTGTGTGTGTGTGTGTGTGTGTGTGTGTGTGTGTGTGTGTGTGTGTGTGTGTGTGTGTGTGTGTGTGTGTGTGTGTGTGTGTGTGTGTGTGTGTGTGTGTGTGTGTGTGTGTGTGTGTGTGTGTGTGTGTGTGTGTGTGTGTGTGTGTGTGTGTGTGTGTGTGTGTGTGTGTGTGTGTGTGTGTGTGTGTGTGTGTGTGTGTGTGTGTGTGTGTGTGTGTGTGTGTGTGTGTGTGTGTGTGTGTGTGTGTGTGTGTGTGTGTGTGTGTGTGTGTGTGAGAGAGAGAGAGAGAGAGAGAGAGAGAGAGAGAGAGAGAGAGAGAGTCCAAGACGATGAAGGATGAGGGATGTGGAGTAGACGTAGTGGAAATAAGTGAATTTCTGTCCATAACTGTAGTATTAAAATAATCTCCAAAGTGAATAAAGGAAGACGTGTGGAACACGTGAAATTTTTGTCCCTAACTGTTAAAATCAGCTCCAAGTCAAGAGGTGTGGAAAAACAGGCGAAACTTTTGTCCCTAACTGTCAACATCAGCTTCAAGGCAAGAGTTGTGGAATAACAGGGTGAAAATTTTGTCCGTAACTGTTAAAATCAGCCCCAAGGCAAGAGGTGCGGAATACTGTAGTAGGTGAAACTTTTGTCCAAGACTGTGGTATTAAACTCAGCCTCAAGGTGGCTACGGGAAGAGTAGTGTGAGGTACGGAAAGGGTGACTCATACTACTTGCAACAAGGGCGTGAGAGCAGTCGGTCCCGCACCCCACGCACCCCTGAATCACCGACTTCTTATATCACGCACTCACCTACATTTCTGCTGGTACAGATTACATAGCACTGATTTCTGAACACTATATTCCGTATTAAACCTTCGATTTTTTTTTGTGTCATTTGCATCTTTTAAATGACGACACGGTTTGCATAAGTTATACACAAGAGGAAATTGAGGTGCATGGTGCAACATAAATCACTGAGACGGAGGTGTTACGAACTCTCCAGAGCCAAGGAGAATACGGCCCAGTAACTGGCAAACCTGAGAGGTGCAAAAGCTGGACCTTCACGCTGGTAATATTTCACAGTGGTGGTTGCTCATGGGCGGCTGGCTTAAGTTGTGAAATGGGGTGCTCTCAGGAAAGACCCAAGGTCCCAGGTAAACCACATGAAGTCTACATAGTTTCTGTACCAGTTATGCCAAACCTTTCCCATTTTATTCCTTTTGGTTCAAGCTGCTCATCGTTTAAGCTGGAGAGGGACGCCTTCATGTGGTGGTAGCGATATACAAACTCCCACGACCGGAGAATGGTGAACTGTAGATGGGAAATTTCAGCGTGCAGACCACCGGATTCACTTCCAGATGAGCCTGAGGTTACAACAACTACTCTAGATTTTCTAGTATTGCGGTTTACGACTAGGCTGCCTTTGTGTTGTCGGTGGCGGCAATAATTCCCGCTTTCAGTGTTCGTTAACCTGCCTCCGAGGTGCCCGTGTCCGCCAGCACCAGTAATCGCCCCGTCTCGCTTATCCGTACGTGTTGTGTTGTGTTGCACGTGGCCCGATAGAATTAATTTCTGTGACTGCACTGCGGCGACTACCCGTGAGAGCGGAGCCTAGGCCAATAAGCTCCAGGGCAAGCACCTATTAACTCTCCTAAGATTTAATTATTAGAATGACTGTATATAAGTTTTGTCTTTACTCATACAGCTACCAAGAGCATCGCAACCAAACCAGAATCGAGAGTAAGAAAAAAATACAATAAAACGGTCCACGATAATATTTTACTGAGGATACTTGTTTATCGTAAAATTTGGTTAGGATACTGTATAAATGCCGCCCTAGGGGAAGTATTAACGAAGGTTCCAAAGCAGTTCTTACAACAAACAATTAAGTCTCCGCAGAAGCTGACTTACCACACAATATTTAGTTCTGTCGTACTTTTCACTTTCTTCATTGGCGACACGGAAGCAGTGACGTGTCTCTGCAACAAAACATAATCCATAATAACACATTCAGTCCAATGACCCGTTTTACTCATTCATTCTTGTTACTTTCAGATGATTACATTCTACTTATAAGAGACTTCGAATTAGAGGAGTTATATAGGTCCCATTAACCCCTTCACTACAAGAGGTCCATTGCAAGCTGACCCAAAACGCCTGAAGATAGCAAGATTAAGAAAATAAAAATGCGTCACCAGGTTGATGGGGTTCACGTAACTGATGGGGTGAAAGGTGGTGGTGGAGGGAGGGTAGGCGCCATAACCAAACTTGCACCATACCGCTGTTTACTTATGCTGTCTTCTGTTTCACCAACTGTGCCTTGTATCTGTTTTACCCTCCTCCTAACCCTCCTATGATTTTACTCTTTACCATCTAGAACTTGTCCTCGATGCTGTCTCCCGCCTAACCAATCCTCCGTCACCTTACTTCGCTCATTTTCCCGCCGTCACGAACACGAGATGAGCCGACCTATGGAAGCAACGTTCCTTAACACCGCTATATAGTGCACCTCTCACAGTGATTTTAGTAATCTTACGAAAGGGCTCTCATAAAAAGGGGTTCGTTAAGGCTACATCTAACCCCCGTAGTTCGGAACTTCTCACCTAAACTAATAGAAACGACATGAGAAGGTAAGAATTGATGGAAAAGCAGTACTCATGCTACAATACAACACCGCTACATGAAGCACCTCTCACTTCTCACCTCTCACCACGTACACCTCACTCACCAGCTCCTAACACGACACTGGCGCTCAAGACTCACCAACTCTCTCTCTCACACCACACACGGTCACCCTCGTGTACAATGCGGGGCTGGAGGAAAAAAATAATGACGAGAGAAAACAGCGCCATAACGTGACGCGCCAGGGACACACTGGAGCAACGTGAGTGAGCAACGGGGGTCAGATTCAGAGACAAACTTAAGAAATTTCGGTCGTCATTATGATCTGCTTTCGAAAGAATGAGGGAAATGAGAGTCTCCATGTGTCTCATGTTCCCTACGAAGAAATTTCTGTCGTAAGTATGATTTCTTCTTGCAGGAAGGACAAGGCAGGGAGAGGGCAAGTAATACTACATTTCTTGTTCCTCCTAAATAAAAATACGTGTTACTATGGAGAGAAAACAACTGTCATAACGTGACGTCAGGGACACACCGGAGCAACTACGTAAGCAACAGCGGTATGATTCACAAAATAACAATAATTTCCCAGTCGTTACTATTTTTTTTTTTAGGATGGATAAAGATTAGGAGGGGGGGGGGGGCTTACCAATTTTCCTGTAAAAAAAGAAAAGAAAAATATCTGGGAGAAATAATGGCACATTCTATTTGCTTTATGAAAGAAGACCATGAAGAAAGAGGGTGTATAATCTTCCTTTGTCTTTAGTTCTTCCTGCAAAAGAAATGACCATCTTTTCTTGCCTCTAGTTTTTCCTGCAAAATAAATATAACCATCTTTTCTTGTCCCAAGTTCTTCCTGCAGAATAAATAACCATCTTTTCTTGCCTCAAGTTCTTTCTGCAAAATGTATATCAAAAACTTCCCTTATCTCTTGGTCATTCTGCCAAATAAATCACAATTTTTTCTTACCTCTAGTTCTTCCTACAAAAGTAAATCAAAACGTTTTCATAGCTCTAGTTCTTCCTGGAAAATAATCTCTCTTTCATCTGTAGTTCTTCCTGCAAAATCATCTCTCTCATCTCTAGTTCTTCCTGCAAAATCATATCTCTCATCTCTAGTTCTTCCTGCAAAATCATTCTAATCTCTAGTTCGTCCTGCAAAATCCTATCTCTCATCTCTAGTTCCTCCTACAAAACTAATCAAAGTTACGAGAGGGAATTGATGGTAAATGCGTTTGTGAATCGATTGTAAATACGCTTGTGAATCGATTGCAAATGTGAATGGATCGTAAATACGTTTGTCAAATGGATCGTAAATACGTCTGTGCATCGATCGTAAATACGTTTGTGAATCGATCGTAAATACGGTCATGAATCGATCGTAAATACGTTCGTGAATCGATCGTAAATACGTTTGTGAATCGATCGTAAATACGTTTGTGAATCCCTCGCCCCAGCAACCTTGTGAGCCCCACCCAAGCTGCTGTCTGGCCAAGGCTCTCCTCTTTGTTGCCTTCCTGGGGTTAAAAGCCGTATTCCAAGTCGCTTTTCGTAACACCTCTTCCTTACCGATTTATTTTCCACCCCAAGATCAATTTTCTCCACATCATTTATATTTCGTCAGCTATGGAGGCTTTGAAATTAGTCTTCCTCGTCTATCTATTTATTTATCTAGTTAGTTATTTTATTTTATGCAATCTCTACTAGTATTAAAAATATATAAATAGCGTAAGAGAATTCTGATGTGTAATATTAAGATATAAATCGCCAAGGATGATGTGCTTGATAGCCTCCAAAGTTCAAGTCGTACTCTACGGTCAGCGGTTTTGTAGATTTCGTAACAATTCTTCCTTAGCGATTTATGCTGCACACCCCACCTCGATATCCTCTTCATCGATGCAAAGTATGCTGATAATAAAACTGCATAAATAATATAGAAGAAATTGTACAGGCGTAATAAAACTGCATAAATAACAGAAGAAAATGTTCAGGTGTAAAAAACTACATAAATCGTTAAGGAAAAGGTGCTACGAAGCCACATATGCCACCTAGAACAAGGAACCTGGGCTCAAACTTTTGTTGGTTTTAGGAGACTCCACTGCACCTCGTCCTTACTAGTTCCGCATACGGCACGCTGATATTCTCTTGTCTAAGTTATGCAATCCATTCTAGTATTAAAATCTAGAAAAGAATACTGATGTGTCATATTCAAAATAAGTCGCCAAGGAAACTGTGCTACGAAGCCTCCTGTGCCAGCTAGAGGGGCTCTGGTGTCCGCCATGGCCGCCCACGCCAACCCGCACGCCCCAAATACGCCTCGTGACCAAGCCGAGCAACAACACAGTCCAAGGGTCCGTTTACCTCACTCGCACCTGCCACCATCTTCCCGCCATGTGAGTCTGGGGGAAGTGCCAACAGTCCACGAGTGACACCAGCAGCTTGGGCGTCAGCGAAACAGTCGGAGGTCCTTGTTATTTCCCTCAGAATAATGAAACTGGTATGGTACAGGAAAAGGATCTGGGCATGCGTGAGGCAGAGCAGCAGCAGCGGCAGCGGTAGTGTTCCCGCACCAGCGCCCAGATTCACAAACAAACTTACGAGTGGCTGTCTTTCGTAAATATGTTTTTGTACGAAAGACGTGGAGAGCGTAGAATTTTAAAAAATGGAGGAAAATTCTCATCAGCTAGTTTGTTTCTTGTAAGATGGATAAGAAATGGAAAAGTGCAGAAGTTTCCCATCTATCTTGACCTTCCCATAAATTAAAATCCGAGTGACGATATATTCAAAATGGCCGAATTACTACATATGAATCGGGAAAGGGTAGGTAAGCTCCTAATTTATGACGCTCATTTTACCTAGAAATACATGATTAAAGTATGCTACGTTTATATTTCATTCTTAACTACACTCTGTAACGTGGGATGCATGCTAACCACATCATATTATGCTCAACGGTGTTCCAATAATAATGATCAAAATTTTGGGGCATGCCTACAATTTTACCCTCTAAGTTTTATAATACGGCCTTAAGTTTATCTGTGAATCCGCCCTCAACCTTGCATCACCACAGGTCAAGACTCTCCAGCCCGCCTTTGCACCTTCCGCACTCCACCCCTCCCGATCTACCCACACTACAGTCAGTGTTTTCACCTAATGGAACTGGGTCATTGCCACATCACCTAAGAGTCGCGGCTACATAAAATTCGATGAAATTTTGTAAATTACGAAGTTACTGGTCAAACTGAACCCCCCAGTCTCAACCTGACTACACCTGGTCATCATCTGTACTGAAAAGGGTTACGGACTTTAGTCAGGTTACATAAAACGCACTGCAGAAATATACACTCCTTTCCTGTAAACCTAAAAACTATCTACACGGTGAGCAATTGCTTTCGAAACCTAGTGATGTGATATTCTGAGCCTAGTAAATTTCATTGGAATATTACGTCAAAGTTTTGTAAATTTTCAGACAAGAATTAAACCAATATTAGATTACTATAAGCAATTGCACAAGTAACATCCTCAGTGAAAAACAAATGCTGCTACTGTACATATGAGGGAGGATCTAAACGTAACATCCTTAGTTCATATAGGAAATGGTCAAAATTATACTTCATGTAAGGTAGGATCTACAGAAACAGCCCGCCCCCTCCCAACCCTCCATCCCCGTTCCGTGTTTACAGGTAAGTTTCAAGTTTCTGGTAATATGACACCGATGAGTTTGTTTATATTCAACTGGGGGACCTGTCTATAAGGGACGCTATATGAAATTACGGTAACCAGAAAATTACGGAATAAAGATTCTGGATTTAAAGATATTTCTTGAAACTTGAAAGTTCCTATACGTCAAATCATTGGGCGGGTGACAACACTAGGCCGTGGTTTCATAAAATTCTATGTCGGTTTTGAAGTATGAACGAGTCTTGCTGATTACCATAACCGCTTTGTTTTTACCTGATGGAACTGGGCCAGTGCCAAAACCTGAATACCAAGTCGTGGTTGTATTTACACGTAACCTTCTCAGTTCACAAAGCAAAACGATAGTGGAGATGCAGATGACCACGACCCTCTCAGTGCCACGCCCCTTACACAAGCCCGCCCGAGACCAGCGTGGGAAGTAAAGCTAGCACGCCTTACTCTCACTGTCTTCCCTCCTGGGCTGTATACGATCACGCCTCTTCTTTTACGTCCGACGCTGATTCCAAGACCAAACACACGCACCAAGTTTCAACATACATCGCTCTCTTCCAGCCAGTACCACCATAACACCAGTGACTCTCAAGGATTAAGTTTCAACATAACTTCTCGGCCAACATGAAATACCAGAACACCAATGAAACTCACCCACCCACTTTCGACGTACATCGCTCTCTGCTAACGAGCAATACCAGCATACTCCGGAGAGCATCTGACGGCTTCACCTGATCAAGAGAACCCACAACAGCAAAATTAATGAAAATAAAAGTAAATCAATAAATACATTAATCAAAATCTGTTGACAAAGCAGTTGGCCAAAAAAATTAAAACTTGTGTACAGTACTTTGTTCCAGCTAACGCCACACGATTTTCTCAGACATAGATCGCAATCAAAGGGTTTCACTGCTTTTATCCCACTGCGAGGTGCTTAGATCGGCACGGGGAAGCTCCTGGGGAGTTTTAACTTCAAGCGAAAATGAAATCAACAGAATATTATTGAAAAGAATGTAGAAACTCCTGGAATTAAACGATCCTGCTCATTCCGACCCTCTTGATTTTAACTTCTTTGGCTCTCCACACAGGTTCTGGCTCTCAGTTTTGCTATGGTGCTCAAGTGTCGCACTCTCGTTGACTTGGTACGCTCTGTTGTACCTCTTCGTCTGCTGTTTACATGGCATATTTCGCCTTTTTATTCCCTTATACTTTTTTAAACATAACTTTTATAACAAACATCATCGCTATGAGTATGACGATATTGTAGGAAGAAATATACTGCTGGGGAGGACGTGTTAGGGAGATTTCGTAAGCCACAAATATACAGCAACTCACGTGCGGAAAAAATACTATCCTCAAAAACGGAACCAAATCAAATTCAAATGACAGTACAACCACGGTCACCGGCTCTTGCTACCCACCACAGCGCCATCCCGATCTCCCCTCAGCCTCAACTCAATCCGCATCAACCCAATCTCCCCTCAGCCTCAACTCAATCCGCATCAACCCAATCTCCCCTCAGCCTCAATTCAGTCCGCATCACCCACATCTCCCATCAGTCCCAGCTCAATCCGCATCAACCCAATCTCCCCTCAGCCTCAACTCAATCCGCCTGAACACCCTCTCGGAAGACACAAGGGCGGGAGCTTGAACTGAGGAGTCATGGGGTGATATTCTCGTGTGGTTAGGAAGCTTCGTAACATCTATTCCTTACCGATTTATTCAGATTCTGCTCCGCTGGTATATTTTTGTGTATCAATCATGCAATCTACGTCAACATTAAAATATATAAGAAGCAAAAAAAGAGGATATTAATGGGTATGCACAATAAATCGCTAATGAAGAGGTGCTAGGGAGACGAAAATACGGGCCATGGTGCCGAATCCGCGTGCGTTCAGATTCTCGAAAATTTACAGGAAGAACTGGACACATGGAAGGATTCTACACTCCCTGCCTTTGTCCGTCCTGAGAAGAAAAACTAAAGCTATTTTTCTCTTGTAACTAATATTTGTTTCTGAAGGAAGGACAGGAAACATGGTAAGATTCTATACACTCTCCTTTTGTCCTTCCTGCAAAACGAATCATGGTTACGACAGGGAAAGGATCATGTGTTTGAGAATACTGAGGTGATACGGTAACCATTTTGGCGCGAATCACCTACTTTGAATTTATTTTCGGTTATTATCAGGGAATTTCGCTATGCTAAAGATAAACCCCTGAAAAAAAAAAGAAGAAGAGAGATCATGGTTAATGTTCCGACCTAAATAAATATACAATAAATAAAAACCTGATATCTGGTCCAAGCATAAGACGGACTAACTCAACACAAACCCACCGCAGTCAAGAGGTAAATATTTGCCTTGTATGGGTTTATGGCAGCTGAGTCGACAATTGGACATCTACGTTCCTGTGTCTCACTCTTGGCTGAATAAAATCGTCTGGTGTAGGCCAGAATATAGCACTAGAGTTGTTCCTATCATTAGAGGGTCTGGAACTATGTGAGGTAAAGAACGGTGCTTTTTTTTATTCTATGCTTGCTATCCCCATACGATTTTAATCAGAGAGAGAGGGAGAGAGAGAGAGAGAGAGAGAGAGAGAGAGAGAGAGAGAAAATGTGAGCCAACTTTGATATTACTTTCCTGTAGTTCACCCTAGCCTCGCATACCACCCTGAACCCTACCCTGCCTCTCTCTACCTCACTTCACTCACTCTAATCTCTCTCTCTCTCTCTCTCTCTCTCTCTCTCTCATATAGTATCAGCCAATTTCAAGAGTTCCCCGTAGAACTCAGAGAGAGAGAGAGAGAGAGAGAGAGAGAGAGAGAGAGACGGGAGGAAGCTGGGAGAAACAAAGAAAGAGATTAACGACGGAAGGAGGAGGAGGAGGAGGAGGAGGAGGAGAGAGGGAGAGAATGAGAAAGTGGAGGGGAGTGGGAGGGAGGGGATCAACGAGGGAAGAGGAAGGGAGAGAGGAGAGAGATTGATGAGAGGCGAGTGGGACTGAAAGGGTGAGATTATTAAGGGGAGGAGAGGGGCGGTGGGGTGGGGAGGAGGAGGGGGAGAAGGGAGATGGGGTGGGGAGAAGAAGGGGGAGAGGGGGCAGAGGGCAGGAATGAATAGGGGAAAAGATATGAGGTCGAGAGGGAAGGAAGATTGTGAAAAGATGGAAAGGAAAAAAAAAGGAGACCAAACGTGAAAAAGACATGACAGAAAAAAAAATATATATATAAATTTAAGGTCGTAGAGGAATTGAATAGGGCAAAAAAATATGAACGTGAAAGTGAAGAAAGACTAGGGAACGATGGGAGAGGAGTAGGATTAAAGAAAGATAAGGCAGAGAACAGAGAAAGAAAATATATACAAAAGATATCAAAATACGCTGAGAAATGAATGGGGAAAAGATCAGACGGTGAGATAGGAAAGACGGAAAAAAAAAAAGACGGGAAGGAAAATAAGAAGCAGCGAAGAAAAATGAAAGAAATACTGGGTACGCAAGAGAGACGTTATCATACTGGAACGAACAGAGAAAAAATATGAACATAACGAATGGAAGACTGAGACAAGATAAGAAACACTACACGAGAGCTAGAGGTAAAGCACAGACAGACCAGAGAGAGAGAAAGAATAAATGCTTGATAAACACTAAACCTAGTATAGAAAAAGTATAGGATGAAGACATAAAGATGAGAGGGAAAGAAAAAATGAAAGATCGAAAGGAAAAATGTTAAGCACGAAACAACCGGAGAACGAAAATATAGGCAGGAGAGAAGTAGTGCTCGTATGTGGTAGGAAAAAAGTATAAACTTCAGAAATGGAAGAGGGAATGAGAAAAAGAGGAGAGGAAAGATGAAGGAATGAGAGACAGAAAGGGGATAGAAAAGATGAATGAATGAGGTAGAGAAAGATGGGAGAGGGAATTAGGTCAAGGAGGACGGGGAAACAGAGGAGAGCTAAAATTTGGTCGAGCAAGAAGAGGGACAATAGGAAAGGAAATGAAGTGGAGAGAGAAGAAAGAGGATGGAAGAGCGGACAAGATGGAGAGTACAGGGGGAAGGGAGAGAGAACTAGGATGATA
The DNA here is from genome assembly GCF_032717465.1 of Coenobita brevimanus. Classification (NCBI taxonomy): domain Eukaryota; kingdom Metazoa; phylum Arthropoda; class Malacostraca; order Decapoda; family Coenobitidae; genus Coenobita; species Coenobita brevimanus. The sequence continues at coordinate 42,081,602 of NC_137004.1, read as the reverse complement.
AAGAAAAGAGGAATTTAAGTACAGAAAGAAACGGGTAGAAAGAGAAAGTAACTTAGGTAGATAAAGAAGAGAAAAAAGTAAGGATCAGGCAGAGAAAGAGGAGGGCAGAATGGGGAGGGAATCAGGTAGAAAAAGAAGAGCGAAGAATAATGAGGGAATTTGAAAATGAAGAGGTTAGGCTGGGATGGAGGTAGTAAGGAGGAGGGGGGACTAGCCCCCTTCCTCCCTCGGGCTCCAACTCCCCGACAAAAAAGGCTGCTGTGTCAATTTTGTCAACAAGTTTGTCCCTTTTTTTCTCGCTGGCTCAAGTTGCTCCTCTTTGACGACGACATAACCATCGCTTTATTAGCAGCCGCCCGAGGGGATGGAGCCCCCTTGCCCCCTGCCCCCCCTCCATGTTACCCTCATCCTCACCCACCCACGGGACTCCTGCCTCGACTCGCTAACACTAGCCTATTATTCACCATTTAAAATTTTCATTACTCTCATCTTACTCACCTACTCGACTACTTTACTTTTTCATCATCATCATCATCATCATCATCATCATCATCATCTTGACCTGCTCTCATCTTATCTACTCCACTCCGCTTTTTCCACCATCATCATCACCCTGACCTACTCTCATCTTACCTACTGTTTCCCTTCGTCATCACCACCCAGGCCTGTTTTCCCACCTTCTGCACTCAACACTTATTTGAAACTGCTATCCTTGCACAACAACAAGTCTTCTGCTCATGGCTGCCGTCCTTGCTTTCCCTGGCACTTCACGTATTATCATTTCTCTCCCCATTCAGAAATCCCCAACTGCATCCCTAAAACACTCTGGTGCTCCACTACACACACACACACACACACACACATATACAGACGTCCCTATCACTCCCCCTCCTCCCCTCCTCTACCCCCTCAGCTCATATAAAGGGAGCTTCAAAGAGCCACAAAGAACACACACACAATAATCAGAGTTACAAAGACACTAATTGTTGCCTGGGGTGCCGGCTACTTTGTACGGTAGCCGGCTAGGTATGAGGTCAGTCCCTAGCCCTTTGTAATTAGCCTAGCATTTTACAACCCAGCCCTTCCCAGCCTAGCCTAACCCCTGCACTTTCCCGCCTAAACCCTGCCTTCTTCCACCCAAATTCTGCCCTCTCTAGCCAAAGCCCTGTTTTCTCACGCCCAAACCCTGCTCTCTCCCGCCCAAACCCTGCCCCCTTCCGCCCAACTCCTGCCCTCTTCCACCCTCTCCCCTGCCAAGCTCCCAACACGCTCGCCCCTGTTAGATCTCCGCCCCTCACCCCGAGGTCCAACCTTAATTAAACCATTACAGTGTTTTCCTCTCTGTTCTTTCCTGGGCTCAGTCCTGCAGATTTCACTCTCCTCCCCCTCATCCCCGTTCCCTCCTCCTACCCCTCACCAAGTCCCTGGGGAGCTGGGGGTACACCAGTTAGCACATGCAGCCAGCAACACTCGAGTTCGATCCCCAGACCGGTCAGACTCTTGGACAAAGTTCGTTTACTTCGTCCGTGTTCAACCAATAGTACAAATGGGGACCTGGAGGTATTATTTAGAGCAGCGTGACATATTCTAGGGAAGACTGCGACTCAAGTTAATTTGTCTATAAAGTAATATATCCAGGCATCTCGAAATGAATGGATCAAGAATTTGGCTCTTCGTTATCTTGTTTTTATTTTTTCTTGGAGGGAACGCTCTTATGGGGTTTCTAGCCTTTGGTTCCTTCTTTTTTGCATTTAAAAAAAACTTCAAAGGTCCTCATGCAGACCACAGGCATTACTCCTAAGCCTGCTTCTATGCTCTGCCTACAAAGTGAACGGAAGTGCAGGCGGGTCAGCAGCAACCCACAGCAGGAGCACTCAGGGACAAAAGTTCGCCTATTACTTCACCTCCTCTACTTCTCACTTCTCTCTGCTGGCTAATATTCCTGAGCTGAGGGAGGCTTGGTATACTTCTCCGGCAATAAATGATGCTCTCTGATATCATGCGTTGAGGGAAGAAAATGCCAGCCATGCCTTACGTGTGACGAAGATGTAATGGAACACTCGGAGAACGTTTGCCTTTGATCGCACACCTATTTTCGGCCACAGGAGCAGGAACCGGCGGAGACAAAGCACGTCTGCAGGACTCGAGTGTACAAGGGTCAGGTCGGCGAGAGGTAACTAGCAGGAGCGGGCCAGCAAGTTTGGGCTAGCAGCCCTGGAGAGAACACGGGTTAAGGTAGCCGGGTCAAGCTAGCAGGGGTTAGGGCAACAGAATCTGGTTAGCAGGGATGAAGGTAGCAGCGTCTGACTAGCAGGGTCGGGCTCGAAGGAGTGGGCCAACAAGGGTGAAGGCAGCAGGGTCAGGCCAGCAGGAGTGGAGGGAGCAGAGTTGGAGGCAGCAGGGTCGGAGCGGTAAAGGCTGTTCTTCATAAAGAACAGCGGCTCAGCCAGCCATTACCTGCTGCAAGCAAGAGGGACACAAGCGACGGCATCTCCACACCAAGGGTTACGGTGCCACAAAACCCTACCATACTCGCTCGCTCAGCCACTACCCTGCCATCGCATCACCACTTTCCATCCCTAATTTTTTATTTTCGTTAACCCTGCCACGTCCCTGCCATCGCATCACCACTTTTCTTCTTTTACTTCTTGTTATCCCTGCCACTTCCCTGCCATTGCATTATCATCTCATTCCTTATTTTACTTCTCAGTCTCTGCCACTACTGTACCATAGCATCGCTTCCTCGCTTCCCTCAGTAACTTTACACATGCTCTGAAACTGCATTGTAAACATATTTTCTATGATACCTGTCACACCTTGCTATATATTTCCGACTACCTCTTCCACTGAATCGCCAACATCCTACCTTCCTGCTTCTCACCCTGTCACTATCATGCCATCGTATTACCACCACCATTTTTTTTTTCTCAGTAACACCGCGAACACACTCAGACCTGGCAATTTTAACATTATTTTCATCCCATCTCATATGTTTACTAATACCTGTTTCACAGACTAGACTTCCCTTTATCCCATCACTACCACTACTGACACCACCACCATCAACCTACCACTCTACCACTATCACCACCACCACCAACCTACCACTCTACCACCACCACCACCACCATCAACCTATCACTCTGCCACTACCACCATCAACCTACCACTCTACCACTATCACCACCACCAATCTACCACTCTACCACTACCACCACCACCACTCTGCTTCACGACCCTAGACGCGACGACCCACTGCACAGGCCGACAGACGAACGACCCAACATAGCCCAATATATAGATACACAGATTAGCGGCCCTCATGAAAGCCCCCGCCGACTGGGAGGTGAAGCCTGGGTGAGCTAGTGCCATTGTCGCTGGTTTATTACTTTCATCGCAATCGGGTTTGGCCAGTGAGTTATGGTGGCTAGTTTGTGGTGGTGCCCCCCTGCCTTCACTGTCACGGCGTTGTGGTGCTGTGCTGCGCTGTGCTGTGGTACGTAGTCTGACTGGTTTGGCTTGGTTTGGCCTGATGCGGTGCGCTGTGCTGTGGTACGTAGTTTGACTGGTTTGGCTTGGTTTGGTTTGGTCTGATGTGCTGCGCTGTGCTGTGGTACGTAGTTTGACTGGTTTGGCTTGGTTTGGTCTGATGTGCTGCGCTGTGCTGTGGTACGTAGTTTGGTTTGGTTTGGATTGTTGTGGTCGGCTGCGGTGTGGTACGGTGTTGGTTTGGTTTCGACCGCTGTGATGTGCCGTAGTGTACTGTGATGTGGTACAGAGTTAGTTGGTCTGGTTTGGCGTGGTGTGGAGTGGGTGTACAGATGTGGCGTGGTCCGGAATAAGAGCATGTGATGTGGTGTGGTACCTGTCTAGTGTGACCTTGTGTGGTGTAACTCTATGATGGTGCGGTTGTAGATGTAGTGTGCTGGTTGTAAGGTGCGGTGCTGTGGTGATGCGGTGGGGTGTGGTAGTGTGGAGATGGGGTGGCAGGTGTGTTGTGACGCTGTGTTGCAGGTAGTGTGAGGTGGTAATGACTGGTGGTGGTGATGGTTGTTCTAAAGATGGCTTGCTAATATGGTTAACTGGTCTGAAGGCTGAGCAGTGGTGTGGGATATTATACTAGACTGTGGTGTGTAGCACTGTGGTGTGGTGTGGCAGTGTTGTGTGCTGCGTTCTAGTATAGCACTGCGGTGGCTTGCACTTTGGTGTGTTGCATTGTGTGATGTGCTTTACTCGTATTTTGATGTGATGCATAGGTTGACGGGAGAGGTGTGGTGTGATGTAGTGATAGGGTAATTTTGGGACTGAAGTGATTTGCGAATATGTCTCTCAACATTTCCATTATGCTGCGTCTGTACTACACTGACAAAAATCGTCAGATGATTACTAGAATAAAATACAAAGATACAATCGTCCCTATAGGAGTTACGGGGACGGTTTCCATCCCCTTCAGTACGAGGGGCCACTGAAGAAAAACTAAATAAATAAATAAAGTCTGGTAGTCGCAAGAATACTAAACAGTACTGAACTTGTTACCGCACCAAAGAAACTAAATAATTTAAGTATGACGCCTGAAATTCAATAACCTGAGTAAGAGCTGAATAAGAGGCAAGACGTGAATAAGAACGTTCAGTATAATAAGTGAACTGCAAGCTAAAGTAAAATACGATGATAAGAAGCTGAAGATTATGAAGAAGTATGCTGAGACGGCGAAGAGTTCTGAATATGGAGCAGTAAGTTGGTGGTGGTGGTGGTGAAACTGTAGTGTAACCTGTGCAGTGATGGGGAAACTGCTGAAACGGGGTGTTGTGTAATGTGATACTGTCTAAGTGCTGGTGCTGGTGTGGTGTGGTGGTGTGGGATGGTGTACGGTACTAAGGTGTGGTGTGTATGTGTGTGTGTGTGGGGGGGGGCCGGTGTGAGTGTGGCATGGCATAAATGGTGTGAATGGAGTGGGTTAAATGTACTATACTGCGATAGTAACGGTGAGTATAGTGTGCATGATGAAAGTGCACTGTGGTGTGGTGTGGCGTGGCTAGTGTACATAGCGATAACCCGTGTTTCTCCCTCACATCGGTATTCCCTACATGCAGCATCAACTAATAAAACCCACACATATTTGGATTTAACGATATAAACAAAGTAACTGGATATTTTTACCGCAAGACAGAGATAGTCCAAGTTCGGCACCGCTGCGCTAACAATATCTTACCCACTCCTCCCCTAAAAACAACTTAAAAACAACTCCTCCTCCTCCTCTTCCATTTTGGTCCCTAGGTCCCTCCCAAGTATCTTATCTTCCTTCCCTCTCCCTTCCTAACTACCCAGCATTGACCCAACCCGTAAAATTACACGCCATGCTCATAATTGGCTTAAGATTTTAATTATTTCGGCGATGATGTTGGCCCCTTCGCCTTCCCCTTCGCGCTCCCCTCGCATCAGTACCAGTTCGGCTCATTACAGCCTCGGGGAAAAACAAATGGCTCCGAGATGATGATGGTGTGTGCGTGTGTGTGTGTGTAAGGTGGCTGTGGGAGTCAACCTTTACAACCTCTGACCTTTTCCTTTGGAGGTGTTCTTGCCGTGCCTGGCTGACCCTCGCCCTCTCTGGCTTAACCCCACCCAAACCTGTCCTGCCTCGTCGCTGCTGCCTGGATGTATGGTGGCTGCAAGTACCACCAACGAACAATATCTGATATTTTTCTCTCGTACAACCGTGGATTTTCGGTATCTGGACATATGGAATCGATACGCTGCAACACTCTACGGATCTTTTCTTAGTAGCACCTCCCTCGGAAACTAACTTCAACAACTGTGAAATTTCCGCTGAAATATTACGCGAGATGTTATGATAAGCTGACAAGTTACACGAGGAGTATTTCGATCTATATATGCCAGTAACGTTCAGTAGGTCAATTTAAGTTTCGGCAAGTTAGGTATTGTCAGTTTAATATCTACACTAACTGAACGTCACCTAAATAGATTGGAACATCTCTGGCTATTACAGTACAGATCGCACTACTTGGCAGAACAATGAGTCCTTCGTCACTGGAACCCAAACAGCTATCGTCCGAGAATACATTTACGCTCAAATCAATTTTCTTTTGCGAGCATCCTTCAGGGAGAACAAAAGTTAGCAGAATCTGAGATATCGATTAGCAAAATTGTGGTTAAAAGAATGCACAAATTTACCCAAGATTTTACCAAGAAACGCTTTTATATCTCTTGCTTATTTAGAGGACAGCTTCCTCTAATAATTCCCATTGAATTTCTAGGATTTATAAACGGTGGAGACATTCTAGTGCACAAAATTCTCCATCATGGACAAGATAACTCTAGCATTTTATTCTCGCCAACGACAGTACATTTCATTCAGATTAGTGAGTCAGAGAAATCGTAGATGATCAATAATAATCTTGAAGTGGTCTTGTGTTTTGCCGGTTGCGACTGATTATGTACATCATGCATAACTGGAAGCTGTGATCACACTGACAATCCCGTACAACAAACACCGCATATCTTGCATAGTTAAGAAAAAAAAAAAAATAGTAGCTGCCAAGCGAACTGCGTAGATTATCAAGCACAACCCAAAGACCTGCTGGGCTACTAAAAAACAAATGAGTAACGCTATTTCCTACTCAATTTGTATTTATTTATTTACTTACTTATTTATTCCACATGCGAATCTCATATAGCCTGATAAAATTTAGGTAAGCGTGCATGATGTGGCGATGGGCAGCCTGAACCCGGATTCTCAAGTATACATACGATCAATTACCGTCCTAATTTAGTTCTGTTTTAGCGGGAAGGACAAAGAAAGAAGAGTACTGAATCTTCCCTAACGCATATTCTCTCTCTCTCTCTCTCTCTCCCTCTTAAAAAGAAAAAAACTACCTTAGGATCGATCGCAAACATAATAGAATCCCGACTCCAGTTCCGCACACTGTATTAATAATGAACGATAACACCAGCATACGGGAAAGCAGTAAGCTGTGTGCTAAATAAATCGCTTAGAAGAAAGTCCTACGATCCCCTACGCCACCGAAACTATGGCTCCGAATCACCATGTTGTCCTCCTTAGGCTAGCAAGAAACTCCAGCTTGTAGCATGATTGAAATTATGAAAACATGCCGCTTTTAAAAATATAATTAAGTTGATTTCCTTGCATGAACTGCCGGTGTGTAAGTTAAGCGGGACGTAAAATATTTCGTATACTAAGCACTATCAAGATTTTTTTTTTTTTTTTTCAGTCAGCTGCACAAACAGGGATGTAAAGTTCTAATATTATGGAATTCGTGTGGAGAGGTATTTACACTTACTATACTCTGTGTACTTTAACTGAGCGTGGAGCTGCCATCTTATCATCTTCTATGCTGTGCTGTAGCAAGAGACTGACACTAGAATATGGTGATGGTCACGAAGAAGAGTTATGCAAAGGATGTGGAGCCGTAGTACTATCTTTTTCAGCCAATGAAGTACGGGGAAAAAAAAAAAAAAAATCCACCTGGTAAAAAATGAATGAACTACAGATCTGCCGTGGTGCAAACACTATTATATAATGTTTGTCACGAAGAAGAGCTATGAAAAAGATGGAGAGCGGTAGTATTTTGCCACTCCCCGAGATACGGGAAATAAGATGCAAGAGGACGAAAATTTGCGAGTTACAATGAATGAGCAACAGTAGGTCTCTCTTGGTGCACTCCTCTCGCCTCCCACCCCGCCTCCCGCAGCGCCTAAGACTAAGCGATAAGGGAGGCGGCGGGCATCACTGGTCCATTAGCAACAGACGTAAAACACGGGGACGGCGTTAAAAACAGAGATCGTCAGCTCATTAGGGGAGGACGGCGGGGATGGGAAGACGATACGCCGCCTCTCTCTCCCGTCCGCCCGCCCGCAAATTGCCGAACTTGAATCCATAAACAAACTTAGAGGCTTGTTGACATGAAGGTTATGCTTTCACCTGAGGGAACTGGTCCACTCCCATAACCTGAATACAACGTCGTGTTTGCATGAAATTCGACGAGTCTTGGTTATGAGGTATGAATGCGTCTCCATGGTTTCTAGTCAAGTTGACCATCTAATCTGACAACATTTGGCCATCAACTGGGCTGAAAGAGGTTAGAAATCCTGACTAGAACAATCGCGCTACAGATTACTAATAAGTCAGGTGAGATTATACCCATACAGCCAAGATGATGATGATGATGATGATGATGATGATGGGCACGTGTGGTGATGTCACTCGGCCGTATTCCAAGTGCCATAGAAGGCTTCGCTGCACATTTCCTTATCGATTTATTTTGTTTATTGCACCTTAGCATTTTCTTGTATGCAATTATATCGTTTTAATACTGACAAAATTTCCTTCAGTTTCATATGGGGGAATACTGAGGTGTAGTGTGCAGAAAAAATCGCTAAGGAAGAAGTGTTACGAAATCAACTACTGCCACTGAGAAACGACCCTCACTGATACCGTGATATTTTCCTCGTATTCTAAGTCGCCCAGGAGGCTTGTTAGCACCTCCTCCTAAGCGATTTATTTTGCCTATCACATCTGAAATTCTCCTCTGTGCTGCAGCAATGACATACACGAGGATACTGAGATGTAACTTGCAGAATAAATCATTGAGTAAAATGCGCTGCGACGCCTAAAATGCCACCCCTAATGCAACCGTGTCTTGGCTATTAACCCTTACACGACGCGAGGCCACTTCGCTGAATAAAATCGTCCGGGAGTGGGAAGAATAAGATTGTTGAGATTTCTGGGAAGCATAACGCCGCCATCCTTCCGTGGACGACGATGGAAAGCCGCGGACTCTCCATAATGTGAGGATATAAGCCATATTGCGGTAAATACGTGTTGGACTGGAGTTACGCTAGAGTGAAAATGCATGTTTAGGTGTGAATGAATGTCTCTCTCTCTCTCTCTCTCTCTCTCTCTCTCTCTCTCTCTCTCTCTCTCTCTCGATAATCGCGGACGTAGCGCTAAATACTTGGATCTCCAAAACGTAGAGGGATAGGTCACTCAAATCCAAGTGAACCGTAAAACGATGCTACTGGGACCAGAGACCGATGTTTACCGCCGGATCAGTTCCTTCCTCGCGTTATGGAAGGTCAGCGCAGAGATGGCGACGATATTCTCCGCATACAAACTGAATTACGAGGAACATAAGGGAAGGAACAGACGGTAAAACGGAAGACAGTGCTATTCAAGCTATTCCCGTCCGCTATCCTGTTCTTCTCCACTCTGACCCTGGCGGGGCGGCGATGTGGTGTGCGGCAGCGGCCGCGTGCGGGTATGGCGGTGCGGGAGCGGGTGCGGGTGCGAGGGGATCGTGTCCGGGACTTCACCGGCACTAAGTGCCTGCAGGTGTGACTCGGCAATGACCGCCAGGATAACGGCACCTCACACCATGATGTCACCTCACTCACCTTTACTTACCTTCCACATGAAAACTAAAGATAAGACTGTTTCAAAACATCTTTGTTGCAAAACTCGTACTAGTCAAAATATGTCAAACAGAATATAATATACTGTACAATGAATAATGTGAATCATCACCTTATTTAGTGTCAGCATGACAAAACAAAAGGTTTTTTTCCTATCATCCTCTTATTCGGTTGCAAGTCACACGAGCCATGATATATATATATATATATATATATATATATATATATATATATATATATATATATATATATATATAATGAATCAAATTATACATTGTAAATTCCTTTAAAACCATAAACTCGGAATTGCACCATTACATACATTAAATTGGCTTAAAATAGAGAATCATATTCATCAGTAATTTAAAAATACCGGCAATAAACACTACGTACTATACATTATTGGGTACATTTACAACCCTGCCAGACATGTCGATGTTCTCGGAATTACGCCACACCAACGGTAGGTCATCATCATCATCATCACTAGCAAGAATACAATCCTATTCTCACTTGAAACTACTGCCGAAAGGATCTGCAGGATGAGTAGGCTTCAGAATTCTCCAATTTTTAATTAGGGATAGAGTGATGACGTGTCCCAAGATCTCCCAAGCAGACACACAGTATACTAATTTTAGCGCATATACTCACAGCACCCTAGCAACGACAAAGCATATATATTCTGGTTTATATACTCCGAACACAGTTGCGCACTAGGTACGCAAATCCCGATCTCTATTAATACTAGTCTATATACTTTGTGCGTCCTAGAAAACAAAGTATATAAACTGTAGTCAATATATAATCATCGCCAACTACCACCACCACCACTCCGCTCGCCGCTCATCCCCGCCGCTAACACGCTGCTACCGCTAACAAAATTTCGCTGACTAAATTCACAAAGCTCATTTTGTACGAATGCGGGAAAGAATATCACTCCAATTTCAAGTCGAACAATCATGAAACTTTTCCACAAAATTTTTGGTTTCCTAACACCGCATCACTGGTTTTCTGAAGTCACTCCTCGCTGCTTCCATATTTAAAGCAATTGAGTGATTCGATATTTACGTCCGTAACTAAATTTCCTCCGGATTTCATCTCAAAGACCTCAAAAGACAGTACAAATAACACTCTTTATATCTTACACGTGTCTTACGCGTACAAGGGATGGATTCCATGAGGTGACAAGAGGTTTTTCTACTTTTTTCTTTTCTTTCAGAGGTCTCCTGTTCTTAAATATTCTGAACTAAGGTAGCTTAGCCAAAGAGTCCCTACACCCCGAGGGAGGTAACACAGGACTAGTTGTAACAGCTTCTTTACCCAACAGACTGAAGAGTGTAACATGCAACATGAAATTTATCGTAGTTCAATTTTTAAAAAATACTTGCTTAACAAAGACCGGGAATGTTTAGAAACGGAGCGGAGCAACAGAGGGCGCGCTGCGGTGAGTGACATAAACCACGGCAAAAAACGACTAACATTATTCCCTCAGATTACTAGTAGTTAATGAGCAGCTGTTTGGCAGTGACGAAACTGTGTACCGCACCGACTAGTTCGCCGAAGTGTACAAAGGCATGTTTTTACGGGCATTTACATCTCTCTCCTATACTCTGTTTCTACATTTCTCATACTTTCTTTCAAACAGAATATATATATATATATATATATATATATATATATATATATATATATATATATATATATATATATATATCGACCAGTTCACTATACTAAAGAATGGCATATTTGTACTGGAATTTACATCCTTCTCACTTTCAGCTATCAAGTTTTTTAAGAGCTAATGTACTTTTGGTGAGGTAAGGGGTAACGGTGGCCAGTACCGACTAGTTCACTATACTATACAAAGGCATATTATCTGAGGTAATTTATATCTCGCCCTCCCTCTCTCGTTTTTCCTTCTCTTTCAAACACAAGTACTTTTGACGAACCAACCTGATGTTCGGTGTGGTAAACGAGTAACTATGACCTTGCCTGACCTGGCGTGTGGTAATGCGACGTTAGGGCGGCGGGCAGCAGCACCCAGCACACTCCCATCTTGGCGTCCGTACACTGCCCTCACCACTCTGTCAACTACCACGCAATAACCCTCCCAATCTGGATTTAAATAATTAGTTAACCTGAACCATTGATCGTGACAGTAGCCTTCCCGGACCCTTTACCCTACCCGACCCCCCTTTCCCCCTTTCACACGACCTGGCAGAGGGGTCGTCAACCGCTCTGATGGTCGTTTGGTATTGATGGAAGCCTGTAGCCGCCCCCCTCCTCCTCCTCCTCCCCTGGGCTGTAATTTGCGGAGCATTATGCCTGCGGTGGTGGCTCTACCCTCGCTCGTACCCACCACCAAACTTACTACTTCCTTTTAATTTCTTTCTTCTGCTTGGCAATAGCTTTCTTGTTTTTGTTCAAGTACGTCGTTTAGGTTTTGAATTTCCGGGTGGTTGGTCTGGCCCCAAGCTGAGTGAGGCTCCCTCCCCCCTCTTTCCTTCCCTGTATCCGCCCCGCCCCCTTCATCTGCCCCGCCCACTGGCACTCACACCGCCCCCGCTGCCCCACCGCCCCGCCCCCCCTGTGCCAGTCTCCGCCCCCTGGCCCCGCAGTCCCGCCTCCCACAGCCCTCACTCCGCCCCTTCCTGTCCCGCCCTGCCACATGCGCCCCTCTCGCACTGGCGCCAGAATTCCAATTAAAAATGTGCCGGCATACTTGGGATACCGGGCGTGCCTGAGCGACGTGGGGCCCCGGCCGGGTACCCCTCCCCCCTGCCAGCCAGCCCCTGACTACCCTGTTCGGCCCTCCCCTATCACACCACTCCGGTCCTCCCTGCTCCTGCCTTCTCTACCCTGTACTTGTTCCCTCCCTGCCTTCTCTCCTGTACCAACCTTCCTTTCTGACTTCCTCTATCTCCTACCCTACCAGTTAACACCCTGCCATCATCCCTCCCTGCTTCCCTTAGTTCTTGTCTCTCCACCCTGCCAGTTATCACCCTGCCATCTTCCCTCCCTATCTTCTGATCTCTCCTATCCTACCAGCTATCACCCTGCCATCTCCCCTCCGTGCCCCTGCTGACCCTGCCATCCCCACACTCTACCTAACATAACTCCCAGCCGCTCCTGCCTCCGCCACTACTGCAGCTGCTGCCAACAGTCCTGACATCATGACCTCTGCCACCACCTCAGTGCCACCACCTACCTCATTCTCATTCTTCACCTCTCCCAACTACCACCTCATTCTCAAACTCGCCTGTATAGGGAGGGGGGAAAGGTAGCGGCATTTATGAAGACGGTGTAAGGAACAGAAAATGAGAAAGTGGAAGTAGACGGTTGGGAATAAATAAAGGAGAAAGATGAAAGGAGGTGGAGAGTGTAAGGGATAAAGAAAGGTTGGGATATAGGAAAGAGAATACTTCAAATGTGAGAGAGAGAGACAGAGAGAGAGAGAGAGAGAATAAAGCTAGGAGAAAGAGAGGTGGGTGTAGGAGATGGAGGAGAGAATCGGGCCGGGTCAAAGGATGGCAAAGCAGGATTTTTTTTTTTATTGGCTGCAGTGGCGAACCTTAAACCCTTTCTGTCCGACGATGTATTTCTTCTGTAATTCTCTCTAATTCTCGACAATTTTATTCATACTTCTGGGAGTTGATATAATCCTTTCTCAACTTTTTTCTCCAGCAGGGGATCTCAATATATATATATATATATATATATATATATATATATATATATATATATATATATATATATATCCGTAGCAACAGAAATATGTGAAAAATGAAAAAGTCACCGAATTCAAAGGTTTAACATCACGTAGACTGGAAGGAGCAGAGTTGGTGTGGGATGGGATGGGATGGGACAGGATGGGATGAGATGGGATGGATGGAGGGGAGGGAGGGAGGGAGGGAGGAAAAGGAGGGATGGGATGGGATGGGTTGAAGGGGAAGGAAGGGAAGGTAGGAAGGATGCAAATAGGGGAAAAAGATGGGGTGAGACGGAAGGAAGAAAGGAGGGATGAAATGGAGGAAGAAAGGGAGGAGGATAGAGAGGGATGAAAGGTAGGCAGGTAAGGAGGGAGGGATGTAAGGAGAGAGGAGATAAAAGGGATGCAGAGAGTGGATGAGGAACGAAAGGAAGGGAAGAAGGGAGGTAAAGAGAGGAGGAAGGGGGGATCAAAGGGAAGGGAGGGATGTAAGGAGAGGAGGGATGAAAGGAAGGAAGTGCGAGAGGGACACATACGAAAAGGCAGAGAATGAAAGGGAGAGAGGAATACCGGGATGAGAAGGAGGTGAATGAAACTACAAAGGATGATGAATGAGATGATGTGTGCAAACCCAAAGGAGAGATAAACTGCGAGGGCGGAAGGAGTGAGTGAGGGAGGGAGAGGAAGAGAGAGAAGTGAGGGAAAGAGGAGGGAGAAGCGTGGGAGGGAGAGAGGGAAAGCTGATGGAGGAATGAGCAGACAATGGAGGAGTTAAATGTAAGGTACATTATTAATGACATAGGAAAAAGTGAGAAGCAGCTGGAAGGAAATACAGAAAAGAGAAGGAGACTGGAGGAAAGGAGGGAAAATGAATATGAAGAGGGAGGAAAGGAAAAAGAAGCGGAGGAAAGGAGGGAAAATGAATATGAAGAGGGAGATAAAGAGGAGGGAGGAAAGGAGAGAATGGGAGGGAGGGTCACCGCCGGACACCCCGACACTAATAAAAACCAATAATAGGGTAATGGTACACGGGGAGAGGGGAGAGAGAGGAGGGGAGAGGAGGGAGAAGAGGGGTCAGGGGAGATAGAGGAGAGAGAAGAGAGGGGGTGAGAGGGGAGCCATAAAAGGAAGGAACGAGAAACCGAAGAGTAAAGTGGTTGTGTGTGTGTGTGTGTGTGTGTGTGTGTGTGTGTGTGTGTGTGTGTGTGTGTGTGTGTGTGTGTGTGTGTGTGTGTGTGTGTGTGTGTGTGTGTGTTGATACAGCATAGATAGCGGGCAGAATAGGAGTTAGCGTCACAAGCCAGAGAAAAGGAGTGTAAAAGAAGGGAAGGGGAAATAATAATAATAATAATACTGAAAGTGTGGCATTAATTAAGGGACTATTAGTGAACCAAGAGATAAAAGAACATATGATACCGGTGTTGTGAGGTGAGGCAATGTAAGTGTTGTGGTGTAAGATGATGATGATAAGTGAAGGTGGTGTGAGGCTCGAGAGTGTGAGGAAGGTATTGTGTGATGTGGAGGCGTGAGGCGAAGGTGGTGGTGTGTGGTGTGAGTGTGGTGATGCGAAGTGAGTGTGGTGGTGGTGGTGTGAGGTGTAAGGGTGGGGGTGATAGTGGCTGTTATCTTATCAGTGCATTGCAAGTTACCGCCGGTCTCACCATTATCACTATCACTATTACCACAAACATGAACCCACTATCACTACACCTCCTCACCACTACCACTACACCTCCTCACCACAACCACCATTCCATCACCACTGCGTTGGACCGAGACTGTTCTTCCATTACAAATAACACTGCATATGTTTACTCTTTTGGAGATGAAGCAAGAAGGAGGGGGTGGGACGCAAAGCAGGGAAAGTAGAAGATAGATGAGCAGGGAGAGGACACAGGAGGCAAGGAAGAAGGGAAGGACGGTGGGAAAGAGAAGTGGAGGGATGAGGGAGAAGGAGGGAAGAGGAAGAATGGTGAGGGAAGAAGGATGGGGGAAAAAGGGAAAAGGAAACGCTGAACAAGGTGAGAGGAGGCAGGGAAGGAGAGAAGGAAGACGGGGGAGGGGAAGAGAAGAAGAATGAGACAGGAAAAGTATGGGGGAGGGGGGGAAGGAATGGTGTAGTAAGGAGGGGAGGGGGATAGAAGAGGAAGAAGGACGGATGGGAAGTATGAGACTGAGGTAGGAAGAAAATACAATGGGCGGGTAGGTGATTAATTCAAACTAAGGGAAAGTATTAAACCCACTAACAAAATCCTCTTCTACGCAAAATCGTCTGGAGCTAACAAGAACAAAGTAGAAGCAAAAGGTGCCATCGTACTGACAGGGTTAGAACGTTTCACCACCAAAGGCCCTACCTGAGCAGAGTAAAATTGTCTATGTAATAAGAATAAAAGTGTGCGTCTTCGTAATGAAAATGCCAATGGATACTCTTTCTTACTACTACTACTACTACTACTACTACTGTTTATAATACTGGCCTTTCCTGAACTGAGTAAAATCGTCTGGTAAAGCAAGACTACAGGAAAAATAAGCGTCACTGTTTGGTACTGAAAAGACTCAAGATTTTGTAAACCGTACGCTTGCCACCCACAGATGATTATTTTCTGTGGAGGGGAGATTTTGGCTAGTAAAAGTATTATTGATGTAGATATGACTCCTTCAGGTATAAAAAAAAATGAGTAAAAAAAATCGTCTGAGAGAGGGCAGAATAAGGAAAACGTGTCGGAGAGAGAGAGAGAGAGAGAGAGAATCACACAATGTACGAGGACCCAAAGGAGACACAAGGAAATGTTAACAGTGTTGGGGCAATATTTACACTCGACAGCTCCGACATCTTGACATCTTGATAAAATTCTTGACCACAATTCTAGCATAATGAATCTGCGCTGAGTCTTGGTCTCTCCCTAACACCTCTTCCTAAGCGATTTATTTACCTTATAACACCCTTCTGTCCTATTCTGTGCTAAACATATCCTACCAATATTGCCATACTCTGCATAAATAACGTAGAAAAGGAAACTAACCAGCCATATCCAAAAATAAATCGCTAAGGAAGAGGTGTTAGGGAGCCTCCTTACCGACGAGAATACGAACCCAACAGTACCTGGTTGTACACTAAATTAGATCATTGCGTGCATCTTGTTCTAGGGGTTGGTTGGGAATCAGCAAAAACTGATAATTATTTGTCTTACTGGCCAGCGTGTACTCTACTGGCATTAATCAAAGCCTTCTTCTTCGCCATCATCACCATCGTCATCATCGTCATCACCACCACCACCACCACCACCACCATCACTGTTACCATCATCATCCTTCTTCATCTCCTTCTCCTCCTCTTCTTTTTCTATCATTCTTCTTCTTCCATTGCTTTCCTTTCTTCATCCTGTGTGTCCGTGTGTTATGGTACGGGCGAGGAGAGGGTGACAGGGGCCAGTTAATAAAGAAGCCTAGACTTTGCAAGAATAACCCAGGCAAGTACGTCTTTGGCCTCAAGGGTCGGCCAAGGTGACACCAGCACTGACAAGTTAAGCAGCATGAAGTATGATATGACACGAGCTGACACGAGGGAGTATTCTGGTTCGCTCTCATAACTCTCTGGTTTATGGCACGGTGGTATCCTTTATCATTTCAGCTTATGCAATCTATATCTCGATACTAATAAATAAATAAAAATAATTAATGAGAGAAAATTAATGTGTTAGTATCCACTTTCATTTCAGTTTATTCAATCTATCTTGATACTGGTAAAATAAAAATAAATAACGAGAGAAAATTAGGTTGTTAGCACCATCTTTCATTTCAGTTATGCAATCTATCTCGATACTAAAAATAAATAAAATAAAAATAAATAACGAGTGAAAATTAAGGTGTTGCATCCTCTTTATTTCAGTTTATGCAATCCATCTTGATAAATAAATATATAAATATAAATAAAGAGAGACAATTGTGTTAGCATCCTCTTTCATTTCAGTTTATGCAATCCATCTCGATACTAATAAAATAAATAAATAAATAAATAATAAATAACCTGACAGAAAAGTAATGTGTTCTGTAGCATGTGATTATATCGACTACCAAGAGATGACAAAAACCCTCTAGCAACAATAATCTAAATATACAATCGTACTGAAAGGGCTAAAAATATCAAGGCGTGTCAGACCATAACTATTATATTCTCCCAAACGCTAAACGATTTTATGCAGCCTCTTCCTGTCCTCTAAAGGCTTTAAAATGACTCCATTATCCCTCTTAAGAGGCGAGAGACCAACCCATCTTATTCTCACTACTGCCAGACGATTTCTCCCAGCTCCTCGTCCTCCGGGGGTCCAAGCGGGATTCAGACCGCCGTATTCATAAAGGATCTTAATCCAATTCCTACGCTAAACTAAGCTCGGTACCAGTTCATCGCTATCGGGAATGACACTGCTTGATTGCCTTTGTACGTTTCAGTATTTCTCTAGTTTGGCTAAGTGTCTGGCACCTGCAGAAGTTAATAAATAAATACAAATAGATAAATAAAAAATATGAACAAATTATCCCACACACACCCTGAGCTCGAGAAACTTGATAAATACGATCCATTACGTCACCCATGTTTGTAAATCGGGGGCCGAGTGACGTAATCTGGAGGGGATGTTTGTCGGGTGCTTTCCTTTTCACTTACGCTGACACCTGTAGTGTTTATAGCATCACCACCTACCCTATACTTCCTTCCCGTAAAAATCTCAGTCCCTTATATTCTTTTTCGCCGACAAATAAAATATCTTGCTCCTATATACTTCTTTAACGATGACAAATTAAAAAAATCTGTTCCTAATACTTCTTTACCGTCATGGAAAAAGTCTTACAACCCTATACTTCCTTATCGACCACAAATAAACAAATTTTTCTCCCTAATACTTCATTATCGACCCCCCCCCCACAAAAAAAAGATTTTTCCTCTATTTCTCTAACGACACAAAATAAAAAAAATATCAATATTCCTTTGTTAAAAAAAAAAAAAAATCCTTCCCTTATACTGTACTTCTTTCCCGATATGTAAACAAGTAAAAAAAAAAAAAAAATGCCCTTTTGTACTTCCTTACCAACGACGACAAATAAATAAATGAATGAATGAATGAAAATCTTCAGAGCGAGACAGGAAGCCTGCCATCAATTCCTCTCACACTGACTCCATTTATTAACCTCAAGGCCGGAGCTGGAGAAGGGGAAAACTCACAGGAAAGACTGATCGCATCTTCCTCCCCGTCATGTTGAGCGATTGAAACCCCTGGGAGAGAGAGAGAAAGAGGTGGGGGGGGGGGAGTCCCTGGGTGTGTTGGAAGAGATGGTAAAAGGGAAGAGAGTTATAAGGATTTAGGAGAATGGAACATGTGTAAGGCAAGGAAGGTGACACAAAGCATGGTGATATTAGACAGTGGTGTGATGTAAGCTTAAGGTAACGAAAACAAAAGTCACAGTTTTTTAAGGTGGGGACGCAAGACGGTAAAAGAGACGACGCTGGTGATATAGTGTAGATTACTGTCAAGTCACACGGGGGCAGGAGAAGGTGGGGACAGATACAAGGCAAAGATGGTGAAGCAGAACAGTGGTGTGGTGTATGGAGGAGGTGAGACGCTACTGCTGTTCTCACGGTACTGATGGTGGCGTGAGGGACATGTGTGGTTTGTTTCTCTTCCCGTGGTATCGCTCACAGACGCAACATCCTCCTGCTACCGTACACACACACACACACACACACACACACACACACACACACACTGCTGACTCACTTGTTGACACATCTCCGCTTAACCCCTTCAATCCAGGGGCGTTTTTTTTTTTTTTTCCCTTGCCACCTCCATCAGGGCAAACAAATTCGTCTGTGGCAAGAACAATATATTTAACAAGTTACTGATCCGGTTCCGTTTCTCTGCTCAAGCCTACCATGCCCTTCCCTCTAGCACCTTGCCCTGCCACATGTGTAAATCTTCCGCGACCTGAAAACTCGCTATCAATATAACTAATCTTGTTTTACCCTTGCTATAATGCTGATTTATGTAAACCTGACATAAAAAAACAGAAATGGATATGATTACGTTACGTCTTTTGCTGAAGATATAACAGAAGAAGAACCAAGGAAATGGAGTGGTAACCCAAGATGGGGTGTAAGAGAAAGACAGAGAAAGAGATGGAGATATGGAATTCTAGGAATCGCTGGGCTTAGATGGAACAGATAAACTGCTAACAGGCCAGAGGGGAGGAGAATGAAAGTGGCCTTCGCCCAGCAGTGAACTAACTCGGGATGATGATGATGATGATGATGATGATCGATAGCCTTGCCGTACCTGCCCTCTGCACCTTATCATATCTCGCTTCATCTAAATAATATTACTGCAGTGTGGGCGTCGGCAGGTGCACGATGCCAGGAACAGACAGTCACAGATCAGTGTCAGGTTGTGATATGTGCTGGGTGTCATGTAAAGGGGGGTTCATATACTGTATTGCGCACACCTTCATAATAACTTGTGGGGACGGCTTAGTTTGCTGATATGAGTGTGATGTCCATGTGTGTTGAAATGGCCGTGCAATTAGTTAACGTACAAAGAATTACTACTACGAAAAGAGTTATGAAAAAAAAAAAAAAAAACACTGAATAGACACCTGCAACGGCTGAAACGTCCATGCAACTCACGAGAAGAGCTGAGGCGCAAGGAGGGCGCAATATATGGACAACCCTGCAAAACAACGTGACCTAGAGCTTTGGAGATTATCACCTCTGCCTTAACGATAATTTGTACTGCATACTATACTTTACTAATCTCTTGTATGCTTAGGTCTTTGTAATGTCGACAGATAACATAAATAAGATACAAAAGACTACTAATACGACAAGCAGAAATAAACTGGTAGGGAAGAGGTGCCAGGGAGCCTCCTAGAGTCACATTTTATGCGTCTGTGGAGACTTTGTAGCACCTCATCCTCAGTGATTTATTTTATCTTTTACACCTGAAGATCTTTTACTATGCTACAGCTAAACCTATAGATATAAACGAGATACAAATAACATAAGAGAGGAAATACAACGATGTCTAGCAGTTTTAATACATCGCTATGAAAGAGGTACTACGAACCTTCTAATGCAACCTACAATATCTAAGCCGACGAGAATACGGCCCAAAGTACGATAAGGTTAGGGAGGAGGCATGGTAGGTGCCGAATCAGGGGTCATGGGGAGGTCGGGAAAAGAACCACGGCAGCCCCGCGTCGCATCCTGGGAAAAACTCGGTCAATGGCGCCTGAGATGAAGCTATAGAGGCGCGGCCGAGGCTCCCGCGGATATTGTCTTTGAGGTTGTGAGGGAAGAAATGAATTTCCTCGACGGGGGCCAGAGTCTTGCCTTTCCTTGGACCTTTATCCTCAGAGCTCCGTTCGCGACCCGTCCATCCACACTCACACCCGTCTTTCCAACCCTCTCCTCCCCTGCACCACCCACACCTGCCCCACATCATTACCTCCGTCCCGGCACTAATGAGAGGCCCCACACACACCACGCACTTCTTAAATAACCCCCAATTTACGAGCCAGGAGTGAGGGGAGAGTGCGGGCGAAGTGTAGTGGCGAGGGGACGAAGGGCAAAGGCAGAGGGAAAGCCGGCGCCACCATCCCCCAGCCCTGCCAGACCCTCCGGATACCGATCGCATAGCACGCATTCCTGGCATACTGTGGGGGAGCAGAGGGGACCTGAGGGGAGGAGAGGGGACCTGAGGGGAACACTCCTCCTCCCTCCCTTCCCCTCCTCCTCGCCCACTCCGCGCGAGGGGAGGGCGGGGAGGGGAGGGGCCACTCTTCTCGACCCAGCGCCAACAGCAAGACTGAGAACACACAGGCCACCGCTAGCAGTCAGGAGGCACAAGAGAAAAACACGACAGGAACACATCTCTACAGTCCATGAAGTAAGAAGTATAATAAACAACGTACAGGACTAAATAGCAAGGGAAATGGAAATACGTAACTTTTCATACAAGCTGCCATGGAGTTACCAAAACACGAGAAAACTGCGAAGAAAAATATCAACACCATGAAGTACGAGATATCACAGACAACCTACACAACTACATAATGAGGGAAATATTATACGTAACTTATAACAAAGAAAGTAAAAGAAAACTAACAAGAAACTTAACAGGCCACCACTAGCAATCCGGAACTACCAAAACAAAAGAAAAAAATATAAACAGATGTATACAGCTCATGGAGTAAGAAATATCATAACATACACAGATAAATCATGAGGGAACTGGAAATGCGTAACTTTCCAAAAAGAGAAAACTTCAACACAGGAGTACAAAAACCCACCATGCATGATCACCACCACCACCACCACCAGCACCATGACCTTTTTCTCTTACCTAAGCAATGTCAGAATAATTTGCTTAACATCATCATTATCATCATCATTAACCCCAACCTTGTTTCCCACCAAAGCAACGTCACGATGTTATCATCTGCTAACCTTACACTCATCCAGGCGGTGCCCCTCCTCAGTTTTGCAAGTGGCACAACCAACGCCTAATCTCGGGCTTCCAATCACTGCTACCAATTAAGAGGCGTGATGACTGGGCGAAACTCGGGCAGGGGAGTAAGGGAGAGGATGAGGGGTGGAAGGGAGAAGAAGCAAGGGGTGTGGGGAATGTAGGGAAGGGGTTGAAGGAGGGTAAAAGGGGTGGGGGTGATACAGTAAGAAAGAAGGGGTGAAAGTGAGAGTGGGGATAAAGATGGAGGGTGGAGATATAAGGCGGTAAGCACTGCGAAAGGGAGTTTTGAGAAAAGGAAATCAAGGAGGTAGGGAGAGAAAGAGGTAGTGATGGAGGGAGAAAGAAGCAGTGGGGGAGGTAGGGAGAGGAAGAAGTAATGATGGAGGTAGGGAAGAAAATGGGAAGGGTAATGAAGAGCTCACTGAAGAAAGGATCCGTTGTGTGTCAAGGGAACAGGGAGGCTGAGGATGAAAGAGTGGATATAGAGATTGGGGAGGAGCGGCGATACAGGGCAGAATGGGTGAGACAGAATTGGGAACGAGTTGGATGGATGAGTGAAAGAGGAGAGAGGGGAGACAGCAGGGAGAGAAGTAAAGTGCGGGCAAAGACGTTAGAAGAAAGGGCAGTGATGTGGTGGAGAGGGCTGAGTATGGAGGGAAAGAAAGCGAGAAGGGTAAGAAGAGGAAGAAACAGGAAACGGAAGGAAATAAGGAAGAAGGACAGTGAGAGAAGGAGGTATTGAGAGGGGAAGAGGAAGGTTAGTGATGGGGTAAGAGAAGGAAGAAAGAGACAGATAGTGACAGAAAGAGGAGAAAAAAGGGAAAAGAGAGAGCAATAAGAGGAAGGGGGGTTAGTGAGGGAGACACGTGCAAAAGGGGGAAATGGGCTGGTTATGGGAGAGAGGGTATGGGAGGCAGAGAAAGGGAGGGAGAGGTAACACGTGGTTATGAATATATGACGAAGCTTCTGCCCACAGCTGCCAACCAGACGTCCTGGCTCTCTCTCCCTCTCTCACTTACACACACACACACACACACACACACACACACACACACACACGGGGGGGGGGGATAATTAAGGCAGCACATTTTTTAATAATATTCGTGACACAGTTGGCCCTCCTCCCGGCAAGGACACACACTTTAATTCTGGCTACACACACGCACCTTTACTCAGCTCAGGAGATGTTTTTCGAGCTGGAGAGGTTAGATACAGCTCCCTAAACCCTCTCTCGGTGGGGAAAACTCTACCATCCTATTACAGCTAATGCAAGACGATTTTATTCAGCGAGAGAGGGAGTCACGGGGGTCTAAGATTCGTTTTCTCGACGGTTATGGAAGGTCCCTAACACCTTTTCCATAGCGATTTATTTTTTAACTACCATTAACTCCCTCATTATTCAATACTAATACCATTAACCCTCTCGTTATACAATATTGATGCCATTAACCTTCTCATTATGCAATACTGATACCATTAACCCTATCATTAGGCAATACTGATGTCATTATCCCTCTCATTATGCAATACTGATGTCATTAACCCTCTCATTATGCAATACTGATACCATTAACCCTCTCATTATGCAATATTGATACCATTAACCCTATCATTATGGAAGCGCTCTTAACCCGGAAAGAAAAAGGTGAGGTTGGAAGAAGTTGGAACCATCTGAGACGCGTACTAATTCTGTGAAGGCTTTAGTTACGTTTCGCTAGTTTTCAGTTTTCTTCAGACAAACGTGGAAAGATACCTGATTCCATGACTGTACAATTGGGAACTCGCAGTCTGTTTTTGGCCAGGAGGGAGACAAAGCCGGAAGAGAAGTGAGGGGGAAAATACGGGACCGAAAAAGAGGAGAAAAAGAAAAGGTGAAGGGCAAAGAAGAGGGCTCGAAGGTGGGAAGGATTACAGGCTGAAAGAAATGGCTGATAAAAAGAGAACAAGAGGGGGACTGGAATAGGGGGAAAAGAAGAATTAAAGGGAAAGGGGAGAGAGATAAGGAAATGGGTAACATGGAAGCGAGGAAACAGATACTGAAGATAAACTGCCTGCTGGAAAGTAAGGAAATATTACAAGAGGTGGGGCTAGTAAGATGGAGAACAGTAACACACCAAAAAAGGGGAAAGTATAAGTGGTGCAAAAAAGCAAGGGAGAAAGTGTGAAAGGTGAAAGAAAGTGGAGGTAATCAGAGACGCAGAGGCAAAAATTAAGACAGAGACAAAAATAAAATAAAAATAAATAAAATATAGATATAGGGTGTAAGTTAGCAAGGATGACACATGGAAACAAACAAAAGTCAAAATAAATTAGAGATTAATACACACACACACACACACACACACACACACACACACACACACACACACACACAATAGAGACAGTAAGGAAGAAGAATGACAAATGGCTATAACAAAGTCTCGTGTTCCCGTGGGCCCAAAAGGTTTCCAAACATCTCTACCTCGGCGATTTATTTTCCATATTACATCACCATTCAAACAACAAACAAAATATTTATTAACTGACAAATTATGCCTATCGACACCACGAAGGGGTCACTAAGGTATTTAACAGCTATGGATTTTAGATTTGAGCTGGGGATATTTCGCGACCCTATCCTCCCTCGTAACAATATTAGCTTGTCAAATGTAGGATAAACTGGTAAGGCTGAGGTGTTACGAGGCATATTTTAACCGACGTGAGTATGGGCGAAACAGCAGACGTGAGGGATGGAGGACGAGAGTGGGAAAATTAGGTGAGGAAAGAGTGAGAAAATGGGGATTCGAGGAGTGACAGAAAATTCTGGAAGGGCAAGTGGGAGATTAGAAATGGAAAATGAAGTAAGGAGAAACAGTGAAAAGGAGAAAATGAAAGGAAGGGGAAAAATGAGATTAGAGGGAGAGGGAAGAGTGAAGAAACGAGGACAAGAATGGGGAAATGAGGTGAGGAGCATGACAGAGAAAGGAGGTCAAGAGTGGGAAAATAAGGGTAAGAGGGGAAGGAGTGGTGGAGGTGAGGGAAGTGGAGTGCAGGAGTGAGGGGCTGACAGGCAGGCACAGCTGGCCTTAAAGTCAACATGAAGACTCCCAGCACATACTCGGCATACCTCCACGACCAGGCTGGACAGGAGGCTGGGGGAGGGAGGAGGCAGGGAGAGAACACAGGGAGGCAGGGTGTATTAGAGTTGGGGTTGTATTCTCGTGAGCTTGGGTGAATTTTTATAGTTCTTTTACCTTAACTCAGATTTCCGAGGAGGAGGGTGGGAGGCAGAGAGAACACTGGGAGGCTGGGAGAGAACACTGGGAGGCAGGGAGAGAACACTGGGAGGCAGGGAGAGAACACTGGGAGGAAGGCTGTACGTTTACTGGTCTATTCACTACAATATTACATGGAGTTGATTACGTATCTTTACAGGGCTCGAAGTCCGGCTCGCTACGGCAGGACTAAAAAATTCAAGACTTAGAATTATGACCTTTCCTTTCCGGATCCCCCCACAGCCCGACCTACTGCGACACGGGTCCTGGGATGTGTGGCGTGTCATACTCCTTTTTCTCTAATCTGGCCTAAAACTGCCGATCTGTGCATTTTGAACGCTGAATCGTAATAAAAGATTAACAAATGAATAGGGTGTTGCTGACAAGGTGCTACGGAAAAGACTTACAGCCACTGTGTGTGTGTGTGTGTGTGTGTGTGTGTGTGTGTGTGTGTGTGTGTGTGTGTGTGTTTTGTCAGAGTTACGCGAAATAGGCTGCACAATGACGAAAATCCAGGTCAGGTTAAGGTGAAAGGAGTATAGTGACCTCCCTGACCCGCTCGCATGGCTGCCGTGTCCTCCTCACCCTCTGACCCCGGGCCTCTGTTACCCAAGACGTGTTTCCCGACGCTGTGGAGGAACACCTGCGCCCTCACCGCTACCCACACACGCTGGATTAGTTTACTGCTGACACACGAGAGCATCAGAGGGAGAAACACTGTGGTGGTTTGGACATGACTGAATATTTTAACACAGCCAAGGTTACAAAAGGGGTTGATTAGTATACCGTGTGTACCTAATTTATTTATTTATTTATACATGGACACACATACTTCACCGCTACCCACACACGCTGGATTAGTTTCCTGCTGATTCACGAGAGCATCAGAGGGAGAAACACTGTGGTGGTTTGGACATGACTGAATATTTGTACACCACCAAGGCTACAAAAATGGTTGATCAGTATACCGTGTGTATATAATTATTTACTTATTAATACATGGACACATATACCCAACACCATACTGTAATGAGTTCAAATTTCATCCGTGTTCATTTTTTCAAGGCAGTATTGGAAAAGGCAATCCGCGTTCTCCCCGTTCGTATTCTCCAGTAACAAAGCATTCATACAATTTATTACGTTAGTCTTCGTTATCGTCATCGCCTGACCGAACTTTATGCAGCGACTCCACTAGTATTAATTTAATCTCGCCACAAAAGTCAATGTTATTCTTAGGAGAACCGTGGAGTACTGAAAGAATGAGTGTTGCATCTACCGCCTCTGGTTTAAAAGTCTCCTTCAAAGATAAATAAAACCTTCTGAAAGTTACAAGAATAATAAAAATGTCAGAGTAAGGTAGCTTAATAAAGGGTATCCGCTCTCATGCCTGACAGCTATTCTTACATAATAAGGAGAAGAGTGTAAACAACGAAGGATGGATGGGAAGCCAATGACGATGAGAAAAATACACAAACGTCGGAGAAAAGGGGAGGAAAGGCGATGGGATGTGAGGAAAGGACAGAAGAGGCGATGGGATGAAAGGAGAGGACAGAAGAAGAAGGAGAGGAGGAGAGGTGGGGAAGGGAGGGGAGAGAAGTGAAGGGATGGGAAGGGATGGAAGGAGAGGGAGAGGAAAGGAAGAGGATTGTGGAAAAAGGAGGGACGGGTGGGAAGAGGAGGAGCCGAAACAGGAAATACCAAGAGCTCATCCGAGGGAACACAGAGGGTGGGGGGAAGTTGGGGAAGGGGAGGGGAGGTAGGGGAAGGGGAAGGGAGGTAGGGAAGGGGAGGGAACGAGGTTACATTTTGACCTGTGATGCATTGTTTCCGCTCTCAGACACAAGGGGAAGGGGAAGGCGGGGGGATGGAGTGAGATACAGCAGCGAAAAGAAGTATGGGAAAGAAGAGGGAAAATAATCAGGGGAAAGAAGTGATGTAGAGAGAAATATAACTGTACAGAGGAGTAGATGAGCGAAGTGAATGAGGGGGAAAGGAAAGAGATGTACCAAGTGACAGGCCGGTGTTACATCACGAAATACATCACCAT
Organism: Coenobita brevimanus; assembly: GCF_032717465.1. Classification (NCBI taxonomy): domain Eukaryota; kingdom Metazoa; phylum Arthropoda; class Malacostraca; order Decapoda; family Coenobitidae; genus Coenobita; species Coenobita brevimanus. The sequence continues at coordinate 42,054,626 of NC_137004.1, read as the reverse complement.
AAGAAACACTGCACATCACAAACTTTCACATCACAACCAAAAAAAGAAAAAAAAAATCATCATCAGAACAACTGCACTCAAATAATGACGTTACGGTATATTTGCTGGAAGGGTTCACGGTCAGCCGAAACTTCTCCGACCATAAAGACACACGGGGATTACGGCAGCTGGACAGGTGAGCATATAACTGTACATACTTGGATTCTATCAAAGGGTAAGTAGAAAACAGTAGAACGAACACATACATTACGCCTTTCATGGTTGTTTGTCGTAAAGTAGGAGAGAGAGAGAGAGAGAGAGAGAGAGAGAGAGAGAGAGAGAGAGAGAGAGAGAGAGAGAGAGAGAGAGAGAGAGAGACGTAAACATAACAATTACTTTACCTCTCTGGCAACACTGCAACACTCCATCAACACTTACCTAAAAAGAAAAAAAATGTGATTAAATACTGCTTAGAAGAAACTCTTACTGTCGAAAAAGAGAAGACCAGATAGATAAATAGATAGATAGATAGATACAGAGAGAGAGAGAGAGAGAGAGAGAGAGTGGAAAAAGTATGGACAGAAAGGGGGAGTGAACGCTGGGTGGAAGGATATGTGGGTGAGTTGAACGGGCAGAGAGAGAGGGGTGGAGGGGTAGGTATATTTGCGAAATGCAGGGAACAGGTGGTAATATTCTTTCTCCTCTATCCTTATCTATGCGCAGCCGCAAACAATCAACAGCAGCAACAAGAAAAAGAAGTTATAACAGTAACAGTGATAGTAATAACAATAACAATAATAATAATAATAATAACAACGTGTTTTTTATACTTTAATGAGCAAAATAATGGTAAGGGTAACAGGAAGAAGAACCATAACAATAATAATAATAATAAATAATAATAATGACAATGAATAATAATAATAATAATAATAATAATAATAATAATAATAATAATAATAATATTAATAATAATAATAATAGGGGCCATAACAATAACAGCAGTAATAAACACCAAGGGGGAGAGGTCATCTTCATACCAGAGGAAAATGTGACGGAGGGGAGGGGAGGGGGAGGAAGGGAGAGGAATTTGAAGAAGGAAGGACTAATGGAGGAGGAGGAGGAGGAGGAGGAGGAGGAGGAGGAGGAGGAGACAATAAGACAAAAAGAAGATTAAAGACACGATCAGAACTGAGAGAATGACTAGATGACAAAGACGAGAAAAAAGAGGAGTTGGTGAGGATGAAAAGAGGACCAAATGGGCAAAATAAATAAAGTAATAAAGGCAGGAATGATTACTAAAGATATTCCCCTTCAATATAAATTCCTTCCTTATTCTCGCTAACTCCGCACGATTCTATTCAGCTCTGGAAAATTTCTGATAATACAACAGATTTACATGTTAACCTTTTGACTAACAGAGGTTTTCTTGAGGCGCATAAAATCTGAATCGTAATAAACCAATAAAGAAGCTCTCGGACTGAAAGGATTAAAGAGGAGAGCAGACTTAGTAAAGGACCTGGCGAAAAAGATACCAGAAAAGACGGAGGAAAAAGTAAGGATGGCAAGAAGAGATACAAGAAACAGCGAATGAAGTGAGAAGTGCAGACCTGACAAACGAAGATGATGAAGGAATGACTAGGCAATACAGACTGAGAAAAGGGAAGAAAAGGTGAGGGAAAAAATGGATAAACAGAGGAAACCGTAATAAGATAACCTCGTCAACCAGTGTGTGTGTGTGTGTGTGTGTGTGTGTGTGTGTGTGTGTGTCTTTCCACCACTACATTTTTATTCAAATTAGAAGCAACTTTCGAACTCAGGGGTTTGATAAAGCCTTCATTAACCTCACCAGTATATGACATCTCCCTTAAACTATGTCATCGAAGTGAAGTGGCGAGGGAGGGGAGGACTTTAGGAAGGATATGACTAAGAAAACAGGAAGGAGGGGAGAGAAAGTAAGGTAAGAAGAAAGACGAGATGAGGGAAGATGCAGGAGGAAGGAAAAAGGCGAGGATGAGAGGAATAGAGTCGAGGATAAAGAGGAAGAGAAAAGATGAAAAGATAAAGGTGATGAGAAAGGAATGAAGACAGGTAAAGGAAGAAAGGCAATAACAGACATGAAAAGAAAAACGGGGATGAATGAGGAACGAAGGCGGGAGATGGAAGAAATGAAAGGAAGAAAGGAGGGAGGAGAAGAAGAAAGATGATGAAGATTGAAGACTGATGAAGGAAGCAAAGGTGATGAGAAAGGAATGAAACAGGAGGAAAGGTAATGCGGGAGAAATAAAAGAGGGGAAAGAACTAGGGGAGAGAGAAATGAAGACAGGATGAAAATGAAGAACATATGAAGGAGGAGGAGGAGGACGAGGAAGAGGAGGTGGGGGGCAGATGGAGGAGGCTGGGAAATAATAGGGCATAACCTGGCCTGGGTCATAACTGGTCGTCATAACCCCCCCTTCACACACACACACACACACACACACACACACACACACACACACACACACACACACACACACACACAGGAGGAAGAGACTCAGATAACCACTACATATTATACCATCAGAAGAAAGATGGTCTGTTGGCTTGAATTTCCTAACACCTTTTCCACAGCGATCTATTCTTGCATATTTCACCTGAACACCTTCAGATCAAATACGTATTTTTTTTTAAATCACCAACCACCAGACGATTTTATTCAGCCTGGGGGTGGCCTCTTGAAGGGAGAAAAGTTCATGGAATAGTTTCTCCAAAAACCGAATAAATCGCCTGCAAACGCCAACCCCCCCCCCTCAAAAAAAAAAAAAAAAATCAGGTTATCGAACTAAATGTACTAATATTCATTTGTGTGTTACATAAAAGAACTGTCGAGATTAAAGAGGTTAAAATGAGAGAGAGAGAGAGAGAGAGAGAGAGAGAGAGAGAGAGAGAGAGTAAAGCTAAGGAGTTTGGGGGATGAATGGAAGGCTGGAAGTTTGGAGAGGGATGAGAGCCTGAAAGAGAGGAGTTAAATGAGGAGGAAGCAGGTCAGAAGAAATTAATGCAAGGAAAAGGTAATTTGGGGAGAAAAGGAAGGACTGGATGAGGAGAAGAATGCGAAGCTGAGTGACAGAAGGCAGAAAGTAAAGCTGAAAGGAAGGGGACGTTGAGAGAAGAGGAAAGCTGGAGAGAGATAACAGACTGAGAGAAGGGTCAAGTTAGGAGATGTACAGCAGGAGAGTTGGAAGCTAGGCCAGGGTGTTGGGCTGGGATGAAGAGAGATGGTGGCAGGGTGAGCATGAGGAAGGGAGGAAGGGAGACTAAGAGGATAGCCTAGGAGGTACATAAGCCTTGACGGAAGATTAAGGGAGAGATAACAGTGAGGGAGAAAAAAGGAAATATTATGCGAGAAACAAAAGGAGGGAGACAACTTAAGAATACGAGGCTTAAAGGGAGATTAAGTGAGAGATAATCAGAGGGAGAAAGAAGAGAGACGGCAAAGGAGGGAGAGAGCCTAGGCAGACTGAATGAGGCTTAGGGAGATGATCAGTTAGGGAGAAAAAGGGAGAATGAAACTTTTAAGGGGGGAACAAAAACAGGGAGGCAGACCTAAAGGCGTAATAAATTTGGAGGGAAGGAGAATGAAGCTATTAGGAGGAAAGAATGAAGTTTGGGGAGGAAGAATGATGCTAGCACCAGAGGACAAATTTTGCCTTTCATTCTTTCTACAGATAATTCTATTCTGTTTACGAGAGATTCCCAATTAACACCTAAATTATGATCGATATTCTGAAGTTAAATAGAATAATCCAAGGGCAGCCTAAAATGAATATATAAATGCATAAATACGTCACTGGAGACAATGATAACGGTGGATAAGGAAGGAATGAGAGAGAGAGAGAGAGAGAGAGAGAGAGAGAGAGAGAGAGAGAGAGATGGGGGGGCGAGGGAGGGCGGGGTGGAACTATTCATCTTGTGGTGTCCGACAGTGACGACTAAAAATTAATTGTTGGTCGCGAGGGGGAGAAAAACTGTTCTGTGTGTGTGTGTGTGTGTGTGTGTGTGTGTGTGTGTGTGTGTGTGTGTGTGTGAGGTCCTCTGTGTGTCAAGTATAGCCTACTGTGTGTTTCATCTTAAATACCCAAGGCTGAGTATGTATGTATTTGCGCGTGTATGTATGTTTGTGTTCCTGTGTATGGTAACGTGTAGGCTACGCCTGTACGTACGGGTGGAAACAAAATGTAAAATTTAGTGTGTGTGTGTGTGTGTGTGTGTGTGTGTGTGTGTGTGTGTGTGTGTAAAACAGACTTGTATGTACGATACAACGTATTTCTAAATGCGTCATGGATTTGTATATATCTGTTACATATATATTACTTCTGAGTACTGTGTGTGTGTGTGTGTGTGTGTGTGTGTGTGTGTGTGTGTGTGTAAACAAATATCCTACACGGCCTCAGAATGCATGCAAATAAACAGAATACAAGCAAAAACATATTTACGTTCTCTCTCTCTCTCTCTCTCTCACTCTCTCTCTCTCTCTCTCCCCTCTCTCTCTCTCTCTCAGCCTGACCCCCATATCGGTTGCCTCAGGTGTGACTCGGAACAGACAGGTAAGGTCCCTCCTACCTGCCTGTCTGCCTCCCCTCCCTTTTCTCTCCCTCCTCTCCTCATCCCTGCCTCCCTTTCTCTTTCTCTTCTCTCTCCTATCAGCTTACCTGCCTCCCGTTTCTCTCTCTCCTTTCCTTCCTCCTCCCTCATTCCCTCCTACCTTTCTACCTGCCGGTCTTCCTTTTATCTCATCCTCCTATCCTCTTTTTTCTCCTTTCTTTCCTTATACCTGCCTATCTGTTTCCTTCCTCCCTGCCGCACTTTTCTCACCCTCCGCCTCCTCCCTTCCTCTCTAAGTACCTTCCTCCCTGTCTTTCTCCCTCCCTTCGTCTCTTCCTGGTTTGTTGCCTTTTTATTCTCCTAGCTTTTGTTTCCCAATCCCGAATCTTCTCATATTAACTTACATTCCTTCAAGTTTTCGTCATCATCTCCTTCCTTTCTTTATTTTACCTCTGTTCTTTCTACTCTCTGTGCCTTCCTATAATTTTCTTGTCCCTCTTTATCTGTCTTCTTCCGCCAAATCTTCCCATACATCATTCCTCCCACCCCACCCTCCGGCATTTACACTATCAGAACCCACACTTCCTACATTCATTCTTACTTTCTCCCTACCTACACCTATCCTATTCTCCTCCCTACCTACACCCCCACTCCGTACACCCATCCTACCTTCCATCTCATCTACCCCCTCCTCCTTACCTACTCGTACACTCACCGTACCAACACCCATCTCACCCACTGCTCCCTACCTCTTAAAATACCACAGTAATATATAATCTCACCATCGCATCAACAGGTAGCAATAAAACGCACCCAATAGGTATAATTAACGATCCAACTACCATAACCTCGCCCCAGTTTTATTAATCCAATTGGCAGCCATTTTCGCCCGTAATGCCAACCTTCCAGCCAGCCAACCCGTGCCGATAATTCAGAGCTGCTCATTTGCCCCGCAGCCGACACCTGAACGCAATTATGTCATCGAAACTGCCGTATACTTGTGAATTTTTGTCCCTTAAACGGCCATGCAATTAATAATGTACATGCTGTATATACTGTATATGTTTTTCTATATATCTTCCTATCTATGTGTGTGTGTGTGTGTGTGTGTGTGTGTGTGTGTGTGTGTGTGTGTGTGTTCGTATATATCTGACGCCTAATACAGACTTATCCACTTTCAACCACTATGTTCTCATCCAAATTTGTTACCTAACACTCCCTCTTCCTAAAAGAGGTGGAGAAGGACAACTCGTTAGGGTAACCGACCCCTACTGTTAGAAAAATAGTGGAGAAGAGGAAGAAGACATGTTTCACTTTCAGTCTCGAATTTTCTCATCAAAGTGTGTCACCAAAAAGTGTATTATTCCACAATCGGACAAGCGGTTAATAAATAAAAAATAAATAACTTAAGGGTGGAGTGTGAGAGGGCAAGGACTAATGGCCAGAGAGGACGGTGATGGGAGAGAGAGGTGAAAGAAGTACAAAAGAGTACAGTAAGAAGGCAAATATAACCCTACTTGTGAACGCGTCAGTGTGAGCAACTAAGCGATGGAATCAGTATTATCAGTGTGGGAAGGAGCAAAAGAGACTGCGTGAATTGATCTAGTGTGAGGGAAGGAGCTTGAGTGAGGAAGAAACTGCCTGGTGTGTGGGAGGAATGTAGAGTGAAAGTGAAACTGACCCAGCGTGAAGTAGGGCGCAAGGGTGATGGAGAACAGGTCCAGTGTGACAAAAGGAGCTGGAGTGAAGGAGGAGGCTAGGGTGAAGGAGAACTGAGCTACTGTGAAGGAGAACTGAGCTTGTGTGAAGGAGGGAGCTAGAGAGGGAGAATTGGTCTATTCTTAGCTCGCCTGGCCACGCTGTTGTGCTGCCCCCACTACAACACACACACACACACACACACACACACACACACACACACACACACACACACACACACACACACACAAACTGAATGAGCGAAATGTAAGTAGTAAACAAACCTCTTATTTATTTACTTTTAATGCTACACCTGTATATTAATCACCTCTAATTGTTACCTGTTATCACCATCATGCATCCCATATTAAACGAATGATTCAGAAAGCCCAGATATCATATTAAAAAAATCACATTCTATCACCACCACCACCACCACCAAAAAAAAAAAAAAAAAGGGAATTTACCCATACCTTTGCGATCTCAGTTTTAACAATAATGTCCTGTATGACTGCAATTCCGTAAAATCTCTTCCTTATCGACTTATCCTGCACATATTAACGCGATATAAATAGTACACAGGAGGATAGGAAGGTGTACCATGCAAAATAAATCAATATGAAACAAGAGTTGCCCAACGAGAAAGAAAAAAAAGAAAATGAACCAGCTGAAATATGGAAAATATCCCAATTGAGAGAGAGAGAGAGAGAGAGAGAGAGAGAGAGTGGGGGGGGGGGAGGTTCCAGCGCGCCTCTACGCCCTCAAGTACACAACCATGTCCTGGGTGGCAGCACAAGACCGCCATGCTCGGCAATATGTCTGATTCGGCTTGATTAGGGGGTCTTGTTGTTTAAGTGGCGTTGCTGGGGAGGCGATACGAACACACACACACACACACACACACACACACACACACACACACACACACACACACACACACACACACACACACACACACACACACACACACAGGGGAATCCTGCAAAAAAAAAAACAGAAGAGAAAATGAGAACAGAAAAAAAAGTGAAGAGAAAACAAGAAGAGAGGAGAAAGAGAAAAAAAAAATGACATGAGGAAACGAGAAGAGAAGAGAGATGTAAGAAGTGTGAAGATATGAGGTGAGGTGAGGTGAGGTGAGGTGAGGTGAGGTGAGATGAGTTGAGGTGAGGTAAGATATAATGAGATGACAAGAGAAGAATTCAGAAAAGAGGTGTGATGTGACGAGATGAAATGAGATGAAGAGACTAATGTAATGTGAAATGAGGAGAGGAGAGGAGACATGACGGGAGATGTAAAGGGAGGACCAGAGGAAAGAAGAGTAGAGATGAGATGAGATGACATGATAAGAGGGTCGAGGGGGAGCTTAAGGGAGAGGGAAAGGGGGGGGGGACATGTGGAGGGAGGTGAACGTGAGAGAGAGAGGGGGGGGGGATTGGATAGGAAATGAAGGATGAGGGGGAAATAAAGGGACGGGAAGGGAAGGGATGAGATGGATGGAAAGGATGGCTTGACATGAGAAAGATAAGAATGGAAGAAAATGAAGGAGAAGGGAAGAGAAAAATGAGAAAGAGAGGGAATGAAAGGGAAGAGAAAGACACTGAAGGCAAGAGAGGGAAGGAAAGGGAAGAGGAAGATTAGAGAGAAGGTAAGAGAGGGAAGGAAGGAGAAAGAGGAGAAGAGAGGGAAGGAAAGGGAAAAGGAAGATGAGAGAGAAGAGATGGAAGGAAAGGGAAGAGAAAGACGAGAGAGAAGAGAAGGGAAGGGAAGGCAACAGGGCGTCAGAGAGATGTTTAGGTAAAAGAATAGGACTGTTAAGAGGTTTGGAGGGAGGGTATATTCTTACGAGAGAGAGGGAATGGGCAGGAGGGAAGGAGAGAGGGAAGGAAAGAGGGGAGAGAAGGAGGGGAGGGAAGGAGGGAGTGAAGAGAGGGACTGAGTGATGGGTTCGGGAGGGAAGGGACAAAAGTACAAGGGAAATAGATTAAAGAGAAGAAGGAGATTGTTGGGCAAATGTTAAGGCAGGTTGACGGAGACGAGAGAGCAGGAGAAGAGGGAGAGAAAGGGGATGCGGAGAGGAGAGAGGGAGACAGGGCGGGAGGGGGGGGGGGGCAGCGGAGAGGAGAGTGTGAGAGAGAGAAAGTGGGTAAAAGGAGAGGGGACGAAAGGAGGGAGGGAGAGGAAAGAATATGAGAGAGGGAGACAGAGAAGGGACAGGGAAAGAGTGGAGTGACGAGACAGGGAGAGAAGAGAGAAGAGGGGGAAGTAGGAGAGGGAATAGGGGGAGAGATGAGGGAGAGTAGGAGGGGGGAGAGTAATACTGGAGGCCAAGAGTTTAATAAGGGAGGAGGGAAAGGGAGAGGGAGAAGGAGAGGGAAACAGAGAGAGAGAGAGAGAAAGAGGATAAGGATAATAGGAAGGGAGGGAGTGAGAGAAAGGAATAAGAGGAATTAGGAGCGAGGGGAGCAGACAAAGACGGAAGGGTATGAGGAAGATAAAGAATAATGACTAGAGGGAGTAAGTGGGAACAGCTGCTAATCTCTCTCTCTCTCTCTCTCTCTCCCGTGTCTCTATATCTCACCCTTCTTTCTTATTTGCCTCTTCCTCCTTTTTATTTCTTTCTTTTATTGGCCATTTTCCTCGCCTGCCCTCTCCTTTCTTTGTCTTTTCCTTTTTTTATCTACAAATATTTCGGTTCCCTGTTATTATTTTCTTCCTTCCTCCTCCTTCGACTCTTCTTATCAATTTCCTTCTCATCAACTTCCCTATATTCTGTTTCTCTTCCCCTCTCTCTTCTTCTCGTCTTCTCCCACCCCTCCTTCCTTCCACTCTTCATAATCAGCTTGTTCTTCCTCTCCTCTCCCTCCTCTCATCTTTTACTCATCGTCTCATTTCTTCTCTTCCTTCCTTCCCTCCCTCCCTCATCACCTTTACTCTCCGTCTCCCCTTTCATCCCTCCCTCTCTCCCTTGCGCTCATCACCTCCCTCATATCCTCCCTCATCTCGCAGTCTCTCATGGACCGTCTCACTTCACTCCCTCTCCCTCCCCCTCCCCCTCCCTCACCGAGCCACTGCCGTTATTAAAATCGTCCCCTCTACCCTCCCTCCCCCTTTTCTCCCTCCCTCTCTCCCTCCCAGTCGCACGTGTCGGATGCTAGTAATGAAAATCCTCATTGTGTGGATGACAGAACTGGCGGATGAAAGGCAACTAATAAAAGCGTAATACCAGCCCGCCCAGATTTTTTTTCTATGCGCGTTATCAATGTCGATTTTACTTTATGAAACGCCGTCCTCTCCCCGGGGCGCCGCCGCTACCACCGCCGCCGCTGGTGCTGCTGCTTCTGCTAAAGTTGGGATGCTGTGATGCTGGTGAGGTGGTGCTTATGAAGTGGTGGTGTCGTGGTGCGGATGTGGTGTGTTGTGGTGCTGACGTGCTGGGAAGCTAGCGTGCTGGGGTGCTTTTGTCCTGGTGTGGTGGTGCTAGTGGAGGTACTGGTGTGGTGTATTTTGATGGTGTAGGTTGGTGATGTGCTGGTGTGGTATATTGCACTGGTGTTGGTATGGTGTGATGTGTGGTGTGTTGCTGTGATGGTGTGGCGTCATGGTATGCAGTTATGGCTATGTTGTACCCACGTTGGTGTCCTGCTACTATGGTGTGGTGTCCAGTGTGGGTGTGGTGTGTTTGTGTGGCATAGTGATGTTCGTGTGATGATATACTGAGGTGGTGTAGTAATGTACTGATGTGGCGAGATTGGTGGGCTGTGATTATGGTATGCTGTAGTGTGGTGTGGTGTGGTGTGGTATTGTGGTAGTCGTGCTCTACTCCTCTCAGTATGTGGTAGAGGTTTGTGTCGCTTTCGTCCTTCCTTTCTGGCCGCGTTCATTGTTCACCGCCGCGTTCATTCTTCTCAGGTTCTTACAGATTGCAATAACGTTTCTCTGGCCTGGTCTCGACATTAAAGAAAAAAAATGAGGTAGCTGCCACAACAGAAAATACTCCACAAATCCTTCAGTTCAATATTTTCTTTGCATTTATCACACAATAAACCGAAGGAGCTACGATCACACACAAAACTTTACAGATCCTTCAATCAAGTTACTGCTTAATGCATATTTCCCCCTCTAAGTTTACTCTTGCCTCGGTTAGTACTCCGCATTTTTCGTGATACAATAAAACAAAGTAACTGCAACAAAATATAATAACTCTTTCATCCTTCGGTCCAGCGTGTATTTTATTTATACATATAATTTTCCGAAGTGTGCTCTTGCCCCCAGTCAGTACTCTAGCATTTTTCAAGCTGTACAGATCCTTGTGTTATCAGGCGTTGCTTTTCTGTCCGTGCCTGGCGTTGGTTGGTGGTGGCTGTGGAGGTGGCATTGTTGGTCGCAGCCACATCTTCAATTAGGGTGATGATGGTGTTGTCTGCGTTGCTAGGGCCTTGCTAAATTGGTGTTGAGAGCCGCAATTGTGGTGTGCACAGGCTGTTTATGTTGCTGCCTGGCTCTGGAGGGTGCAAGTGGGGTACAGTCGGGGAATCAGCTCTCCATTTTTTTCCCGAAGATTTTACACAACTGGTGAAACATAAATAAAATCTTCAATGAACTAATGTATGTGTCAGATGTTTCGACTTTTCCGCAATGTATTCACTCAGCCTTATAAATACGTTTAAATCATGACTAACCCGAAGTCATATTTATAAACAATCCTAACCAATTTACAGCATAAACACCTCACCAATGCAGTTAAATACTATCACAGCTTTGATTTTTTTTTTCATAATTTTCACGTTAATTCTAGTTTTATTTTTGAGCTTAGGAGACTATTACAGCCACCGGTGTGTGTGTGTGTGTGTGTGTGTGTGTGTGTGTGTGTGTGTGTGTGTGTGTGTGTGTGTGTGTGTGTGTGTGTGTGTGTGTGTGTGTGTGTGTGTGTGTGTGTGTGTGTGTGTGTGTGTGTGTGTGTGTGTGTGTGTGTGAGGAGAGAGTTTGTTTATAGTGTTGTGTCCTCCAGAAAAAAAACATAAGGTACTGCTGAGCTGGGGGGGCAATAGAGGAAGAGGCGATAATGAAAAGATGGAGAAAGAGTGACAGTAGGGAGAGAAAGTGAAGGTAGGGAGGGTGAAGGGGAGGGGAGGGAAGGGGAAATGGACCGGAGAGAGAGAGAGAGAGAGAGAGAGAGAGAGAGAGAGAGAGAGAGATGGGTGATGAGGACAAATTGAGAAATATAAAGAGAAATGAGCATAGAGTGGGAATATGAACAGAAAAAAATATATATATTGGATACAGAGTGGGGGAAGGAAACAAAGATAAAGGAGGGAAGAAGGAAATGAAAAATGGAGGAAAGAAGGAAGAATGAGTGGGTAATGAGATGTGAGATGGAAGGTAAGAAATGGGGAGGGGGTAGAAACGGGAAAAGTGAAAAGTGTTGATGAAAGAAGAATACAGAGAAAACCGATATAGGAGAGGGAGCGGGATGTGAGGAGAAGGATAGCAAAAAGTGAGGGAGAGAATATGTGAAAAAGATAGGGAATGAAAGAAATGCGAGGATGGGTGTCGGCCGGGGAGAAAGAAGGTAAGAAAAGTTGAGGGAAAAAGCGAGAGTGAAAAGTAATGAAAGAGAAGAGGAGAGGAGACGGATGCCTGTGGGGAAGAGAGAAGAAAAAGAAGAAAAATGATGGAGAGACGTTGGAGATGGGTTGTGATGTTCAGCAGAAGAGTGGAGGGTTCTTGAGTTAGGAGGAGAAGGAGGAGGGGGAGGAGGAGGAGGAGAAAAGAGAGAAGAGGGAGAAAAAGGGAAAAGGAAGGGGTAAGAAACAGCAGGAATGTGAAAGAAGTGAATAGCACATGACTGAGAGAGAAAGGAGGAAGGAAGAGAAAGAAAAGTGTGGATGAAAGAGGGGAAGAAGGAGGGGTAAAAGAAGAGGCAGCAGGAGAATGAACGGGTGAGAGACAGCAGGAATGAGGAAGAGGGGAGGAGCACGTGGCTGAGAGAGGGGAGGGAGGAAAGAGGGGAGAGGAAAGAGGAGAGAAGAGGGATCGCGTCACATTTTACTGCATTAACACGCCATGACGAAAAGGCGGGTGGAGGGGGGGAGGGTCTCTCCTCACTCCATATTCATCGCTCTACTCCCCTCATCAATACGCCTCACCATCATTCCCCTCACAACCATTCCAAACTCCCCTCATCAATACTCCTCACCATCATTCCTCTCACCACCATTCTAAACTCCCTTCATCATCTTTCCTAACTCCAGCACTACTCCTTACCCTCCGCAACTTCATTCCTTTTCACTCTAGCTATTCCCCCACTCCTCTCATCATCACTCCCCTCTTTCCCTCAGTCACTCCCCAATTCTCCTCACTATCACCTTACTCCTAATTCTCCTCATCATCGCAGTCCTCTGTTTCCCCACCATCCTCTCCTCCTTCCCTCACCTTCCCATTTATGCTTTTCTCAATCTTCCTTCACATTTTACCACATCACACTTCTCCACTCTACCTTCTACCTCTCTTCCATACTCTCCAGCCTCAATCTCCATCCTTCTCACGCCTCTCCTTCATCTTCCCTCGCACTTCACTCTTCCCCCAACTTCTCCCCCGCTCCCATTATTGCTCCCAGCCCCAAAACCGGTGCCTCGCTAGCCCAGGGTAGCCTCTGAGGGAAGCCAAGTCAGCGTCAGACCCGAAGTAATCTAGGAGGCATCACAGGACCACCGCCATGACACAAAAGTTACCCCAGTGAACCCCATCATCCCACTAAGTCAAAGATAAGGGTGACAGTCAGGTATGGAGTCATATAAGAAGAGAGAGAGAGAGGTTTCGCTGGTTGTTATACACTTTTTACCCTAACTTGGCAAAAAATTACCGCTTCTCCAACTTCAATGCTGAGATTAATACTAGAGTATGATGCTACGCATGAAGAAGTGTTGTAGAAATACTGTCAAGCCATAGGACTCTCTTTTTCTGCAACTGAGATACGTGAAACAATATACAACAGGATGAAAGTGTGGGTCAAGTTGTGGTGATGCGACTACAGAAGGGATGCAACATGAGATGCTAATTGCTGCCACACGCCAGGCGGTGTTATTGGCCTAGCGGTGTTGGTACAAAATTTGGCTTACTGTTGTGCCTTGAGCGTTCGTTATCAGTTACGTTAAAATTCATTATGCCCAAATATTGAAACTTATTACTGTCAGAATAAGAAAATGCCATCTGACTGGGGGTCCACGTCGGATATAAAGTGCAATATTTTCACAATTAAAAAAAAAAATCAGTATGTAGTTATGATTCATCTGTTTGTCGCGTGCCATGAAGGTGAAAGTATGAGGTTTAAAATGAGAAACCACGCATTAGCCTCAATTACTTCACTACTGCATCAGTATGAGTTACAGCATTTTACGTCAGTCAGTTCCAATCACATCGCGTAATTCTAAAACTTAATTAACCACATCCGTAAAAAGCCAGCACAAAGCGACACAAACTCGTGGACAATCTACATTTACATTCGTTTTTGTCAATATGATGTTTCTAGTGTGTCTTCATTCCATCCACTCGAGTAACGTCTGAGTTTTTGCCCGCTGTCTCTGGCTTGTGTCGGAGAGATGGTAGGACTCTCTCTCCTGGGGTTAACTTGACACCCTCCCACCCACAGCTGTCCTAACCACAACCCGCCCCCTGCCGCGTCCCACACTACCCTGTCACTCACCCCTGCCGTCCCACACTACCCTGCAATCTACCCTACTTCGACAAATCCCTCTACAGCCCTTGCCATGGTTCACGCCTATACTTTGCATGTCATTTTCTAGCCTTCACTAACTTGGAATACATTATCAGTTACTATCTTCGTCTTTCCCGGCTATCACCTCTACTTACCATGTCCTATATGCTTGTTCGCTCATTATCATCATCATCATCATCATCATCATAAGCAGCTGCATCATCATCATCACCACCACCACGATTCATCCTCTAATAGCCATTCTCTCCACCACTACAACCATCATCACTATCACCACCACCACCATCATCATCACTATCGCCACCACCACCATCATCATCACTATCACCATTATTATCACCACCACCTCCACCACCACCACGATTCACCCTCTAACAACCATTCTCTCCACCACTACAACCATAAACACTAACACCACCGCCACCATTATCATCACTATCACCACCACCACCATCATCACTATCACCACCACGTCCACCATCTCAGTCTCCCTCCGGCTCTATTGTGCCATCTTTAGCGGCCGCATTTTCTCTAGGTCTTTTATTTATTTATTTTTTTATTTTTTTTAAATTCATAAGCAGGGCACCTGGACTTAATTGCTGGGACGCGTGCCTTTTCCAGTGGGGCAGCCTCTCTCTCCCTCTCTCTCTCTCTCTCTCATTTTATTGTCTTCTCTCAGGGGCAGATGAGTGAGAGACGGTGGATAGAGGCGATAAGAATTTAAAACAGGGCAGCCTAATCGGCCTTATATCTCCCATTTTTTGACCCATTCTCTCTAGTTTTATTTCTCTCTCTCTCTCTTTCCTTTCTTTATGATTTACTCCTAACACACACACACACACACACACACACACACACACACACACACACACACACACACACACACACACATCCCTCCTCCCCCCCCCACCACAGGCCCCGGCGAAATTAATAATCCTTTTACAAGTCCATCACCGCCCCCTCCCCCGCCCGGATCCCCCTGCCCCCCCCCCCTCCCTCAGCAGACGAGCAGGAATGTCAAGAATCCTGGGCCGCTGCTCAATTTTTGGTGCTGAAGAACTGTGGTTGGGACGTGAGGCTGGGCGGGGGGTGAGTGAGAGTGGTGAGGGGGGGAGATGAGTAAATGAGGTGAGGGGGAGGGGGGAAGATGAGCAAATGAGATGAGTGGGAAGGGGGGAAATGGGTAAATGAGGTGAGAGGGAAGGGGGGAATTGGGTAAATGAGGTGATGGGGATGGGAGAGATGAGTAAATGAGGTAAGTGGGAGGGGGAGATGAGTAAATGAGGAGAGGGTGAGGGGCAGTGAGGAAGGGGTGAGAGGGTAAGTGAAGGGTGAGTGAGAAATGGTGAGTGAGGGGTGAGGTGGAGATGAGTAGGTGAGGGGCAGAGAGACATGAGAAAATGAGGAGGGAGGGGAGATTAGTAAATGGGGGAGAATGAGTGAATTGGGGGTAATGGGAGGAATATAAGGGGTGAGGAGGAGATAAGTGAATGAGGGGTGAGTAAGGGGAATGTGAGTGACTGTGGGACGAGGCGGCGATGAGTGAATGATGGGTGAGGGAAGAGGATGAACAATGAGGGGAATATAGGAGGTAAGCTGAGAATGAATGAAGGGTGGTAAGTGGGGAAAGGCGGGGGTGAGAGAGGGGAGAAGGGGGAGATGAGCATATGAATAGTAAGGGGGATCGAGAAGATGCGTAAAGAGGGAGTAAAGATGAGGGAAAAAAAGAGTAACGTATGATATGAGAGGAAGGAAAGAAGGGAGAGTGAAAACAGATGAGGAACTGAGAAGTGAGGGGAAAGATAAATGAATGAGGGTGAGGGAGGAATGTGAAGGGAAGTTGGGAAAGTGAGGAGCTTGGATGAAAAACTGAAGGAAAAGTGAATGGTGAGGACTGGGTAAAAAAATGAGAAATGATCGGAGAGAAAAAAAAGGGGGGGGGGGGCCGAGGGGTACATGGAGAGTGAGAGATGGATGAGACTGGAAGAGTGAAAGGAGAGTGAAAGGTGAGGAGCGTGTGAGTAGTGAAAGTGAAGAGTGAATGAGAGAAAGAACAGGCTGGGGGGAGGGGTTGATGAGGGCAGCTGGACAGGATGAATGAAAGGGGGAAAGCCAAAAGAGGAAATCTGAAAAGGTGTGTGTGTGTGTGTGTGTGTGTGTGTGTGTGTGTGTGTGTGTATGTGTGTGTGTGTGTGTGTGTGTGTGTGTGTGTGTGTGTGTGTGTGTGTGTGTGTGTGTGAGAGAGAGAGAGAGAGAGAGAGAGAATTATGTGAAGGATAAAGGACGAGCAGAGGGTAAAGCTTAAAAATGAAGAATGAGAGTGAAGGGAGGGAGGAAGGAAGGTAAAAAGCATAGGGAAAGAGAATAGCAAATGAAGGTATCAGGAGAGGTAATCAGCAAGAGGTACAAGAGCGGAAAGGTAGGTAATAACACTCTCTTGGACAGGTAAGGCTCTGTAACACCTCTTCTATAGCGATTTATTATTAATTTAACATCTTAACATTCTCCTATGGTATTTACAACTCTTAATATTGAACCCTTTGCATCAGTACGACGATATTAAGGTGAACAGGTAAAATAAATCACCTAAGAAGAGAAGCTACGGATCCCTGTCATAAAGTTGTTTCTGCAGGACGAAGTAGAGACATGGGGCGACTTTGCGTTCACTTTGCTTTAGCTTCCTGTAAAACGAAATGAATCTCTCTCTCTCTAAAGGAACAACAGACGTGTTAAGATTCTGCACTCTCCTCCTCCAGCCTCCGAAAGCAAATGAAAGTTACTACACAGAATTGATCGTAAGGTTGTGAATCCGGGTCTTGGATGGGACGGCTGATTCCGGGAAGTGGTGAAAGTGGAGAATGACGGAGGGGAAGGAGTTAGGAATGAACCGAGAAGGAAATGAAGGAATAAAAAAAAAAAATGGAGTGAAAGCAGACTACTGAGGAACTAAACGGTACCATGCAGAATAGAAAGGTAGACTTTGGGAAGTACTGAAAGTGTAAAATGTGAAAATAACTCACTAGAAGCTAAAATATGAAATTAAATTAATAATAATAATAATAATAACAATAATAATAATAATAATAATAATAATGCCATTATCATCATGACAACGAAATAATAATAATAATAATAATAATAATAATAATATAAATAATAATAATAACAGGAGTAATAAGATGGAGCGAAACAAGCATGGAAATGAGGAAGACATGAACTGCAGAAAAATGATGGACCAAAAACATAAAAGTCTGAGGATAAGGCAATTGAAAACGACAAAAAAATAAAATAAAAGAGTGAAAAGAAGTCAGGAAATAAGGAAGATACAAACGATAGGGGAAAAAAGTCAAAGGAGTCGCGAAATAAGGGAGATGAAAATGATGGGGAAAAATCAGGGAAAAAAAATAAGAGATGGAGTGAAAGAAGAGGGGAAATAAGGGAAGCCACCAGAGTTCTGAGTTTACGCAATAATTCTTGATTCCGTCATTCTTATCTGGGAGTTCCTTTGAAGCAGCGACACAAAAGGCGGCCAATGTTCACCACCTCACACTAGCTGACTTTATTGCCTACCACCACAACCCGGTACGCCTCACACTACGCTGAACTGCACTCTATATGACATCAAACACACACACATACACACACACCGAACTACACGCTACACCACATCACATCGGACACACATACACACACACTACACTGAACTACATCCAACATCACACCCACCCACCCACACCCACACCCACACACACACACACACACATTAATAAAAGCCAGCACTGCAAAACAACCACAAAAAGGGCACCACAAAAAACACACTCACACACGGGCACAAAATAAATGTCTAGATTACAAAAAAGCACCCGACACCACAACAAACACCCACATAACAGAACAAGCATAGGCGCCACAAACACACTGACATCGAAACACACACACACACACACACACACACACACACACACACACACAAAACGAGAAAAACAACGACGCCATGACAAACACAACAAAACACACACTATAATGAATATCAACAAGAAAAACAAAGGTCAAAAACAACTTAAAGACAGTATAACAAACAACATCAAAACACACGAACACACCCTGAAAACGAAGCCACAATAAGCACAACACACTATAAAAACACACACACACACACACACACACACACACACACACACACACACACACACAGACTGCCAAAATATAACACCAAACTGACCAAAACAACACAACACAAACAACAAACACACAACATTAAGGACGGGTCTGTGTTTAGAGGTGGTAAATACGTTCCGTTTCATGCAGTTTCTTTTACACACACACGCACACACACACACACACACACACACACACACACACACACACACACACACACACACACTGATAAGATAAGAGCACCCGTTACATGTCACAGTTAGAGGTGGCATGCTGTGTTATACAATACCCCACACGCCATAATGACATAAATAAAAAAATCACACACACACACAAAGTAAATTCTAGGGACATTTATAATATAGTTGCTGATAAAATTAATAGAACTAGTTGCTTTCCACTGCACTATTATTCAGAAAATAATTGTTGGAAAAAATAGGCCGAAAGATAAGCGATCACTGCCTATGCCACGCCAAAAAATAACGTACTTGAGTAAATCCAGACTTGTTCAGCAAATAGTGTAGGTGTTCTTGTGACTGTTAAAACACACACACACACACACACACACACACACACAGAAAAATCAAATAACAATAAACGTGAATCAAGTTCCGAAGACGTCAAGGATAACTGATTAAAAAGTAACATGTGAATCAGGCACTTCATTTAGACTGCGGCAAAGACGGAGTTGATATGGATGTCATGGATACAAAACTAATAAAATATGCTAAACTGTGGATCAAGCAAGAAGATGTCAACGGAAAATGGAACTAAGAAATGTAGACGAAAACCTGAATAAAGTAGGAAGGTGAGGAATGTATGGTGTGTTATTATTTTGATTTCGGTACGGATGAAAAGGAATAAAGTGCAAATACTACTACTACTACTACTGCTACTACTACTATTACTACTACTACTACTACTACTAATAATAATAATAACTAAAAGATGAAAGATTACAATTTCGGTATGCGACAAGGATGTTGGGAAGAGGATGTCAAGGGCAAACTGCATAAAAAAAAAAAGAAAAGAAACGAAACTGTAAATGACTTTTAAAGCGTCCTTGTCCCCAGCTGACACCACCTGGCCCGACACTTATCAATTCCACTCATCAAGTTTGCCGCTTCTAATCTCCTCAACCTGACTTCATTTTTATTCCGTGGTGCCTCAAGCGAAGTAGAGGATCTGGCCCGCTGCCACACACACGCCGCGGAAATGGTGATGGTGGTAGTGGGGCGATGATCATGGGTGGAAGGGAGGCAAAGATGTGATGTAAAGGTGGTGAGGTGGAAGAATGGTAGAGGTGTGGGGTGGTGGCGAGGTAGGGTTTGAGTGGAGGGATGGATGTGGTGTGGGGTTGAAGTGGTGGGATGTGATCTTGGGGTGGAGGGGTGGCGATGGTATGGAGCTGAAGTGTTGTGATGGAAATGTATAGGGTAGAGGTGGTGGGATATGGAAGGGTGGCAGAAGAGTGGAGTGGAAGTGTACTGTAGGTGTGGCAGTGGAGGTTGAGTGGAAGTGCTGGAGTGGTGACTGTAGTGTGGGGTAATCAGGTGGAGGTCATGAGGTGGTGTGATAGGGTACAAGTGGAAAAGTGCCAGAGGTGCGGTTGTAGGTGGCTAACTGCACTCGGTAATATGGGATGCAGGCAAGTATAATAACCATTGGCGTTCCGCGAGTGACCATCAAAAATCAGGGTCGTGGCTTCCCCCTTCGAGGTAAGTTTTAAACCCTTCAATCCAATGACGTACTATTTATTCCTGATATATTCAGACGATCTGTATTTAGCATAGAGGATATTTTTCACACCTAAGAGGCTAGATATATCCTTCATTAACCCCTTCACTGCTTCGGGTCCTTCCTAAACTAAATACAAACATCTGTAGGCAGCAACAAAAAATGAAAAAACGGCATTATATTTATTTATTTACTTACTTGAGGCAGAATTATTAATCTTTCCCGACCGAAGCTCTCACCTAAATATGGTTAAGCAAAAGACCGTCAGTGTTAAACCGCCAATAAGCACAGAACACAGGCGTATGGGTGGGTGGGAGTTGGAGAGGGGAAGGGGAGATTTGGCTCACACTGTACATGGTGTTCTTAATGAATGACGTTCCTGTAGCCCCAGGTCGACCCTTTACTGCACCTGTTTTCACTGACACCAACGTAACCCATATTATCTACCTGGTTTTCTTGACATGCGCTGAACGTTTATAGAAAAGCTGACTGTTTATCAAGGGATGTGTGAGAACCGGAAGCTTCAACATACGTGCACTTAGTAAATGCACGTAACAACATCTCTCCCCCTCCTCTCCACGTACACGCACTGGTGGTATAGACGCCAGTCACTTCAGATGGTGGGGTGCGTGAGGGTGCCTGGTTAGAGGTGAATGGGTATAGACGTGTGGTGCTGAAGGGGTGATGAGTTTGGTTGTGTATGTGGGTAGGTGTATAGGTCTGGGTAAGGGTGTGGAAGGTTGTGGTGGTGAGTGTCAGCGATCACAAGACAGCGGTGTGACAGTGGACAACCCAAACGCTGGACACTTGGCATCCAATAAGCTGCTCCCCTACCGCACGTCACACCACAACACCGCCGCCTCTCCTCCTCGCAGCCAAATCTGGTGCCAATTACCAGAGTTGTCGTGGGGGAGTTTTACGTCGGGGTGTGACCGCCGACTTTACAGGATGGTCCGTCGTCGTCTTACATAAACCCGGCATTTAACTGTGGCTTTATGGCTCAAAGAGGGTTGTCTGTTGGCTCTCACGCACGCAAACGCACGTAAGCACAAACACACACACACACACACACACACACACACACACACACACACACACACACTTTTTTCGCACATAGTGTAAATTTTCTTGGCCGGCCTTTTCACATCAACAAAACACACACTTCTACACATAGGCCTATACAATTTCTCCGCACAAGCGTACAGAATCTTTCCGTTCCTCTTTCCCCCTTTCCATCTCCTTTAATCTGTTAACCGTTAATGTTACCGCTTAATGATATTACTCAGTCGAAGGAAAGTCCCAACATTCAAAACGTTAAGATATCTTCCCTGATTCACGGGCAGTGTGTCGAGTTCCGATCATTTACAGGACGTTATGTTATCCCTTCTACTCAATAATCGAACACTACAAAAACAAGTAGATGAACAAACCACACCACACAGAAGAGCATCCAGACACAGCACACCATCTCAGCGCAACTCAGCTCCACAGCACACTACAGCACCCTCAACACTGCACAACACTCCTTGAAACAGTACCTCAGCATAACCCAGCACCCCTCAGCACAATTCTCAATATAGCACAACACTCCCAAACACAACACCTTAACACAGCACAGCAGCCTCCTCTCTCCGCCAGGGACACTCTTGGTTCATCTGGCCACAAATCAAACTGGACGGCGGTGGGAGACAAGGTGGGAGGAAGGGGAAGGACTGGGGGAGAGAAGAGATGTACGAAACAGAAAAGAATAAGAGGTGCTGGGGAGGCAGGGGAGGAGGATGGGGGAGAACCAGGGAGAGAAGAAAGATTTAAGAAAGGGAAAAGAATAGGAAGTGGAGTGGAGGCAAGGTGGGAGCAAGGGGAAGACGAGGGAGATAGAGAGAGATGTAGGAAATTGAAAGGAAAAACAGGTGGAGGGGAGACAAAGATGGAAGAAGGGTAAAAGTGGAGGCAGACACCATGAGGGCTTCGAGGCTGCATCTCCGTAACAGGCTTTTGAGCCTGTGACGGGTTATTCATCCAAAATCCTGGGACACAAGAGCACTGCATCATCCAGACAACCTCCACTAGGTATTACCCTAGGCGCTCCTTTTACCTATCAACCCACAAGGGGTAGATGAGCACCTGAGTCAAGTGATGCCAGCTGCCCACCAGGATTCGAATCATGGCGCTATAGGGCCGGCAGCTTCGCAGTTAGCTGTGTTAACCACTCAGCTACCGCGCGTGTGTGAAAGAAAAACAAATAATGAAGTGGTGCAAGGGAGAAATGGGGGGAGGGTAAGGAAGGTCAGTGGGAAGACACATGGAGTTTACAGGTCAGGGAAGCAGCAGAAACGGCGTCCAGGCAAGGAAGGGGAAAAATGGCAGCTGGAAGAATCACACTCACAATGGAAAGCTGTTGATTTAGACCATACAAAAGTCTTGGTCCGTTCTTAAAATAAACATCTTTTCCATACGGGGGAATGACCCTACCACTCGAACAATTCACATCGCTAAAAACCAATAAACAAAATGGCAGTGTTCGGGGTCGTGTCCTTGTACCCTTATGAGGTCTTCTGGCACCTCTTGCTCTGCGACATTTTTATTACTTCGCATCTTAATATTCTCTTCGGTATTACTCACAGCCTTTCACCATGACGTACTTCGCGTAAATATGCAAAAGATAATACAGATTTGTCGCATACACAAACTGGTAGGAGTGATGTACTAGGCAGTCTCCTAAACTGAGGACAATAAGATTCCTAAAGTAAAAGCTGCCAATAAAACACACACACACACACACACACACACACACACGGTACACTAGTCTACTACACATACATATACAAACACATACACATACAGTCATGGTACCGTGACCTACTACATAAACATACATATATGCACATGGTACAGTGACCTAAAACACACACACACACACACACACACACACACACACACACACACACACACACCTGCCGGAACGAACACGTGTTAAGAGTCCGTCCAGGTGTGCCTAAATGACACCCTACAAACTCCTACACACACACACACACACACACACACACACACACACACACGCATTCTCTCTCTCTCTCTCTCTCTCTCTCTCCCGTCACACCTGCTCACGAGGTTATTTACACACACCAGGTATTTCAGTGTCCTTCCCACGGCACGTCTATTTGCACCTGTGTAGTGTTGACACCTGAGACCGACGAAAGTACCACGACGTCTCTCACAATGCCACACAATTGCTGGTGCTGAGAATACATTATAGCTCCAAACTGCGCAAAAGAGGGTAAACTAACAAAGAATATGTACCAAGATCTATAAATGCGCACAAGAATGAGATGAGGGGAAAGAGCAAGCAATATGAGGGATGACATTTGCATTTTCAAAAGAGAGAGAGAGAGAGAGAGAGAGAGAGAGAGAGAGAGAGAGAGAGAGAGAGAGAGAGAGAGAGAGAGAGAGAGAGGTAAATTAATGAAGAATACTTACCAAGAATTATAGGGTCACCCAAGAAAGGAATAAACCAACAGAGAATTATATACAACAAACCTATAAATGCACGTAAAAAAATGAATTAAACGACAGAAAGAATACACACAGAAGGCTCCTAAAATCACAACAAAGGAGTGGCCTAACAAAGAAAATATGACGAGGTTCCTAAACGACCACAAGAGATGCGCAAATTAACAAACAATACATAAGAAAGGAATAATGTAACAAAGAACATGCATATACCAAGACTACAATGCACAAAAGAAAGAGGTAATCTAATACAAAGACATACTGCTTCCAACCAAGACCCGCAAAATTTACATGCTTAAGCTCAGACACGTGTTTCTCTACCTCCACCTCTCGCTTTATCGCTGGCTTGCCCTTTTTCACAATACCTGTTCCTGTGTTCTGTTCTGCTAGAGATTACTGTTTACACTCTGAATATATATTCTTGATTCTGTCTGTTTCCTTATCCACAGAGCTCTTTTCTTATATCTTCACGTTAATAATATCCTTTCAATTCCACTTAGTACTCCCAAGCCTATATTCTTTGGTCTTCCTCACAGGCTCCAGGTTTCTGATCCACGGGTTACAGCAGGTAGGAAACAAGGATAATATATTCTATTCGTTATTACCTGAGAGGAATATTACTGGTTCTTGTGAAAGGTAATTTACCAAAAGCTTTCCCTCCTGTTCCTTCGCTTTCCTTGAGTGAGAATGAAAGTACATGAAATGCTTGAGGAAAGTGCAGTATATGAACTACGTGATATATTTTAAATTCATCTCCTATATATACTGAACCAAAATCTACCTATTTAACACACACACACACACACACACACACACACACACACACACACACCTCATCCTCGTCCTCACCCACAACTCACCATCACGCCCACATATAAAACCTACTCCAGCACAAACGAATTTAACACCCCACAAGCAGGGAGGGGAGGGGGAGGAAGAGAGGTAGGGGAGAGAGAGGGGAAGGTAAGGGGGAGAGGGAGGTATTAGCCGCTTCCCCGCAATTTATGGGCCGCACAATAATCTGAAATAAAAGCACATTTCAATATTGCCGTCCCGATGGGCTGGGAGAGTGGAAAAAAAAAAAGAGAGAGAGAAAAAAAAATCAGGCCGCTTTTGTGATCTATATTTTGTCCGCGTTACAATAGCGTCATATGATGCATTCAAGTAGGCCAATATGACGCCAGATTCACGCACGCACGCACGCAAACGCACTCACACACGCACACACATACACACACACACACACACACACACTACTTTGACATGAGACACTGGATGTAATGGCGTCCGGATATAGTGTTACCTCGTTCACACCCTGTTATGTGTATTATTATTTTTTTTATTTGTAGGGTGTTTGAGTACGTTCAGTTTCTCTCTCTCTCTCTCTCGGCACCATCTTTTTCTAATGCTTGTGACCTTAAGGCTAAATCACTTCTTAAGAATAACAACAAGGTCTGTGTGATCTGTATAACTCTCTCTCTCCCTCTCTCTCTCTCTCTCTCTCTCTCCCGCCCTCCCTCAATATATGGGATAAAGGGCGCCTGATATACAGCCTCGCAGGGGCGCTCTGAAAAATACGAGGGGAAGGGGAGGGGAGGCTGGCTGGGATCTTCAGTACGGTAAACAAGATTAAGTATTATGGAGGCATTAGTTATTTATTCCTGTAGCGGGGAGGGGAACGGAGGAGAGAGGAAGAGGAGGGAAGAGGAGAATGAAGAGGGGAGAAGAAAAAGAGGGGGCGAGGAGAGGAGAAAGAAGGATAGGAGGAAGTGAGAGGCGAAAGGATAGGAGAGGAGAGGAGGAAGTGAGAGGAGAAAGAAGAGGAGAATAGTGACAGACACGAGAGGTGAGGGAATACTGTGAGGAAGAAAAAGGGAGAGGAGAGGAGAAAAAAGAAGATAGGAGTGAGAAAGACTGGAGGTGAGGGAGCAAAGAGAGGAAGAGGAAGGGAGAGCTGAGGAAAAAGAAGGGGAAAGGAGTGAGAAAGACGAGAGGTGAGGGAACAGAGAGAGGAGAAGATAGAGATTTGGATAGGACTGATTGAAGAGAGGGGAGAAGAGAGAAAAGGGGAAGGGAAGAGGATAAAAAGAGAGAAATGGAGAAGAAGAACAAAGGAGAGGAGAGAAATGGGGAAAGAAGTGACTGAAAAGAGAGGAGAGGAGAGCTTGGTAGTGAAAAGAGGGAGAATCGGGGAGAGAAAAAGAAGGAGAGAAGGAGAGGCGGAATGGAGAGTAAAGAAGAGAGGAAAAAACTAAGTAAACAGGAAGAGGAGAGGAGAGGTGGGGAGAAGGAGAGGGAGGATGAGGAAGTAAAAATATAGTGAAAACAGGAGTAGGGGAGAAGACGTAAGAGAGCGAAAGGGGAGAAAAGAGAGAGGAGGAGGAAAGCGAAGCAAAAGTGGGAGGGTAAAGGGAGGAGGTAAAGATGAAAGGGAGAAAGGAGTACAACGAAAATAAAATGGATGAAAGGGGGAAGCTCAGAAAACGAGGTACAGAGGAGAGGAGAGGTAGGAGATTAAGATAAAGGCAATTAGAACAGAGGATGAGGATGAGGATGAGGAGGAGGAGGAGGAGGAGGAGGAAGTCAAAATTGAAAAGGCAGAAGAAGAGGATGGAGAAGAGGACATATATACATCTTATTTACCACAATCCAGGCCTATTATTTTATCAGGCAGCATATAAACTACAATAATACGTCCCCGTAGTGAAGAGTTTATAGCAACGCCATCGTAAAGCCAGTATATCATCGCTACGTAGAATTTCGAAATTTATGAAGCAGTTTATCACACTCCATCTCTTTGTGTCCACCTCATCAAAGTTATATTTCCTGGCAGTCTTGATAATTTAAGTATTCTTGAAGACTGGTTATCCAATCATCACCATCATCATCAATCATCGCCCTCCTCCTCCTCCTCCTCCTCATCATCATCATCATCTTCATCTTCCTCCTCCTCCTACACCTACTCATCATCATCATCATCATCATCATCATCATCACACCCTTTAATCCCTTTCCTAAGATAATTCATTTTTGTTTCCGTCACCACAAACAATTCTGCTTATTTTATTACAGCCCCTCGTAGTCAAAGGAATAACCAGGGAATTTATATATTTTTTCCAATCCCTCATTTCGACGTCACCCATAAGCGAAATAAAACAGTCTATCTAGAGCAATAACAACCAAAAAACGCCACTACAGGGGAGGGGGTTAATCCTACCTCAAAAGAACATCAAGAAATGAACTCCAAACAGATTAACAAACAGGATCCAACACTCTTATCAACACCACTGCCATCAGTTAAAGGTTTCCGATTCCATTAATTTATTTACTATGACGATGCCTTCCATACACAAAGCTGGTCTGAAACTGCCTTTCTCAATCTGTCCTTCCCTCTGCCTATGACCTCCAATCTTTTAATGGCAATGTGTTCAGGCATTTTTAAATAAACGACTGATTTCTTCTGCCTCTTACTTTTCTCTCGACAGGACAAATTTTCGTAGTCTTTCAGCCTGTGGTTCTTCCTTTATAACATACACAATCCCACCTACCATCATACGCTTTTGCTTAACACAGGACATTCAGTAACTTAGCCAGCTTACTGTCCCGGAAAATTACTGTGAAGAGATAAAATAAATAACACACCTGGATTTTGTTATTACAGGTGTTGCCTAAGCTGTACAGGCTTTGTAATCTGTGTAGTGGGATTATTACTGTGTGTGTGTGTGTGTGTGTGTGTGTGTGTGAGAGAGAGAGAGAGAGAGAGAGAGAGAGAGAGAGAGAGAGAGAGAGAAATAGGGAGGGTGAAATCAGGGAAATTAAAGCAACATTAGTGGTGAGGAAAAAAGAAAAACTAGCCTGGAAAACAAAAGCATAAATACAAAAACAGGTGGGGTGGAGGCAACATTAGCAAAATATAAATAAATAAATAAAAATAAAGAAAATAAATATAATGGACAAAAAACAAGGGAGAAAGAAGCTGAAGGACCAATGAAACGTAACAGAGGAGGCGTCACTGCACAGATGAGTCATTAGGCGCTCTCTCTCTCTCTCTCTCTCTCTCCTTTTACCGAAGACGAACAGATAAAGGAAAACAAACTGTAGAAAAAATCCATACACCAGACTACCAGTGTCCTCAGTTCATAAAAATAATAATAATAATAATAGTAATAATAATAATAATAATAATAACAATAATAATAACACCGCTAACAATAATAATAATAACAACAATAATAATAATCATAATCGTAATAATAATAATAATAATAATAATAATAAGGAACACCATCGTACAGGAGCATTTCGAAAATATTTTAACCCCTTCACTAAGAAAACACGGTCTGGTGAGAGAGAGAGAGAGAGAGAGAGAGAGAGAGAGAGAGAGAGAGAGAGAGAGAGAGAGACAGAGAGAGAGACAGAGAGAGAGAGAGAGAGACGACGAGAGACATAACATACACAAGCCATGTTATGCAGTTCAAAAAAGCTCAGAAGTTCGTAAATTCCAGGATGTTTCGTCACGTTTATCTTATCTGTGCGCTTATCCCCTTCCTTATCAGCCCCATGACGCAGGCAGAGCGGTAAGGGTGGCGATAAGGCGAGGGGCTCCTGATAAACGCCGGAAACCATGTACTTGGGTGAAATATTTGTGATGGCTGGAGGAGGATGGGAAAGGATATGAGTGAGGGTGGGAGAGAGTGAGATGATGTGGGAGAGAATGAGAAGGGATAGACACTGGGTGGGAGTGACTGAGTGAGGAAAGGGATAGAGAAGAGAGGTGAGAAATAGGATATGAGAGAGAGAGAAGGGGGGGGAGAAGCTGGGTCAGAGGGGAGAGAGACACAGAGAAAAAGAATGGGAAGGGGGATATACAGAGGGAGAAAGAGAAACAGAATGAGAGGAAACAGAAAAAGAAGTGGGTTGAAAGGAGAGAGATAGCGAGGGGAAAGACAGAGAACGAGAGGGAAGGCAGAGACAGGGAGAGGAAAGAGGAAGTAAGGGGAGAAAGTGACGTCGAGGGGAGAGGGAAAGAGGGGAGATAAAGATTGGCGAGGAGAGGGAATAAAAGAGAAGGATGAAAAATGAAGGGATGAGTAAAAGCAGGAAGAGGAGGTAAGGGGATGATGATGATGATTATGATGATGATGATGATGATGATGTAAGTGTAGATTACAACGGAAAATCCAACGGGAAGTTCATAAGAGATGTGATAGCAGAGTCATCACTGTTGTGGGTGTTGTGTCGTATCTGTTTCCAGCTCTCTCTCTCTCTCTCTCAGACCAACATACGCTATTCCCTTAACATCCATCCACCTTATCACCGCCTACACCCATACTCAGACACTTCAGTCACAACAACACTCAGCCCACACACCCTCTACAAGTCTCCACTCCACACACAAGTAGATACTAATGACTGCAAGACATTGACCTGTAATATCGAAAGGCTGGGCTGTGTTGGGCAGGGTATGATTAAGCTTGGTTAGGTCACGTTTAGCAGCGCTGGGATGGATCAAGTCAGACAAAGCTGGGCTGAGTCAGGTTAGGTTAGGTTAGATAGACCTGGGTAGAGTTGGCTTGGGTTAGTTTAGGTGGGGTTGGGTTGGGATAGGCTGGGTCGGGTTAGGTCGTCAGGTTACATTAGATTAGGTTCGATCAATTTATAAGTTACGATTCTGGGTTAGGTTAGGGAGAGTGGGTTAATTCTGGAGTACGTAGAGTCCGGGCAGCGATGCAGATATTACCAGCGGGGTAGGGTAGGGTAGGGTAAAGGTTAGGTTACGTTAAGTTCGATTAAGTTAAAGTTACGATACTAAGTTAGGTTATGGAGGATTGGTCAGTTTTGGAGCAGCGTCGCGTCCAGGTCGTGATGCTGATATTAACCACCGTGCCCTTGTTACCGTCAGGGCCCCAGCTGGCACTAACGACCAGACAATCCTCAGTAATGGCCCGCTGGTGTCCTTAACTGCCACACCGACACACTGCCGCTCCACACTGCCCCACAACCACCACCCGCCACCCACCCCTCAAACCCAAGCACTATTACGATCGCCAAACCTCCACTATTCTCTGTCTCCACTGTCGCGCTACCCGATCCACGACCGTACAGTACTTGTCTTATACTGGAGCTGCACCCATTGACTGCCCCCATATATCTTTGGCTCATAAAATTCAGCAAATACCCACGTGTCAAGCCTTACTAACCAATTAAACTACTGTAAATTCAAAGAGTGTTAGTTGTTTTACCTCTTCTCACCCCTGCAAATTCACTTTTCTTACGCCACGATCATCCTTTTACTGTTCCCAGGTCTTACACAAATCCTACGACCTTAAGACGGAATGTGTCAAGGCATCTCGAATATTGCTTTCGCTTTGTTAAGGTTTCTTCTGAAAGGACGAGTTTTTCAGGCTCTGTCTTGGGTTCTTTCTTTTTGCACAAATACAAGGTGCTGAAAGACTGATCCACTCGTCTTCAGAAAAAAAATGAAAAAAAAAGCAATCCCCATCCACCATTGTTCCCACCATCCCCTCGTCCTCCTCCTCAACCTCTCCACCGCCACCTCGAGCAAAGCGGCTGCGTGCATGGTGTAAGAGATTCAATCCTGGCCAGTCATGATGCCTGACCACGGTAATGACGGCGGAGGGTCCTCGTTACCCTCCCGTCACAGCCTAAGGTCAAACACGAAAGCTTTACTTATATACTTTTTTAACAATCCTGAATTCGAAAAACAGTAAAAATAAAGAGCGGTACTTGTAAGCAAACTCCTCTGTGTGTGTGTGTGTGTTTTCGTTTCCCTTCCATCGCACCCTCAGGCCAAACACGGAAGCCTTAAACACATTCTTTTTTTCTCCTGAAGACGACAAGCAGTAAAAAACAAGAAACAGAGTACACCAAACCCAACCGGACCGTCTGTGTGTGTGGTTTGAGCGTATCGTGTTACGCGGATAAAAGAGGCGAGGAGGGTGTAAGCTTGCAATGGTGGGGTGTGTGTTGCCTTGTTGCTGATGTCTGGACGCGCTGCTTTACTTCTGGCCCAAGGGTGAGTGAATCAAAGGAAGCTATTTATAAAGACTCTTAATCCCTTCACTACGATGACGAATATTTTTACCTTACACTCTTGCTACCAACAATTTTATTTGGCTCTGACAGTTATATTAAGTTCTGTAAAGGCTTCTCCTACTGATGGGGTTGAGGAAGGCTGACTAACCCCCTCAAAAGCCTCTCCAAACCCAGAGTAAAATCGTCTGGTGCCAGGTGGTAATAAAGTGACGTTAAATATGTTGTAATAAAGAAGTTGGACCATTTTTTTTTTAATTATGAACGTGTCTCCACAGTACTGTATTATTATTATTATTATTATTATTATTATTATTATTACTGGCAATAGCATTATTTTGCATTTTTCACTTTGATATTCATTCTAGTCGAAAAGTGTATGGCAGCTGTGCAAGTGAAGATAAATGTATATATTATAAAAACAGACAAATTTATTGCTATTTCATCTTTGAGTGCACTGGCTTAAACAGAGTGCACAGGGGATACGCTAATAAAAACTGTAAAATGAATGGCGGGAAATACTGAAGGAATGGAAGGAATTATTAAAAAAACAGTAGGGATTACGAAAGGAATGGTAGGAATTACGAAAGGAATGGTTGGCATTATTAAAGGAATGGAGGGAATTATTAAAGGAATGGAGGGAATTATTAACGGAAAGGTTGGAATAATTGAAGGTAATGTAAGAATTATTAAAAGAACGATAGGAATTATTAAAAGAATGGTTGGAATTACTAAAGCAACGGTAGGAAACATGATGCGGCTTGCAGGCCTAGATAGGGGTCATGGAGTCGCCACATTTGTACCCCATTAAGAAGCGGAGACGTTTCTTGCTTCCCTCATTTGCCACTTCAGTAAAAGAAAGGAAGCTGTTTTTCACGACACACTTCAATGACCCAGTATGATCTCGAATGACATCACCGACAACCCAAGTGTACCGATAACAACCCAGGACTTTGCATAAATTCAGAAGGGCACTACTATTAACTGACTTAATCTTTCAACGCAAGAATACCAGAATGATAAACATAATTTCAGCTTCTTGATATAATCCCCCGCCCCTCATTCATTCCCATACGTTACATGTATATTAAAAACACACCCATCAAACGACAGAAATTTGCCACAGACCAAGGATTTATGGGCCTTGCCACAGACTATCCAGACGACGGGTGTGTGTGGGGAGAGTAGGGGCAATGTTGTGGAGACGTAGGGGAGGAAGGGGACGCTAAAGGGTGTGGAAGGGATGGAGGAAAGGGGGAGAGAGGAGTAGGGAGGGATGGGCATCCTCCACCAGAACCTAAAGCTGGACCTGACAGTATCCAGTAGAAACTTATGCAAATGTGGCGGCGAATGCTGACTTCATCCCACCCTGGTAACCTGACCTCCAGCTGCAAGGCCGCCCTCCTCTCCTGTTCATTCACCCTTATAACCCAGCCTAACTTAACACCTCATATATTCCCTCACCTTCTGAACTAATCTTAACCTACCCTAACTTAACTGTTCCTACTTATAACTCACCCAAACTTCACACCTCTCATGTTCTTTCACCTTTCGAACCTATCTTCACCTACCATAACAACTGTTCTTACGTTCCTTCACCCTTTAAGCTAACCTAACCTAACCTTTCTGTTCCTTCACCCTAACCTAACCTCTCCTAACCCCGATCAGATTCTTCACCTTCTCATCTAACCTAACCTAGCCTTTCTCTTCTTTCTCTTGGCCTGGTCTTCCCACCCTTCTGAAACCAAGATTTTTTTTTTCTTTTAACTGAATTTTGTTACCCTTCGACTCATATATTTATCTCAGAGCATCCATCTCAGATTGGGTCTTTTATTGTTTCGTACGCCCAGTTTTGTGAATCTCTCATCCCCAGCCAGCTCTCAGCCTCCCACAGAAAACGAGCACTCACGAGCCTCCTCCCACACATTTCACGGGTCACTCGCCCAATTCCCACTCAAAGCAACATAAGCGCTTCCCACTGCTCACATTACTGCCTCTGGGTCGTATTCATGAAGGGTCCTAACTAATTTACAGGAAAAGCGATCCTCCATAATGGTTAACTTTTCACATATTTTTGTTTATCATTTAGTTTCTTTGTTAAGTGTCAGATAGCTATATAAATGAAGATATAGAAGTAAGAAATCTTATTCAGAACCTGGGTTTAAGAAAGTTTATAAATACGGATCTCACTGGTTGCACATTTACAGCTTTTCCTTTCATCCCTTCACTATAACAGTAAATCAGTTTATTTCATTCTTTATCATCTTTAATAATGGAATAGGGATTTGGGATGATGATTCTTGGAGACTTTTACTTGCTACAGTCTATCATCAATGACATTAGGGAATTGAGACACATGGCCATGAAGACTTACAGACTATGAGAAAATATAATGACACCGATGTTTCTTAAACCCAATTCATGTTCTTCACTAATCTTAAAAGAGTTACAGTCGTTCCTGTAAAAAATAACCTGGAAAGGAACATTAGGTCTGTTGTTGTTCGCTTTCCTTTGTACTCCCACTTTTCCCCTCCTCCTCCTCTTCCTCTTCCTCCTACTCCCCTTCCTCTTCTTCCTCCTCCCCCTCCTCTTTTTCTTCCTCCCCCTCCTCCTCCTTTTCTACCTCTCGTTTGGAAGTCCTCATTCTCCTTCCCTGTCAGCCTTCCCCTCTCTTCCTGTCAGCATTCTCTTCCCTTCTCTGTAAGTCATATTCTCTTTGGCATGTAAGACGGTAGCACGTTTTCCTTTGCGATTTATTTTTGACTCGTACGGAACAGTAATCACTTTCCTACCCTGTCAGCCTGTACCTATGCTGTAATTTGTCCCTTTCTTCCTGTCAGCATTCTCTCCAATCCTATATGTATTCCCCTTTGACCCCCCCTTCACATACACACACTCCTCTTTGAAACAACTCACTCTTCTTCACCTAACACACTTTCCTTTCCCATCACTTTCTTCACGAACCCCACTCTCTATCTCTCTCTCTCTCTCTCTCTCTCTCACCCACACACAGCACACCTTCCCCTCTTAACACACTCACCCCTCTCCCATACAATCTCCTCCTCGCCTTGTACCAATTTGCCTCTCTGCCAATACATCACTTTTATCTCTACATCATCTCCTTCCTCCCCCTTATTACCTCTTAACTTCTAACGCCTCTCTCTCTCTCTCTCTCTCTCATCTATCCAACTCCATCCATCCACCCTCATCTCGTCATCAAACATCTCTCATGCCAACTCCTTTGACTCCACACATCCTCTCCTCTCCTCTCCTATCCTCTCACTGATTTAATCTCTCTCCCACCTGAGGGCAATCACCTCACACTCCATAATCCCTCTCATCACATCCCCCTCTCACCCAAGTCCCTCTCTCAGTCTATCCTCCTCCTCTCTCACTCCATCCCCCTCTCTCGCCTACTCACACACTCTCCTCCCACTCCATTACCACTACCAACCATCCTCTCATCTCGTCCCCCCTCTTCCTCTCATCCCATACAATTTCTCCCAACTCCTCCCCTCTCGCCCTCTACACTCCCATTTTCCCGCTTCCCCATACACTCTCTCCCCTTTCCCTCTCGTCCACTCCTCTTTCCCCTCTCTCCCCATACTATCCCTCTTCCCCATACTCTCTCTCCCCTTTCCCTCTCGTCCATTCCCCTTTCCCCTCTCGCCCCATACAATCCCTCTCCCCCATACTCTCTCTCCCCTTTCCCTCTCGTCCATTCCCCTTTCCCCTCTCTCCCCTCATGCCCCACACACTCCCTCTCCCCCATGCTTTCCCTCCCCTTTCCCTCTCGTCCATTGCCCTTTCCCCTCTCTCCCCTCTCGCCCCATACACTCCCTCTCCTTCCCCCTGCCTCCCCCTGACACGCCCCACCAAGGGATGCAGCGGGCGTATGCAATAAACCTGGAGAAGACCCAACGCTTCGGCAAACAAAGAATTCATATCGGGTCGGGGCGCTGGAGGTGGCGAGGCAGCAGCTGTTGTGAGGCGCAGCGGTGACAACAGCGCTGACGGGGGACCATAACAGCGCTGGGAGAGGAGAACAGCAGCAGGAATTGGAGGATAACAGCATGGGTATAACAGCAGTGGCAAGGAGAGGATACGGCATGGACATAAACAACAGTGAGGACATCATCAGCAATGAGAAAGGAGGACAGCAGTTGTACCAGTAGCAGTAACAGTAGTAGTTATAGTAGTAGTAGTAGTAGTAGTCGTAGTAGAAGTAGTAGTACAAGTAGTAGTAGTAGTAGTAGTAGTGGTGGTGGTAGTGGTAGTAGTAGGGGATACCAGCATGGATATATAGCTGGAGCATGGTAATGGTGG
This sequence comes from Coenobita brevimanus, assembly GCF_032717465.1. NCBI lineage: Eukaryota > Metazoa > Arthropoda > Malacostraca > Decapoda > Coenobitidae > Coenobita > Coenobita brevimanus. The sequence continues at coordinate 42,019,843 of NC_137004.1, read as the reverse complement.
AAAAGGCTAAAAGCATGGATATAACAATAATGACAGAGCCATAACAGCAGTGACAGAGAAGAACAGCAGCAGCAGGAGAGGCTAGCAGCACGGATATAACAGCACCAACACAGCATCAGTAGGAGAGGATAACAGCAGGGACATAACAGTAGTGGTAGAAACAGCACATCAGAAGATACAGAGGACTATAACAGCGCTACAGGAGGAGAGGATAACAGCAGGGACATAACAGTAGTGGTAGAAACAGCACATCAGAAGATACAGAGGACTATAACAGCGCTACAGGAGGAGAGGATAACAGCAGTATTAAAGACGGCACAGCAGAAACGGCAGGGAACCATATCAGTGCTGGAATGGGACGACAACAGTGGTAACAGATAACGAAGAGGAAATAACAGGAGCAATACAACAACGGTACCGTAAGACAGGATACATCAACAGTGAGAACAAATAACTACACTGGGAGAGAACAACAGTAGCGAACATTAGGAAATTGTGCCAAGAGTAAGAATGAGCATGAAGAAGCACTAAGTTAATACAGTAATAGTGGCAGACCCTCTAACAACAGCACATGGTAAAAAAAGGATAGTGAGGATGTCTTTGTGGTATCCTTAGGTGGGAAAACAAGAGGTTGGGTTGAGATGATGATGATGATGATGATGATAATCCATAACAAGGGTTCACAGTATGGATGCCAAATTTCACCATGAACAAGAGCAGCAGTCAATAACACAATCACAAAAAAAACAGGAAAAGCAGTCAATAACATTATCTCCAAGAAGTGGAACAGCAAAGGATCATCAAGTAAGGAGCCTCACTCAGGACACGACAAATAAACATCACAAGTAACAAAGGTCAAGGAGCAAGGGAACACACGACAACAATAGCTGGCTGGGCGGTGGAAAAACAGTCCCACCACCCAAGCCTACATCAAGTGAGGGGATTGGGAGGGAAAAGCATAAAGAAAAAGCCATAGAGAGCATCGTCAGCAGCTGGGGCCTGTCCATTAACAACCCGCGATAAAAATAGCCAAAAAACCAGTTGCGGACTCGACAATTTTAACAGAATCAACAACAGCTGGGGTCTGCATTTAGAAAGGATCCCAACCAATGTATAGGATCAACACAGCTCTTCATAACAGTTAGCTTGTATCACTGACCTCATTCTTTCTTGTATCATTTTACTTAAACACTCCAGCTTATTGTGAAGTGTCTGAAAGGTATATAAGTGAAAGCAAAAGCATATACACATACCCCTAAACACAAGTTATGCTTAGGAGGGTTTGTAAATAGGGCTCCTGGGCGCATGTACTCGCCAGCCCCAAGCGACCAGGGCGATATAATTTGTTTACCATAAAACTAGCGACTTGCACGCCAGCCCTTCCACACGCAAGGACCACCAGCCCAGCAGCCTGGCATAGAACTTCAGCCCTTACTTGAGGGGGTCGCGGGTGTGGGCTCCGGCCTGGGTCCCCCCTAGGGTGTGTGAGGGAAAGACGATCTGGAGTCTATAATACCATCTGCAATAACCATCATTGTTTTGCTCTCGACTGGGTCCCGGGGAGAGGGGCGGGGGAGAGGGAAGGGAAGGGAAGGGAGGGAAGGGAAGGGAGGGGATGGAGAGGGAAGATAAGATGGAGACAGAAAGGGATGAAGGAGGGTAAGGATAAAGATAGGGAAATGGCAGGGAGAGGGAAGGGAGTGAAATGAGGAAGGAAAGGGAGGGGAAGAAGATTAGGAGAACGAAATAGAAGGGGGAGGGAAGAAGAGATCTGGGAGGAAAGGAAAGGGAGTGGATGACTGAGAAGGAGGGAGAAGAAGGAGGAAGGACTGAAAATGAATGGCAGAGAGGGAAGAGAAGAGAATGAAGGAGAGAGAAGGGAAGGGAATGGAGGAGAGGGAGAGGGATGAGAGAGGGAAGGGAACTGAGCAAAAGGCAAGGGTTAAAAACAGACAGAAGGGGACGATGGAGAAAGAGGCAGCTGGAGAAGCGGGAAATAATGCAAGTGAAGAATGAGTTGGAAGGTAGTCACGATATTACAAGAAACGCAAATGAGGAAAATAAGAACAGCAAGACAGCAAACTAAGAGTGGGTGGAGGAATTGTACGAATAAAAAAAAAGGTGGGGACAGAGAAAGGGGTAAACAGGTAAAATGAAAGGCAGGTGGACTTAGTAATCGATAAGCAGAGAATGGGGATGATTGAACGGTTGGCAGCTGTATGCAAATAAGGGTGAATAGACGTGACACTGACTAGCTGGAGAAGACAAAATATGGAATGAAGTGAGGATGGCTATGCTAAAGAAAAGAGAAACATAACAAAAGAATGCTCATATATATTGAAAGTCACAGGATAATGAAACCACAGAAGTAGTCACAAAGAAATAAAGCCACGTACAGTCACAAAATAAAAGAAAGCTAAAGTGTAGACGGAAAAAAAGAGTATGGTGTAGACAGTCGCAAGAGAAGGGGCTCCCATGTACCCTGCCACCCCATGACGCAGTGGTAATCTCCTCACCGACATTTGCTTGGTTTATCTGCATATAATCCCGGCGGAAAGTGGAGGCCGTCCCCAGTAATTTCAGGCATAAATTAAAACACATTACGAGGTAGCCCTTCCCCTCCTGAGTGAGTTAAGCCGAAAATCTGAGCGGGAGAGGGAAAGGAGAGACAGGGGATGGGAACACACACAAACACACACACACACACACACACACACACACACACAATACTTAACCTACTAACACACAGCACATAAAGTATAAACATATATCACAGCACAAAGATTAAACCAGTCTAGACAACACACACCCATACACATACACAATCTCTCTCTCTCTCTCTCTCTCTCTCTCTAACAGTAAACATTAGGTCAGGCTACTGGCTCCCTCCCATCATCCCCCCACTACACATTACCCCTCCCTACTATCACCTACATAACTCCCTCATGTGTGTCAGTAAGGCTAGTCAATAGTCATTACACACACACACACACACACACACACACACACACACACACACACACACACACCTTTATAAGCTAGCAGGTACATATTCATTCGCATAAAGACACATACAAACATATACGTGTAAATGAATTCGTTCACATAAAAAGGTGCGACGCCATCTATTGCGCACATGAATACTGGGCCTCAGGAAGGGGACTATCTATTCTATTTTCAGAGTTGGATAAGTAAAAAAAAAAAAAAAAATCCTACACATGAAAAAGCGCACAAGTAAGCGTGAACACAAACGGTAACAGGTATCAGGTGTGTGGAGGCTGCCTTCCCCCCAGCTCACAGCACCCACCTCTCCCTCCCTCTCTCTCGCTCTCTCTCTCCTACACTCACACACACTCTCCTTGTCAATCTCTCACGCTGCCTTCTCTCCACATGGCCAAACTAGTGGAGCAGTGGAGGAGTGGAGTGTGGGGTATTTTTGGAGTCTACCGTCCCCACAACTCACACCACTCTCATTCCTACACCTCTCACTCTCCCCCTCCAATTCACACTCTCTCCTAGTCAATCTCTCACTCTGTCACTCCGCATTCTCTCCTCATGGCTAAACCAGTGGAGCAATGGGGGTGTGGTGAAGGGTGGTGCCTGGATGTGCAGTTCCCGGTACACGCCTCTGTTGTCTATTTACACCGGGGAAAATAAGGTAGTTTCCCCTGTTGTGGTCAAACCTTACCCCACTCACGAGCGCTCAGGTAAATAAATAAATAAATAAATAAATAAAAACAGACAGGTATGAATGAATAAAGAAAGAAAAATGAAAGCAGACTGAACTGATGTTAGAATGATATATGCAACAGACAAGGGAATATCAGAATCATCAACGGGCTGAGAAACATACCACGCCTCTCTCAGCTTTGAATATTAGCTAGTTGGCGAGGGTGAGAAGCGGAAGCGGTGAAATATTAGGTAAACTTTTGTCCCCGACTGTTCACATGCGGACAAAAATACCCCTCCACTTTATAGCTGAACAATTATGAAACTCTTACATAATATCGCGAAAAGTTTGCTGGATTCCGATTATCGCATCACTGAGTCACGAAAGTTATTGCTCACCGTCTCGCTGATTATATCGTTATGGAGAGTATCATTATGTCCACAACTCGACGGCTGCGATCAATATATTTTTTACACATCCACGGTTCCTTAAAATATTGCAATTCCGACCGTTCTAACCACTTTTAATATTAGTGAGTAGTTTAGATATAGTCGCTGTCACAATTAAGGATATACTACCAACCCGTTTGGTGTATTGTAATGCCCACTGCTGGTGAAATGTTGAACAGTTTCCCATCTTGCATGGTGCACGGATGATTGGTGCACCAGGATGAACGTGAAACGGTTCCACATCTCACCAGTAACGGACACTACAGCAGATGACAGGATCAGATGTGTCCCTACTCATGAACGTGGCTGTACATCATCAAGTCTATCTATAGCCAGACACCTTCATCCCGTAAAGGGTGGCCACAGACAAATCAACTCCATGTCTCCCTGTCCCCTGCCATTTTGCTGCCCTCCCCCCAACTTACTCCCCCCCTCATATCTCTCCACTCCATCCCTCCATCTCATCCTCGGTCTTCCCCTCCCTCTCTCCCCCTCCACCTTATTCACCCATCTAATCACGATGTAGAAAAATGAAAAGATGGCGAAAGAGGAACGGGGTAATGTATGTGTAAACAACCCCCACCACCGGACGAATCATTCACAGGAGAGTCAGCCAGTGTTGCCTAAGGATGGTAATACTGACTCCACTACCCCTTCCATGGTCAGGGCAGGTCTACTATTCTATTATAATGCCAGGCGATTTTATAATGCCGAAAGTGTCATATGAGGCAGGGTGTTAGCTAATTTGACGCTGATATTATACGTTACATCTCCGCCCCTATGAGGAGCTATAGATTAAAAGACAAACAGGTATATAACAAACTTAAAGGCCAAAATATATTATGAGGATTATGTAAGAAAGTTAAATTAAAGCATCAGTAATTAAAAGAGGTCTTAATAAGGTCACTCGCATTGTAGTCTGTTTACAATTTAGCAGCTTTCTCTCTCTCTCTCTCTCTCTCTCTCGCTACTACTACTACTACTACTACTAGTGCGGTATCAGGCTTCGTAAACCTTCATCCACTACAACCAATGAATTATACTCGATTCTCTTTTCCCTGTTATTCTTTAAACAACATAAACAAGTCACAAAGGCCAAAGAATCATCCCTCTAATTAATATGAGATACACGTAGCTCATATTACTCTGCCTTCCTCTAAATATTTTCACACGACGTAAAAATATAAATTGTAAATAGTATAAACCTGTCATTTTATTAACACTCTGGCAAATGTAGCTCAAAAAATATCCATTATATATATAGGAATAATTGTCTCACTTTTTTTAGGAGCCCTTCCAGAATGACATAAGTTAAAGTGAGATAAAACTGAGTGAGAGAGACGCATCCGTATGTGTTTTCCAAGAGCAACAGTGTGGAGCATGTTTTCTGAATAAAGAGCTGAGAGAGAGAGAGAGAGAGAGAGGCGCTGATCTTCCCTATGTATGGAGATTTCTGACCACCTTGTAGAGTCTTTCCGATCATGAGACGGTTTATGAGCACATTAGCACTCTCAAGGTCCTACGACTCATCCTCAGCTGAATAAAATCGTCTGGCGTCAGCTGGAACAGAATATTTAGAGCTGCCCCGATCACTAATGGGTTAATAAGCAAATTCTAATCTTAAGTTTCATTCCTGCTACTTACTTCTGTTCCTATTAACAAAACAAACAAAACCATCACTTCTGCCAGTGCTTAAGTGTGCCTCAGTGTCTTATCTGGGTCGAGGTGAAAAGAAAAAAAGAAGAAAAACAAAGTCCAAGAGCGGCTGCAGCCCTAACCAACGACAAGACAGTTAGAAGAAACCCTACACACAGGCCTGAGGGAGGAAGGGTGACGTAGGGAGGACGGGGGAGAGGGAGGGAGGAGGGATGGGTGACGTAGGGAGGGAGGGAAGGCAGAGACGGAGGGAGAGGGTGAGGCGCTGACACACAAAGAAATCACACTGAGTGGCTGGTAAGAACGCCGCACCAAGTAAGTGTGCATAGAAAATATTACGGGAATAATTCTTCTTCAATTAAGAGAGAAATGACAGGGACAAGAAATAGCGTTGGAAAATAAGAAAGAAATCATGCATAAACATTATTATATACAGGGTGTCTCGTGAGGAAAGGGCATAATTTTGGAAAGTTATAGATGACGGAATTCTGATTGGGGAAAAAAAGGTGTATTATCAAGGGTCCAAATCTCAAGCGTTAAGGAGCTACAATTACTGATAACCTTATGGGTAAATTATGAGGCTTATAAACCATTAGCTCATCAGTTATTGCAGTTCCGTTATGATTAAGATTTGGACCCATGTTTATATAACATTTTTTTACTTAATATTTCTTTACCGTTTCCCAAAGTAATGCCCTTTCTTTCCTCCCGGGACACACACACACACACACACACACACACACACACACACACACACACACATAAACACATACTGTATATATATATATATATATATATATATATATATATATATATATATATATATATATATATATATATATATATATATATATATATATATATATATATGATCAATCACAGGGAAAAAAACAAAACGACGAACTCGGCAAGGCGTACAAGGTTATACTCCACACGATCTTCACAGCAGGGAGCGTAAGGCTAGTACATACTCGAGTTTTTTCCTGTCCAACTTGTTTTCCATTCTACACCTCTGCCTGCGCCACACCTGCAGCCTGAGGGACACACTGCCCTGCCTCCCTGCCGTCTTGTCCCGCCCGTGTTGCATTTACCATTCTGCTTCATAGTGGCCAGCCTTTATGCCGACACTTTTTTTCCCCACTCTTCTTTCTTTGCTCTTTCCAGGGGCCAAATAATGAAGATCAACCTTCCATCTTTTTTTTTATATGTTTTTCCAGGATGGCTGAGGAGAGGACAGTGCAGAGGATTTTCACGTCTCATATTCCCCCAACACAAAACCAAATCCAGGACGAGACATTAGCTTTTACTGTATTTTCTTTTGCAGGAAGCCCAAGGAAAGAGAAGTGAAGAGTCTATCCATGTCTCTTATTCCTCCTACAAAAAAAAAGTCAAAGTTACGACGGGGAACCTATCGTACGTGTCTTCGCGAATCCCTCCCCCTTGTTTTTACTGCTTGTGTTGAATTGTGAACTGAAGGAACTGGGTGGTGTACTTGTCGGCGGGTTACACCTTCTTCTCCTGACGCAGATGGAAGGGGGAGGGTGTCGGAGGGGGAGGGGGAAGAGAAGAAGGGGGAAGAGGGGAAAGAAGGGGGAAGAGGGGAAAGAAGGGGGTTAGGAAGAGAGGAGAAAGGAAGAGGAAGAGGAAAATGAAGAAGAGAAGGGAGGCAGGGAGAAGGTGAAAACGTAGGGAGGGGGGAGAGGGAGAAAAAGAAGGGGTGGGTGGGAGGGAGCTAAAGAAGGGGGGAGAGATGGGGAGAGGAATATGTAAAGGGGATAGGGAGGAGACAGGTGATGGGGAAAGGTAAGAAAGGTGAGGGGGCAACTGAACAGGAGGGCATATGTGATTCTGAAGGGTAGGAGGAGGAGGAGTAAAGAGAGGGAGAGAAGAGGAAAGGGAGAGAGAGAAGAGAGATATACACGTGAAGAGAAATTGGGGCATGAGCGAGGTAAACACAAAATTTAAAACTGTGAGGATTTAGAAAGAGGGAGGGGAGGAAATCATGTATAAGCATGTGTTTGTTCATATATACCGTATCTATCAATCTATTTATCTATATATCTATATCTATCTATCTATCTATCTATCTATCTAGAGAGAGAGAGAAGTAGAGATGGAGGAGGGGAGAGGAGAGGGTAGGAGAGGAGAGGAAAGTGAAGGTAGCGGTGACCGGAATAGACACAGTGAAGGTGGGACGGGATGATAAGATGGGGGAAGATGATGATAGAGGGGAGAAGACGAGGGGAGAGGCAGAGGAGGGGTAGATGTGAGAGAGAGAGAGAGAGAGAGAGAGAGAGAGAGAGAGAGAGAGAGAGAAATGCAGAGGGAAAGGAGGGTATAAGGAAGAGAGAACGAGGACACAGGAAGGGAAAAGGAGAGACAGAGAAGAAAGATGGAGGGAAGAGGAGGCACAGAGGGCAAAGAAAGAAAGAAAGGATTTGAAGAACAGCAGAGACAGGGAATGGAGATGGAGGGAAGAGGAAATGGAGAGAAGAACGGAAGAAAAAGGGAAGCGGAAGGAAGGCAGTGAAGAAAGGAGCAAAAGAAGCAAAAGTTGGAAGGAAGGAGGAAGGAAAAGGAGGGGTGATGGAGAAGAAGGGAGAGGGAAGTAAGAGAGGGGGAGGAAGGAAAAGGAGAGGCGATGGAGAAGGGAGAAGGAAGAGAAGAGACGATGGAGAAGAAGGGAGAAGGAAGGAAGAGGAGAGGTAATGGAGAAGATGGGAAAAGGAAGGAAGATGAGAGGTGATTGAGAAGAAGGAAGGGAGAGGAGAGGCACACCAATGAAAGTCAGAAACAGGAGTGACTGGGCGAGAGGAAGCGAACTGAGCTAAAGGTGAATGGTGTATTGGGGAAAATAAAAGAAGTAATAGGAAGAAATACAACAGAAAAAGAGGAATGTGACGAGACAAGAGGATGAGTTATGAGGAAATAGAGACTGGAGGGAAATGAATGATAAAAGTGCAAGAAATGGGATGGAATGAATACAGGAGGGAACATGTGGAGGGGTCGAGGAGGGGAAAGGAATGAGGGAGAGGGGAAAAGAGGGGAAATGCAGAAATCCCCGAGAGAAGGAAGGATATCAGGAGGAATGGACGAGCATGAAAGGGAAGAGAAACAGGAGGGGAGGAGAATGAAAGAGAAGGGGGACAGGAGAGGAATGAATGATAAGGGGAAGAAGAATGAATGATAAGGGGAAGAGGAATGAAAAAAAGAGAGGAAGGGGAAGAACGAAAAAAGGGGGAAGGGGAAGAATGAGAATGGGAAGAGGGAGAATAAAAGAGGACGGGAAGGGGGAGGGGAGGGGATCGCAGGTGGTGGGGGAAAGGGGGTAGGGGAACTGTCCAGCGAGGCACGTGTCTACATCAGCCTTTGCTGGAAAATCGGGAATCAATAGTGGAACATTTCGAGCTGCCGTCCCTCCCCCCTCCAGCGGTAGGAAGGAGGGGAAGGGGGAGGGGAAGGGGGTGTTGACGGGTGTTTATGCGAAGGGGTGGGGGTTCGGGAGATGGGGGTTAATGGTGGGGCTGGAGGGGCTGGGGATTGGGGTAAGGAGAAGGAGAGGGAAGAGGAGAGAAAGGGTGGAGGGCTGACGGGTGTTTATGCGAAGGGGAAAGGGGTGAGGGATGGGGATGTGGGGAGCAGTGGTAGGATATTGAGGGGGGCTGGGAGGCGGGGAGGGGGGGGGGGTGAGAGAGGAGGCAATGACATTTTCCTCGCTCTCTTACATTAAAATCTGCCCCTCCCTTCTTCCTCTTCCTGCCTCTTAATTTATTCACTTGTTTTCATGTCTACTCCTCGTTCATTCCCATCCCCCTTCCCCTACAAGGCGTTTAGTTGGTATGCTGTGTTAGTACAATCATGTGGTAATTGTGTGTGTGTGTGTGTGTGTGTGTGTGTGTGTGTGTGTGTGTGTGTGTGTGTGTGTGTGTGTGTGTGTGTGTGTGTGTGTGTGTGTGTGTGTGTGTGTGTGTGTGTGTGTGTGTGTGTGTGTGTGTGTGTGTGTGTGTGTGTGTGTGTGTGTGTGTGTGTGTGTGTGTGTGTGTGTGTGTGTGTGTGTGTGTGTGTGTGTGTGTGATACTGTGATGTGTTATGATGTGGTAGGGTGCAAAATGTGTGTGTATGACAGGACGGATGATACTGTTTGAGTAAAATACCTCCTCGTCACCCTTTGTCCACAACAAAAGGCATCTTTGGTGGCAGATGTGTGTCATGCAAATTAGGGAGCCAGGACGGGCCACAGGGGCGAGGCAGGTGGCAGGACAGGTGAGGTGCCCCGACCAGGACACACTAACGTATTCTGGCTCCATCCAACTGTGTAGTGGTGCAGGTTCCTTCCCTAACAAAAGGGTGTTTAATTTGACCCAGATCCGTAACCCCCTTTTAGCTTGGTTTATGGCCAGTTGTAGTCAGACTGGTGGGTTGGTATGTCAAGTAACCTAGGAGACTCAGTCCTATCCTGCAACCACAGCTTTAGAATTCAGGTTAAAGAAGTGGTTCAATTCCATCAGGCGAAATCAAACCGACTTTAGCTTCCACACCATACCATATCACACCACCACACCACATCACACCATACATCACACAACGCCATACGTCACACTAGCCACCCCACCTCACCTCAAAACTTACTACGCCATACACGCGCCACCAACGTCAATAATCACTCCACACACCTCCTCTCTGCCACCACAGAAACTGCCCTGCCTGCCCTGTCTGCCTTACCTTGTCCTGACCTGCCTTCCCTAATGCCCTACCTTTGCCTTGCCGTGTCCTGTCATGGCATGCCCTCTCTTTACCTACGCTTGTCAGCCTTGCCAGATTTTGTCCTGCACTACACTACTCGATCCAGTTTTATACTCCTGTAACCTGCCTTCCCCGACGACTTCCAAGACCCACCCTGTTTCGATATTCTCAGCCCTCCATCTACCGGTTGTTTTTCGATTTATTCTTCAGTGTTTTGACCCTTCATCTTCCCTACCCATCAGCCAACTCCACATCCCCCCACCCTTCACCGTCCAGCATCCCTCCGTCCCCTCCCCTTCTTTGAAACATACGGTACGCATTTCTTCCCCCTCACTTGTCCTTCTTTTCATCAGTTCTCTCTCTCTCTCTCTCTCTCTCTCTCTAGCACATTGGTCCACATCTTCGCTTTAAAAACCACAAAAACGGGAGAGGAAACGCGTTAGTTTCCTTGCTTACTTCCTCTCTCTCTCTCTCTCTTTATTCGCATTTACTTCCTTCCACTTTCTTTCTGCTTCTAGTTCTGGTTCATCTCTTTTCTTTATTAACTCCCATCTCTCACCTCCTCCTATATTTTCTCCGACTTTCATTCCTTTTTCTCCTCACTTTCATTTCCGTTACTCTCACTTTATCTCTGTCCTTTCTTCAATACTTATCGCCTCCATCTCGCCCTCTTTCTGTTCTTCTTCTCTACGGTCTGTCCTTCCTATTCCTAAATTCGTTTCCTTTGCCTGCCTTCTTCCTTCTTCCTCATCTCCAATCCTTCCTTCTTCCTACATCGTGTGGGAGTAGAACGGCGTGCAAAGAGTGGTATGGCCTCCCTGTGCATGACTACAGACCGTTTGCTGCCCACCTCTCTCTCTCTCCTTCTTCTTCTTCTCTTGTTTTGACCCACATTCTCCTTTTCTTCTTTCTCTCTTCCTCTCCCTTTCCCCTTCTCTATTCCCTTCCCTTTACCCAACCTTTTGCCCCGACCATCAATAACAGCTCATCATCACCACCAGTTTCGTCATAACTACCACCATCACCACCAGTCACCATCACACACCAAAACCACCACCATCACCATCACAGTCATTACCACAAACCAAAAGCACCACCATGAACAGAGCATCCCACATCCCACGCAGGGCTCCTACCATATACCTTTGTCTCCACCATCACCATCCTCTCCACTCTCCTCCTTTCCCATAGAAATACACCCTCACCCCATAACTCTCACCATATTCCTTCCCCACCATACCTTCCTCATCATCACCATCTCTCCCCTCTTCAGTAGTTACACCATTAACACATACCCCCCACTCCCATCCCTTCACCCTCACCACACCACCTCATCACCCACCTCCTGCGTCCACGCCCCCATCCCATCCCCAACACCACCACACCCCCACCCCTTCACCCTCACCACATCCCCTCAACACCCAACTCCTACTTCCACGCCTTCATCACATCCCCAATAACACCACACCCTCTCCCTCTCACCATCACCAAACCCCTCGAATTTCCCCACCACACCACACCTCCACCCTCTCCTCCCCCACCACACTACACCCCCACCCCTCCTCGCCCACCCCCTACACCACTCCCACAAGCATTATTACTTCATTATTTACAAGTTTACCGCGTCAATAATTTCCCGGTCAGGACGGAGTATTAAAAAGTTTTAGAAGTTGCCAGAAATTTTCGACTCGAGGGGAAATTTCAATCAGATCGAAACAATAATATAAGGATATTTACTGAAGAAAAAATATGTGTGTGGATTTCATTAACACGAAAGAAGTAGGTGGTGTAAGTAGATCTCTCTCTCTCTCTCTCTCTCTCTCTCTCTCTCTCTCTTGCCTTAATCTTTCATGCCTCAACTTTAGCTATCGATCCGTTCCGTAACCTTTAGCGTGTGTTGTTTTCTGCCTTGATTCTTTATTTTGCCGTCTGTGCTTGCTGTCGTCTGTCTGATTTCCCCCCCCCCCACGTATACCATCTTCCCTTCTAGAGTCTTGTGCCTGTCTGTCATCTGATGGCCATAAGTTCGATCCCCGACTAAGAACAAATGGATATATATTAGTCTGTCATCCTCTCGGCCAAAAAATTTCTCCCCCGTTATTTTCATGTCTGTCTCCTTATGCTTCCGCTGTTTATCATCACTTAGCTATTATCTATTTAGGTGTGTCTATCTGCTCATCCATACTAACATGTAACCATCTATCAAGTGCTTTTATCTTCTTCCCCATAATTAAATATCTATCTTATTCACCACTGTTTCTAGCAATTCAACCATGCCTGCCAATCTAATTAAACCCAACTTGTATGCTAGTATCTATATATTTTTCAGTGTTCCTATCAATCTCTGACGGTCATACTATGTGCCTGCTCATACTAAACTATCCATCAATTTACTAATATGTCCATCTGCCTTCTGTTCCGAGTGTACTAGCCTAACAACCTACCATACTAACATGCATCCTGTTTAAGATCATCTACTGTCTTCACTTATTTTACCTGTCTCTACCTACCTACTAATCCACCATCCTGCTCATCAAACTTAACGGTCTACTACAGTTTCTATTTACCTGCTAATCCATATCCGCCTGCCTGCCTACTTGCCCAGCTATATCGACCTACCACCCTGCTAACTTGCGTACTCATGCTACCCCTGTACCTGCCAACCCACGCCTGCCTGTCTATATACCTGCTATTTTTGTGGACATAGGTGTCTTGATTTACCCTAAGTACCTGTCTGCCGTAGTCTCCCTCTCTGTGTCTTTATCTGCTTGTCTATGTGTCTCTGTGTCTGCTTGCTTGCCTGTCTGTCTGTCTTTGTGTGTCTGCCTGCCTGTGTCGTTATCTATCTATCCGTCTCAGTCTGTCTGTCTGCCGCTCTGCCTGTTATAGTCTGCCATGTCTCCTCGTCTGCCTGCCTTCATGACTGGCATATTCTGCTGTGACTATCAACCTACTTGTCGGCCTGCCTTAGTCTACCGTACTGAGTCTAGATGTTTGTCTGCCTGCCTGCCTGCCTTCTTGTCTGTCTACTGTTCTTTTTCTACCGTCTCTAACCACCTGCCGCCTGTTTGTCTGCTTATCTTATTCTGCCGTGTCTAACCACCTGCCTGTCTGCTTGCCTACCTTATTCTGCCGTGCCTGCTCGCCTGTCTACCCTTCTTCTACCGTGTCTATCCACCTGCCTGCCTGCCTGTCTACCCTTCATCTTCTACCATGTCTAACCACCTGTCTGCCTACCTGCCTGCCTGTCTACCCTTCTTCTTCTACCGCCTCTAACCAGCTGTCTGCCTGCCTCCTTGTCTATCTTATTCTGCCGTGTCTAACAACACACCTGTCTGAGTGTACCTGCGGCTGCTACATTACCGTGTGAATTACGAGGGCAGGCTTGTCATGCCACCTCCTGCCCTCCCCGTACCCCCTCCCCATGCCCCTCCCTTCCCTCCTCTCCCCCCCTGCCCTCAACCCACCTCCCTCATACCCCCTCCTCTCCCCTAATGTCCTCCTTCTCTGACCCACTCCTCACCACGCTCCTTTGCCCCTTCCTGCCCTTCTCTACCCATCCCCTCATACCTCCCCTCTCCTTACAGTATACCTGTGCTCCCCTACCCACCCCTCTCTTCCCCCCCTCACACCCCTCCTCTTTGCCCTCCTTTACCCCCCGCCCCTCTTCGAACCCCTATCCACCCCTCTCACACACACACCCCTCCAGCACCCTCCTTCACTCACTCAGCCTGGCGTCTGGGATATCGACTGAAATCACACACACTCACTCCCCTTGCACTCTCTCACATGTTTGATTTCACTTACAAATTCGCTTCCACTCACTCACATTTTACTCTAACTCACTCACTCTCTTACCTTGACTCTCACTCACATTCATTCACTCTTATACTTACATCCTCAACAACTCACTCCACATTCGCCCTCACTCACTCACACGCTGACTTCCAGGCCTCGCCATCTGACTCACTATCGCACAAGCTCTTACCCCTTCTTTGGTCACTCATCGTCACTGGCTTAACTTCCTTGGGCATTCATAATTCCCCTCCCCCAAACCAAAATCAATGCCTGTCTGCACACCTGAGCCGGATTTATTTTTTTTTTGTCTGGCTAATACAAGACGATTTTGACAATATAAATGGAACGGGACACAGAAATAAAAAAATACAACTAAAGAAACACTAATAAAACGACAAAATAAGGATAACAGCAAATAAAATCTTACAATATATATACCACGAGATGACGGCATTCAAACTAACAAATCCTATGGGGAAAAAAAAAGGTTAAAAAGCCTCCAGTAACCTCAATTACCCTACGGATACCTTTATTCAGTTCATTTTAATTTACTGTCATCGTAGCCTCTTTCTATAACAAACCCGTATTCCCTTTATTCCAAATCCCGACGATCTACTTTAATCCCAATCCCCATCATCTTCATCCCTAATCCCTTCTTCGTCTGCCTGCATTCTCGCCCTCATTATTCCCAGTCCTAACCTGACATGCGTGAATCCTAATCCTCTTTATCTTCACACATTTTCACCATCATTACTTCCATTCCTAACTCTTTATGGATCCAAACTCCTACTACGGTTCATTCTCACTTTGGGCTTTGGAGGGGTGTCCGTTTCTCTCTCTCTCTCTCACACACACACACACACACACACACACACACACACACACACACACAAAACAGCACCATTAACACGCACACCAAGACCTAAAATGTCCAGTTTCATGATTTCTTTGTACGGCGCCTTGCCATATCGATCTGTTGGTTGGCCAGCTCCTAGCCAATAAAATAACCACGCTTACTAATACCATATTAATATAAATAAATAAATAAATAAATAAATAAACCCATACTTGATAAATTGGGTCCTACAGTTCGTTCACGTTAACTACGCGGAAATTTTCGCCTTTTTGCAGCCTATTTCCCGTAGCTCAATGGCAGATTATGAAAATACTACGACTCTACATATTTTTCACAGCACTTCTTCGTGACTAGCACCATATTCTAGTGTTAATGTCCAGTTATAGCTCAGGATTCAACATTGAGAGATGGCTACTACAGGTCAAGGTGAATTGGACAGCATGGCGCCTCTTCCTAACGAGTATATCTCAAGAAGTGGTGTGTTAGTACTCTTGTAGGTAATGTCTGTGCAATTTGTTAATATTAAAAAAAAAAAAAATTCATATTGGAGAAAAATAAGGTATATAATCGTAGCTATGTGATAAATAGAAAACCCACATCAGTATTAAAAAGTTACAGATTACGAAAAAACAAAATACAGTACGAGTGACTACGAAATACATAATACAGGACGAACACCGCCACATTTAAGTGCCTGATGGGTGCGTGGTGTCCAGCAAACTAACACCACACTTCATCAAGCGTATTACCTGGGGAAAAAAAAAAACTGGGTGGAATTCTAGACTATATTTACGTTATTGGATATTAATTTACAGGATTAACAAGAGACGTGGGAAATGTATGCTGTCTCCCTTTCTTGTCCATCCTAGCTTAAAACACTAACATAACTTCCCTCTCATGGCTAATATTGAAAGAGAGAGAGAGAGAGAGAGAGAGAGAGTGTGTGTGTGTGTGTGTGTGTGTGTGTGTGTGTGTGTGTGTGTGTTTGAAGACTACACTCATGTCCTTCCAACAAAACACACATATCTTAAGTTACGAGAAAGAACTGATTGTAACTTAGTGAATCCAAACGCAAGATGTGAAAATCGTAACTTGGCTGGCTATGTGTGGACGAAATGCCAGGAACGTGAGGCGGGACTTCACACGAGCCAAGGACACTTCAACAAACAGGAAGTGGCGAGGAAAATACACACTTAACCATTACACGGCTACACATCGCTGGCAATCAAGGCTGGCCACTATACTCTGTTCTCTTTAGCTTGGCAAATACTGAGATATAACACATTCAGAGCTATACACTATCCTATTTTCAATCTGCATACACATCGCTGGGAATCAAGGTTGGCCACTATACTCCATTCATTTTAGCTTGGCAAATACTGAGATATAACACATTCAGAGCTATACACTATACTCTTTTCGCCTTAACTTGGCATACACATCGCTGGGAATCAAGACTGTCCACTATCCTCTGTTCACTCTAGCTTGGGAAATACATACTGGGATATGACAAAAATCACATCATCCGTATTCAAAGCTATACACTATACTCTTTTCATTTTTACTTGGCCAAAATATACTTGACTGATATACTGCTACACACTGCAGTGTTCAAGGCTTCGTCCTATACTCGTCCCACTTACAATAATCTGCCATCTCGACCTCATTTATGCAAAGTTACACAAGAAATAAACACTAGAATATGGCACTAATCCAGAAGAAATAATATGGAGCAGTTACAGGGCCACAAAACTACCTTATTCTAAACTGCGCGACAGGAAAAATGCCAAATTAAGTGGATCAATTAAATACATATTACCTCTTCTACTTGTGACTGAATCAGGAGGTGTACACCATTAAAGAACACAGGTCTTTTGTACAAGGTCGTGGGTAAGTATGGTTTTGCAGTGATACTTTTCCTAAACTGAGACACACACACACACACACACACACACACAGAGCTTCTAAAAACAGCATCACAAAAGTATCGCGTACGTGTAGTCTCACAATACATCGATGTGGGTCAAAAAGAGAAAAAAAGTAGAGAAACATTTTATGGGGTACTCACCATACATCTTGCCTTCGTCTGAGAGGATAATCTTTCGTCTGCCGCAGGGGGGGTATATAGCAAGGGCCTCCTGGAAGCTCTGTTCGATATCCGGGGACCACACCCCTTCCGCGTCCGCACCGCTGTTGTCCTTGTCGTCGTGAAGGGAGTTAACGTCGTCATCGTCCAGGGGCTGTGGAAGGAAAGGTGTTAGTGGGAGATATAGCCTACGCAGCCTGAAGTCAATGGATGAAATTATAACTACATACTAAAGTACGAGGAAAGACACATTCTGAAGCTGTAGTTACATTCATCATCGCCTAGTAGCTGTGGAAGTAATAAGTGCGAGAAATAAACGCACTTAAAGTTAGAGAATTCAGTGGATGAAATTACAACTACATACTGGACTAGGAAATCATACACATTCTGAAGTTGAAGCTTCACCATCGCCTAGTAGCTGTGTAAGCAATGATATAAGTGCGAGAAATACACGTACTTAAAAATAGAGAATGACGTTATATACTGGAGTAGGAAGAAATGGCTCACATCCATCTTGGGCTGTGAGTTAACGTCGACAACACTGTAAGCGCATTATGTTTCTTGAGGACGAAATGAAATTACTGTCATCATTATAATCATCATAAATTAGTATTATTATCATTATTATTATTACTACACAGGTGCATACAGTTTCTTCTATTCGAATGACTCACGGTACCTTGAAATCAAGACCCCCTCGGTAATAGTACAGTACAGTGCTGGTTTTAGACGGCAATTAAGGTAAAACACTCAGGTGAAAAAATAATCGTATGGAGTGACTTCACCGTGAGTATTAACAGTATTAACCCACGTCAGAGCTGTCAATAATCATCATCAATATCCTGAGCTTTGTTTATTCAACTAAGGTGTGTGTGTGTGTGTGTGTGTGTGTGTGTGTGTGTGTGTGTGTGTGTGTGTGTGTGTGTGTGTGTGTGTAAATACTGAGAAACACAAACAACACCCAGCACAACACCAACACCGTGACGTGGGGGAAACACCGCCACACTCAGCACATAACACCCTTCACCCTGACCTCGGCCCCTTCCCCATGGACCCAACCAAACACTTCGCCACAACACAACCTTGACTTTGGGCTACTGAACTTTGACCTCGGCTGCATGGAGGAGGAAGTACATGGAGGATAAACACTCTCTCATCATTTTGGGTAGTGAAAAAAGGAGAAAAAGAAAATCCGCACTAGTTAATTCACCATTACCTCTTCATACACTCACAATGAAATAAAAATATACAAAAGACAGCACCAGACCGAAAAAAATAATAATAATAGTCTCAGGGATCATTACAGATAAGAGACCTGACATAGATACAAAGATTACAGTCATAGAGAGATAATGAAGATAAAGGCTGCAATGTGTGGCAGTGGGGTGGTGCTGGGGGTATAAAAATGAAGTTTGATGGGGAGGATAGCAACAATCATCAATCAATCAATCACATACAGTTACTTCTCCTGTAATACTTCGAGTCAAGCACCACTAAATAAATGATAAATTGAAATACATGTAACTTAAATTTTCGTTCATTTAATAGCAAGATATTCTCTCGTCTCCTCCTCCGTCCTCCTCTTCATTTATCTTCCCCTCCTCTCCGTTCATCTCATATTTCTCCACCTCTTTGTTTCGCTTCCCTTCCTACCTACTTAATCCTCTCCTCCCGTCCCATTAGCTCGTCTCTCTCTCTCTCTCTCTCTCTCTCTCTCTCTCTCTCTCTCTCTCTCTCTCCCTCTCCTCATATGCCTGGGGACTTTATTTTACTGTATTTCATCTCATCTCATCCAGTCTCTAATTTCTCTCTCCACTCATTCCTTCAATTCTGTCTTTACTTTTATTCCTGCTTCCAATGGTCGATTTTACTCAACTTGGGAGAGATTTATTTGTAAAGGAAACACACACACACACACACACACACACACACACACACACACACACACACACACACGAAATAATTCCAACACTACAACAGGTCGCTCTCCCAGGCCAAATATCATCACTAGCACATTCACAAAACCTTCACATTTTAAGCTGTCTCGTAGCCTACCCATCTCTCCTCGTCCTCCAGCTTCACCTCTTCTTCTATCTCCTCCATCTCCACCTCTTGTTGTATCTTCCCTCCTCCTCCTCCTCCTCCTCTTCCTCTTCCTCCTGCCAGCATCACACCCAGGATTAGTAACAAGTAAAAAGTGTAGCTCGACTGTTCTTTGTTTGGCTGGAGTCCCCCGGGTGAGGAGGAGGAGGAGGAGTGAGAGTAGATAAAGGTAAACTGAACCAATGGACAAACACAGAGAGAGAGAGAGAGAGAGAGAGAGAGAGAGAGAGAGAATATGAGAGTTAAATCAGGGAAAAATAGCTACAGAGAAACAGAGGCGATGGTATTATGTGAGAGAGAAGGAAGGTAAACAAAAAGATGGAGCAAAAATAAAGAGAGGGAAGAGGGGAGGAGAGAAAGGGAGGAGGAGAGAATATGAACGCTTGAAAAGGAAAAAAAAAAAGATGTAGAAATAGATAAATGAGAGAGAGAGAGAGAGAGAGAGAGAGAGAGAGAGAGAGAGAGAGAGAGAGAGAGAGAGAGAGAGAGAGAGAGAGAGAGAGAGAGAGAGAGAGAAACTAGAATGAAAAAATGGACTGGGATAAGGAAAGTCAGGAAGGGTGAGTTAATAACAAGAAAGCTAACATAAATAAATAAATAAATAAAGGAGCAGAATTAAAGATAGTGAGGGAAAGTGAGTTAGTACAGTAGAGAATTAAGATGAAATAAACCGGACAAAGAAAAAATTGCGAGAGGGATGAGGGGAGGAAGATGAGGGTGAAGGAGCGAGAATACAGAGGAAATATAAGACCTAAAGCATAGAAAAAGCAATGGAGAGAGAGAGAGAGAGAGTACAATGAAGAAACATGGATTTATGACGAAAGTAAACAGCAATAAAAAATACAGCGAAGGGAGGTAGCAAAGGAGGAAGGAGGAAAGGGAATATGAGTGAGCTAGAGAGGGTGAAAAATGCTACGTAGAGATAGTTAAGGAGAAAGAAAGGGAGATAGTAAAGCATCAAACGAATATAAACAGAATAACGTTGCAAAAATGGAGAGAGAGAGAAAGAGAGAGATGAGGGGATAAAACAGAGGGTGGAGAAGGAACGAGATTATGAGAGATAAAACCCTGGAAAATATCTATATAGAGACAGAAGATAAAAAAAGAAAAGAATATAGGAATGAGGGAAGGAAACAGACAGCAAGGAAAGAAGGAGAATGTGAGAGAGTCAAAACAAGAAAAATATATGCCCGGTGATTGGGAAAAAAAGTAGGGAGAAATAGGGACGGTAAATCGGAGAAAAAGTATGGAGAGAGAGAGAGAGAGAGAGAGAGAGAGAGAGAGACAGACAGAGACAGAGACAGAGAGAGAGAGAGAGAGAGTAATGACACCCACCGAAATACGGGAGACTGAGAGGAAAGGAAGGAAGAATTAGGAGAAACAGTAGAAATAAAACAGAAAGGGCAAATCTTGGGAGTGTAAAGGAAGATTGCAGGGGAGACGAGACGGAAAATAAGGAAATAGAGGTGAAGACGGAGAGAGAGAGGGAGGAGACACGACAGAGAAAGAGGTGATCAGGTAAGCGACACTGGAAATCACAAGAAAGGTGGCAAGGTGGAGGAAGGAAGGGAGTAAGAACTGAAGAAAAGTAGGATGGGAAGAATGATTTGGAAGAGAAAGGAAGGGAGGAGAAAGAATACATAAAGTGAACAAGGAAAAGGAAATTAGCGATCAGATGAAAATTAGTAGAAGTGGAAAGGATTTTGGATGACAGACAAGTATAAGAAATGAAAGGAAAGAAGGAAACGATGATCTGAAAGGATGAAAAAGGAGAAGAATGAAGAGGGTGATCAGGCCAGTTGGAAATAGGATTTACAATTAAAGTGGCAAAAGTGGGAGGGATACACAGCAAAGATGGACAAAGGAATAGAGTACGGAATAAAGGAAGGAAAAAAATAAAGATGATACGGAAGATGGCAATAGAGAAGGATGCAAAAGGAAGAGGACGGAACAGGACAAAAGCAGGAGAGATAGAGAGAAGGTGAAGGAGAAGGAGATGGAGACACGGCGAGAGGGAAAACAGGATAAGATGACACAAGGAAAAAATACTGTAAGAATGAGGGAAGGAGGAACATCGGAGGAGAAGAGAGGAAGAACGGAGTATGAAGTCAGCCATGGAAGGAGGAAGAAGGCGGTACTACAAGGAATACAGGAATGAGAAACAAAGTAGGAAGGAAGTAGGGAGTAACAAGGAAGAAAGAAGCAAGAGGGAGTGAGAGGAGGAAGAAGGAAGCAAGAGTGAGCGAAGAATGAAGGAAGTAAGAGGAATGAAAGGAAGAAACAAGCAGGAGGGAGCGACAGAAGAAGAAGGCAGAAGGAAGTAAAAGAGGAAGCAGGAAAGACTGAGAGAAGCAGGCAGGGGGAACTGAGAAAAGAATGAAGGAAATACGAGCGAGTGAGAAGGAAACAGAAGGGAGTTTGAGAATGAAGGAGGAAGCATGAGAAAGACCCAAGGCACCGGGAGGGAGGGAGGGAGAAAAGAAGGAAGAAACAGGCAGAAGGGAATGAGGGAATAAGGAAGGAAACAGGAGGGAGTGAGGGAAGAAAGAAGAAAGCAGGAGAGTGAAGGAGAAGGAAGCAGGAGAAAGTGAGAGAAGGAAGGAAGAAGCAGGAGAGAGAGATGAATAATGGAAGGAGGCAAGAGAGAGTGAGAGACGGAAGGAGGAAGCAGAAGGAAGTGAGGGAAGAAAGAAACAAGAAGAGAGTGACAAAAGGAAAGAGGAAGCAGGAGAGAGTGAGAAGGAAAGAGGAGGAAGGAGGAAGCATGAGAGAAGGAAGGAGGGAGGGAGCGGGCTGCTGTATTTAGGAGTGACACTTACCGCTGGCACCAATCAATAGCCCACCTGCCCGGCGCCAGGTGAGGGGGTAGGGAGGGAGGCAGGGGGAGGGGGAGAGAAGGGGGAGGGGAAATGTAGAGAGGGGAGGGGAGGGGGAGAAAGAAGGGGAGGGGGAGAGGGGGAAAGAGGAAGAGTGGGTGACGGAGAGTGGAGAAGATACAGGGAGAGAGGAGAGAGATGGAGGGTATTGGAGTGAAGGAGAGGAGAGAAAAGGAGACAGGAGGTAGGTGAGGTAGAGGAAGGGGGAGAGAAGATGGAGGGTGAGGGAGATTGGGGAGTGGGAAAGGTTATGGAAATTAGGAGAGAGAGAGAGAGAGAGAGAGAGAGAGAGAGAGAGAGAGAGAGAGAGAGAGAGAGAGGAGAAAGAAAGATAAACTAAAATAAAAGAAACTAAACACAATGGATGCGAGGGTGGACGAAGAATTCAGACGACAACGCAAAAATGCATGAAAATTAAAGACACACCGAAGAGGAAGATAAAAATGAGGGAATGAAGAGAGGGTGATAAGAGGGGACGAGGTGAAGGATAAAGAAGACAAAGAAAGATGATGATGATGGAAGAGAGGAGGGAGGAGGAGGAGGAGGAAGAAGGGTAGTGATACGGAAACAGAGGATGAAATATTTTAAGGGAATAAGAAAGGAATTGAAGATGACAGAAACTGAATAATGTTAGGTGAATGAATGTACGAATGACTGTAACGACGACGACGACGACGATGATGATGATGATGATGATGACGACGACGATGATGGACGAGGAGAGGAAGGAAGAAGCGTTGAATGAAAGAATAAGAGTAAAAAGAAGCATAAGGAACAAGTCAGGAGAGAAAGAAACTGAAAAATGAAGCGACAACTGAAAAATAAGATACAAAACTGACAGGCTGGTATGGATGAAAATACGAGTGAGAGGAATGGGTCAGAAAATATTGAAAAAAGGAAATAAATGTGACAAGGACGAAAATCGGTGAGCAACTTGTGCAAAAATGAGGCCACAGATACTAACAAGAAAGCACTTAGAGAGCGTATACCTCACACAGACAAACTAAAAACCGTCATGATTAAAATACTCTTCTTAGGTCATCCTTTGGCTTTTAGGAACGAAATTTGGTACAATAAGTGGCTTAATTATCCTTCTAAGGTTTGGTGATCACATCGTGGAAAAGTAGAACCACCTGAGTCAAGCATAAGTCAAAATAACACTTCAATAATTTCCGCTAGCTTTGCATAATCGTCAATAACTGACGATATAATCGATTTCCTCACTGTCGCTGTAAAAGCTGAATAATGGTGCAAAACTGACCAGAAATTATTTAAATATCTATTACGGGAATAGTTGCCTTCGACATTAAATACTGGTGGAGTAAATAACTGGTGGATGAGAACTGGCTGGGTGTATGTGAGGGGTGAGGGTGAGGTCAGGGTGAAGGTGTGGAGGGGATCAGGGTGAAGTGGGGACAAGAGTGAGAGGTTAAAGGAGGTGGGAAGAAGAAACGGTGAAGGGGGTCAGGGTAAGGTATGAGGGTGAGATGTGGGAGGCAGGGAGAGGGAAAGATGAGAGAAAGGGTGAGGGTTAGGTTGTGAGATGGAAGAAAAGGAAAGGGGTGAGGGGCCAGGGTGAAATGTGAGGGAGGTGTGAGGATCCAGGGTGAAGGGTGAGGGGCCAGGGTGAGGGGTGGTAAGGGTGAGGGAGAACGGGGCACCTACGGAAAAAAGAGGACTAGCCCCCAAACTTGTGGAGAGACTTGTTGCATCTCTCGTGTGTGTGTGTGTGTGTGTGTGTGTGTGTGTGTGTGTGTGTGTGTGTGTGTGTGTGTGTGTGTGTGTGTGTGTGTGTGTGTGTGTGTGTGTGTGTGTGTGTGTGTGTGTGTGTGTGTGTGTGTGTGTGTGTGTGTGTGTGTGTGTGTGTGTGTGTGTGTGTGTGTGTGTGTGTGTGTGTGTGTGTGTGTGTGTGTGTGTGTGTGTGTGTGTGTGTGTGTGTGTGTGTGTGTGTGTGTGTGTGTGTGTGTGTGTGTGTGTGTGTGTGTGTGTGTGTGTGTGTGTGTGTGTGTGTGTGTGTGTGTGTGTGTGTGTGTGTGTGTGTGTGTGTGTGTGTGTGTGTGTGTGTGTGTGTGTGTGTGTGTGTGTGTGTGTGTGTGTGTGTGTGTGTGTGTGTGTGTGTGTGTGTGTGTGTGTGTGTGTGTGTGTGTGTGTGTGTGTGTGTGTGTGTGTGTGTGTGTGTGTGTGTGTGTGTGTGTGTGTGTGTGTGTGTGTGTGTGTGTGTGTGTGTGTGTGTGTGTTTTTGTGTATCACCGTGTATGTGCATGTGCTTGAAGCCATGTGGGTGATTTCAAGTGCTTGTGTGACAAAGACAAGTACGAGAGTGGTGACGGATGTGGTGTTGGGAGGAGGAGGAGGAGGGAGGAGAAGGATAAGGAAGAGGAGGAGGAGGATGTAGAAGTAGGATGGACGAGGATGGGGAAAGAGAAGCAATACACGAGAAGCATGCAAAGGAGGAAGAGGAGGAAGAATGAAGAAATATTAACAAAAGGAATAAATCAGCAAAATGTACGTGATCACAGACGAGAGAAGACGCAGATATATAAAAATCAAGGAGGAAGATGAATGCAGAATGAGAAGGAAGAGGAATTCAGGAAACTGGAAGAGGAGGAGGAAGGAGAAGGAATAAAGAAAGAAGAGGTATAACAAAGGAGGAAGAAGATGAATGAAGAAGAAAAAGGAAGAGGTGAAGATGAATGAAGAAGAAAAAGGTAGAGGTATACAAAAGGAAGAGTTAAAGATATTACGACTCACATGAAGAAAGGCTCTACACTTGTAAGACGATGGTGGTACAGACAGAAAAGAATGAAAATAAAGAAGAAAACAGAAAGACAGAAAAATGTAGAAGATGCATACAGAGAAAGAACAGGGAACATGGAAGAAAAAGATGACGAGGAGAAAGAAAGAGGAGAAAGATAAAGAAGGTAAAAGGAAAAAGAGAAAGACGAGGAGAAAGAGGAGGAAAATGAGGAAACCGAGAAAGGGGAGAAGAAAAAGGAAGCACAGAGGAGCAAGAGTGGAACGGGATGTGGTGAGCTGAAAAGAGGGGAAGTGAGGGGAGGGAGGGGAGGAGAAAGGAGGGGAAGGTACACGCAAAAGAAGTCGAGGGGAGGAAGACGAGAGGGCATGAGAGGGGAATGAGAGAAAGAAGAAACGAGAGGGAAGGAACGGAGGAGGGGAAATGAATGAGGTAGAGAGGTAACTATGAGAGAGGAGAGAATTGAAAGGAAGAGTGTCGAAGTGATGGTGAGAGGGAAAGCGAAGGGAATGTGGGAAAGGAAATATGAGAACAGAAGGGAAAAGTGGAAGGAAGACGAGAGAGAAAAGATGACAAAACTAAAAAGAAGGAGAGGGGAAGGAGGGTGGGGAGGCGAGAGGGAAAGCACAAGAGAGAGAGAGAAACTGAGAGAGGTAGAGAGAAATGAGAGAGGTAGAAAGGTAACGATGAAAGGAGAGGACGACAGCGAAGAGAGAGACAGCCAAGGGGAAGAAGAAGGGAAGGCGAAAAGGTGAAGCGAGAAGGGAAGGGAAGGGTAGAGCAGGAGACTGAACAAAGACAAGGGAAGAAATATTAGGGGAGAGAGAGAGAGAACGAAAAGAAAAGAGTGGGTGGATGTGAGAGAGAGAGGAAATGAGGTGGAGAGGGAGAAAGAGATGGAGGAAAGAGGTCGGAACAAAGGATGACAAGGGAGAGGAGGTACAATAAAACATATTCCATTAAACGTCATATTTCTTACAGGAAGTGTTGCAGAAAAACTCTTCCTTGTTGCTATAGTCTGTTTGTTTTCGTTTGACAAGATCTTCAATTCTTTTCAGTTCATGCGATGGTCAGGTGTAGTCAAGTTAAAGGATAAATCTGACTAGTAACCAAGGAGACTAATTCCTATGTACACCATAATTATGGATTACTGATTCTCACACAACCTGTTTAAGCTCACTCCCTAGTTAGCATATTACAGCTTGACTTTCCCTGTTTAGCATATTACACCTTGACATTCCCTCTTTACACTTTGACATTCCCTATTAATATTTCACCTTGACAGTCCATATTTATATTTCACCTTGACATTCCCTATTTAGCATATTACACCTTGACATTCCCTATTTAGCATATTACACATTGACATTCCCTATTTAGATTACACCTTGACATTCCCTATTTAGCATATTACACTTTGACATTCCCTATTTATATTACACCTTCACGTTCCCTATTTATATTACACCTTGACATTCCCTATCTACCGTATATTACACCTTGACACTCCCTATTTAGCATATTACCCCCTTGACATTCCCTATTTATATCGCGTCACTATCGACACACTTTGCACTTATAAGCATACAAAAGGATACTGAGGTGTGAGGTGCAGAATAGATCGCTACGGAAGAAGTGTTGCGAAATCTCCAAAGCCGTGTGGAGATCTAAGAAGCAGCTGATGAATTCCAGTTATCGTCTGATTCGCCTCGTGCCTGGCTTGGTCGTGGGTTTTCACACTGACTGGGTCCCCTCTCTCTGATCTTCACATCCACCCGGCTCCCGTATTCACAAGCATATTACGTTCAATCATAACTATACTATTTACTAATGTATGTATGTATTTTTTGGGCGAAAGACGAGGAGTGTATAATTTTTCCATCTGTCTTGTTTATTCGGCAAAAACAGTGCTTATCTACGAGGAAAATTATCATGATCTTTCTTTCTTTCTTTTTTATACGAAAGACAAGCAAAAAAGTGAAGAAAGCTTGCCTTGTCTCACGTCCATATGAATCAAAATTTTGAGTTGAGAGGAAAAGTTGGTCGTTATGTTTCGTGAATCCGGACCCACGCTTGCCAGGCCATGGACTTATCATCATCACCATCACCATCAACCTATCTCCGACTAATCCACTTATACATGGGGTGGGATGGTTCCAGAAAGAGAAAGACAAGAACGTAAGTGCTATCTCGTATCAAAAAACATCGTATTCCCTCCCTTCCACCCCCATCATGCTAAGTCTCACTGGAAATCGAACCCACACTCGTGTAAACAGACGTCTGGCTTTCAACCCTTGGGAGGATGACGGTCCGAAGGGTACGAATTTAGAGTTCACTTCTCGAGGTTAATATTTGATGAGGCATAAGACGAGCTGATGATACAACGCTGCAGGCTATAACTCATTTATCACTAAGTCACTTACTGCCGCTTGACATTTAAGGCTTATTGATTCCTACCTTCATCCTCTCCGTCCCGGAACACCTGAAGGATGAATGACTATCGATTGAATGGAGGATTGGTAAAGACGGCGACGACACGGACTGAGCAGGATTGGGAAAGGATTGGGAATACAAGATAAATACAATAAGGGCAAGGCAGGAAAGGGCAAGGCAAGGGAAGGGCACAGCAGGCAAGACAGTACTGCACGCAAAGGGTACATGAGAGTAAAGGGGACAAAAAAGAAGGACAGGGAAGGGCAGGAAAGGGCACCACAACGAAGGAAGAGCAGGGAAGGGAAGGAAAAGGAAGGCAAGAACGTGAAGGGAGGGGAAAGAAGAGGAAGAAGACCATGAACGGGAAGGGCACGAGAGGGACGAGAATGACAGGAAACAGAGAGGAAGGGCAGGAAAGGGAATGGAATGGAAGGGCAGGGAGAGGCAGGACAATGCGGCCCAAGACAAGGCGAAGTAACGGGCAGCAAGTGGTTTGGCCAGAAACTGGTATAGGTAATGAAGTGCTGGACAGACACAGACAGGAACAGCGACAGGAGTGGTAGTGGTGGTGGTGAGGCAGGAAATGGTGTCCAGAGATATGGTGTGGCAGTTACAGTTGGTTTGGGTGATGGTGATGATAGCAGCAGTGGTGGTTAGGGAGGTGATGATGAGAGCTGTAGAGGTGGTTAGGGCGGTGGTGGTGACAGTAGTAGTGGTAGTTAGGATGATAATGGTGATAGCAGTCGTGGTGGTCAGAATGATGATGGTGATGGTACGTGTGGTGATGATAGTAGTTGCAGTGGTGGATAGGGTAAATGAGATTGTCGTCATGGTGGAGTGATGATGGTGGTGGAAGGTGTGGTGGTGACTAGGGTGATGGCGATAGTAGCAATGGTGGCAACAGTAATACCAGCAGTGGTAGCGATGGTATCAATGATGATGATAGCAATACTGGTGGTAGTAGTAGTAGTAGGGGAAGTCTGGGTAGGGGTGGTGGCTGTGGTGGTGTCAGCAGTGGTAATGGTGGCAGCAGGGATGGTGTTAGTAGTTAACCAGTCCATCAATCGTAGTGGCAATAACGGTGGTGGTGGTAGAAGTAGTGGTGTTATTAACCAATCAAAAAATCATCTTTGTTTGATAACACTGTACATATTCACAGCTTACATAATATCAGGACATACAGTTTATACTAAGCAGAGGTGTTGGTGATAGCAGAGTTGTTTGTGTAATAAAGGTGGGGGTGATGGCATAGGGGGTGGTGGTAATGGTGGTAACATTGAGGGTAGACTGAGAGAGTAGGGGCTGACTGGGAAAGCACGCAGGAGAAGAATGGATGGGAAGGACAGAGACGTATATGGCCAAAGAATGCGGTGAATGTTGTGAAAGGGATGAAAATGATGTAGAGGAGGCGCTATAAATGGTGGTAATGGTGGCAGTGGTGGTAGTATGGTAGCAACAAGGTCAGTGGTGGTGACATTAATGGTGGTAATGGTGGTATTATGGTAGCAACAAGGTCAGTGGTGGTGACGTTAATGGTGGTAATGGTCAGTAGTGGTAGTATGGTAGCAACAAGGTCAGTGGTGGTGACATTAATGGTGGTAATGGTCAGTAGTGGTAGTATGGTAGCAACAAGGTCAATGGTGATAACATTAATGGTGGTAATGGTGGTATTATGGCAGCAACAAGGTCAGTGGTGGTGACGTTAATGGTGGTAATGGTGGCAGTGGTGGTAGTATGGTGGCTGCAAGGTCAGTGGTGTTGGCATTAGGGTTGGTAGTAGTGGCAGGGTGGTGGTGGTAGGGGGGGGTGAAGGCGGATCAACAGCGGCTCTGTGGACAACACATCCCGGGCCAGCCACAACACCCCCCACCTTCCCCCACAGCGTCCCAAGGGCCCCGCGGCAGAAGCAGGAAGCCCTTGGGAGGTGAGAGGAGGCGGGGGGCAGAGGAGGATGTTATGCTGCCCTTGCTTCACATCCCCTGGGGTCGCGGCAACAGGAAGGGCAGAAATGAATGTGTGGGAAGGATGGGGATGGATGTGACATGTGGATGTTATGTAGTATGGGAATGGATGATGATGATGATGATGATGATGGACAGAATATTACTGCACACCGCAAAATGAATCACACACTCATTCACTCATCATTCATGCACGAAAGAGAAAGAAATGAAATGAATCACACATTCATTCATCATTCAAGCCTCCTAAACGCTCGACTCCTCGCTATACACACAGACAACGAGGAAACAACACCCAAGCAACATACTGTACATCACTAAACATAACTCGGGGTGGAGGAGGAGGAGGAGGAGGAGGAGGAGGGTGGCAGTGAAGGGGGGGGGGGTGAAAGGGGAAACGGTAAATGTTATGAGTGCCGCATCCCTCCTGTCAGTCAACCAACGTCAAAACTGACCTCGAAAGAAGTGACCAAGAAAGAAGAGGACAGGGCAAGGTTGCTACAGAAAGGATGTGACACTGATAAACAGGACAGCTCCAGGCACAACACTGAAGGGGAAAAAAAAAAAAAAAAACGGAGAGAACAAAGCCAAACACGTCAGCATGACAGGAAAAGAAAATGACAGAACTAGGAATGGAAAACTAGATGTAAAAAGGCAGGCCAGTACATAAGTGGGCGGAAAATAAACGAGGACGATCGGACGGACTAAACATGGGGCGGAGAAAAAAAAAAATTAACAGAGGAGGAAAAACCAGGAACAAAAGAGGACAGAAATAAACACAGACGAACTATACATGGCACAGAAAAATACAGCGGGGAAAAAGGAGGGCAGGATTAAACATAGGAAGCAAAACTGGGAAAATGGAAGCACAGGTTACACAGTCTGTTTCCTGAGGCCATACACGCCATCCACCATTACACGACACTGTTTTGGCGCTAATATTCACTGTTAAAACTTAACAAATGCGAGGACTGTCACTTTCAAGACTGATTTGATGTTACTGTCTAGGGCGTTGATATGAGTCAAGAAGTCGTTACAAAACAGTATTCTGGCCCCTATACTAATATAAAAGAGTGAAGCTTGGACTATGAAGGGCGCAAGTCAAGAATGAAAAATGGAAATGAGTTATCTGAGAGCAACATGTGGAGTTACGAGGAGACACAGACAATAATGAGAAAATTCGGGAGCGTTGTTGCGGTTTGTGGATATCTTGGAAAATGTTAGTATTCAGAAATGGTTTGACCATGTGGTGCGAATTACACAGCACGAGTAAGTAAGAGAGTGTATGTTAGTGAAGTGGAAGGATATACGGGTAGAGAGAGTCTGAGACCGAGGATGAGGTTAAATGACACGGTGGAGGGGCATAGGAATGAGTGGCGTGAGATGGAGAAAGTGCTGCCTGATGACGGGGATGAGAGTGACGTGGAGACCATTTGTTCATGGCCACCCCCTCTAGGATTAAGGCGTTTGGGTAGAGAGAGAGACATAACAAGTCGGTGGGTCTTGTGGTAGATCAGGAAATACTGCTTTGAACAAACCTCACATTGCTAAACTATTCCTTGCTCCAACCTGCGATCAGTCTCCCGTCCTGCCACACAACACTCCAACATCCTACCACTAAGGACGTAGCAAATCACCAAGACCACGGTGATAGGGCATATGCGAGAGGTCATGTGGGGTTGTGAAGTGCGGGGAGGTACAGAAATATCGTGGTGAAATATTCAGCCGAGGGACGAGCAATTAGCGACAGTGGGTGGCCGCTGAGTGCACCCGCTGATGAGACTTGATCCATCCATCCATCCGCCCGCTGCTCCACATCACTCTCCACCACCACACTCGTCCTTTCACATACACTTCCACGTTCACCCGTCTCTTCCACCCGTCCTTCTCATCTTTCGTCGATCTCTTCACAAAACAGCAACCCTTTTCATCCAACTGCCCTCCACTAATTGTTGCTCTCTCCCTCTCCTACCTTTCAGCTCTGTATCAGTTTTAATTCGTAGTCTACCGCCTTCGTCCTGATCCTTGCATTTCCCTTCCCTCCCTCCCTCATCACTCATCTCTTTCTTCAACATAACTCCATTCTTATGCTCGGTTTAGTTGATCCTCTCAGTTCATCACCTCAATCCACCCATAACATCGTCATCATCAACATTATCATCAGCATCATCTTTTAATCACCATTTCTTTCGCCTACATACCTCCATTCATACTTAATCGGCACTCCCCACCTAAATATTTATTCCATCCTTCATATTAATTCTTTCCACCCTCTAGTCCCGACCATTTCACACTCCCTCTCACACACCTACCCACACACTGATTCACCTCATCTTCCTCCACACTTCATTTATGTCCCAGTCCCCATCGCCCACCCACAAAAGGTCACCTCATCCTCTATCTCATCCTACTTTTCCCCACACTAATAGCCCTCACCCCTCACACACTAATCATTAATTCCCCCCCCCCATCCTCACTCATTCCCCCCCCCTCCCATCCTCACCCCACCCCACTGCACACCCCCTACTCCTTCCCTCCTTCCCATCCTCATCTCACCCCACTGCCCACCTCACCACTTCGTCCCACCCCCACAAAAACCTACCCCATGCAGACTTATCTCACCATCTTACTCACATGAATTCCTCCCCAAGACTCCTTCATCGTACTCGTCGCTCCAGCTTCACTCACAGACCAACTCACCCCCCCATCCCATCGTCCATCGCTCTATCGCCAACTACCATTCATCTCCATCCCCATCCATCCCTCCTCCACACTCTTCCACCCCTTTCGTCCTCCCGTCTCCTCGGCACACTAACTCATCCCCTTCATCCCCTCGGCCATCTCTCCATCCCCCCACCGCCCACCTCCATCCCCCACTCCCACCAGCCTCACGGATTCTGGCATTGATTTTGTTGCTTCTGATTACGGCGGGTTGGCTTCTTGTTCACGTCCTCTCATTACGGCCTGGCCTTTGATCCCTGCACCGCCTCTGTCATCACCGCCACCTTCGCACTCGTGCTAAGTCCGCAAAATCTCTCTCTTGCCGTGATTCCCGGCGTTAGATCGCAACGTATTCATTAACTCCTTCACTGCTATGACACTTTTTCTTATCATTATCGCATTTCTGACCCCCCTTTTAACCATCACTCTTACTAAATCCATAAAATCTCTCTTTCGCGGTGATTTCTATTGCTACATAGTCGTATAGTCATTAACCCCCTTCACTCTTCCCCTTGATCCACTGAATCTATCTTACTACGTGATTTCTTCTCCCGGATCGCACTACATGCATATTCAGTCTCAGTACCATGATGCATATTTATATTATATTTTCACTTCATGCCGGTCCATTTCATTTCATGCTCAAGACCCTTTCTTTCTCCACCTCCTTCACACTTTTTACTGGTCATCAAATCTCTCAAACTACGTGATTCCCGGCGCTAAATCGCATTATATTTACGAACTCCCTTCTGTACTATGCTGGCTACCTCAGGACGATTTTATTCAACTAGAAAAGGGTCTCTGTCATCACCACCTCGCCTTTTAGAAATCCAGCAAATTTTTCTTTCGCGGTGATTTCTTCCAACAGTTCGGACTTATTCATTTATTCCTTCACTACGTCGAGGCCTTTTTACAGTTATTTCAATCATCATCATCATCATCATCATCCTCTTCTCCCTCCTCCCTCAAACCCAACCTTCCCTTCCCTCACTCCTCTTTCCCTACAAACCCCTCCTCCATCCATTTCCCTTCCAGTCTTCTATCTCTTTCCTTCTCAATCACATTCCCATCCCTACCCCTCCCTTTACCCCATCCGCAATTCTCCCTCTTTCACTCCCTCGACTCCGCCGCCCATGGCCACCCAAGCTCTGTCGTATTTACTGATCTCGGCCAGATGTCCTCAATTTCCGTCAGGCTTCTTCTCCCTCGGCCCAAAGTTTTGTTCTTGGGCAAACTTGTGTCTCTTTCTCTGGCGGACGAACCCACCGCGTTTCGCCATTTCTGCTGCAAGTCACTCCCTTCTTTTTCTCCTACTCTCCTCCTCCTCTTCCTTGCTCCACTTGCGTCTCTCCATGTACTTCATTACTCCCAGCAATCCAAACTTTTTCTATCTTTTATTCTTCCCCTCTCTCCTTCCCTCTGGCTGATCTCTCCCTTCAAAAGAGTACAAGGGAAAACTAACGATTATACCCTTATTGATCCTTTCGAGGTTGTCTGTCATAAGGGAGGTTATAACTAAGGTATCTATTCTATATATCTAAGACAAGGATAGGGTGATTTCGCCATCCACCAACCCCTCTTCTTTCCCACCCTCTTACATCTCTTTTTTCTCCTTCCCTTTTACTCGTCCTCCTCTCTTACACCTCATTCCTCTCCTTCCCTCCTAACCTCCT
Organism: Coenobita brevimanus; assembly: GCF_032717465.1. Taxonomy (NCBI): domain Eukaryota; kingdom Metazoa; phylum Arthropoda; class Malacostraca; order Decapoda; family Coenobitidae; genus Coenobita; species Coenobita brevimanus. The sequence continues at coordinate 41,986,063 of NC_137004.1, read as the reverse complement.
CT